>NC_042618.1:209069617-209369617 GCF_901001135.1 Rhinatrema bivittatum | reverse complement strand
CTATAGGCAAACAGTAGGTAGGGCAGATACCATTACCAATCTTATGATTTCACAAAGGTCTTTAATGTATTCTTTTTAAGGTTTATTTAAAAAATTTTATATTCCACTTATAATGATGTGATCTACAAATGATTATATGTTAAACATGAAACAAAATGAGTCAGGAATGTTAAACTCAGAAAATGTCAATAATATCAAGTATAAAATAGATCATTGAAAAAAATTTAAAAATTTGTAAAATGATTCGAGAAGACACTTGAAATATGTGTGCCTTCAGTTTTTTCTGAGAGCTTATGATTAACTATTTTGCAAAGCGCTTGGTTGATCATTCCATAAGACTGGGTCAACTACTGAGAGCTCAGATACAAGTGGATTGAAGATGTAATTCTTAAAAAAAAACCAAAAAAACTGAACAAATATCTTCCTGTAGCATGCAGTGAATGGCACTGGGTATACTCAACAAGCAAATCTGCACAAAATGAAGGACCCATACCCTGAAGAGCTTTATAAATATAATCTTAAACATGCTGGACTGCTATAAATGGGAAAAAAATAAATACACGCTGGGCTAAGGCAATGATTGTAATTGTTTTAGGACAAGTGTATTATTTTCTGTTACAGGACAAGACAACTGTGCATTTTGTAATGGTAAGGCCTTCAAGGAATATTTAGGCAAACCTACATAGTTATCCATAGTTTTTAAAATAAAAGCCTAGAAATTATGCAAAAATCTATGGGTGAAAAATACTTATTAGATATAACCATTCTAAGCTTGAATAAGGCTACCTTTTATGACATCATTCAGTTATGGTTTGAAAGATAGTTGGGAATCACATATAAATCCTAAATCTTAGGTTTTAGAAAACAGAAGTAATATATCATTGTCATAGAGCAGTTGTATATTTTCAACACTGAAATTTATATTGTAAGTAGCAATACTCTTTCTGCAAACCTATTATTCTCGGGCTGATATGGGGTGGTTCATAGATTTGACTCCACATTGTGTTCACATATTTTAGATCAGCTTGAATATGAACTATGTCCCTTGATCGGACAGTATCTTTAAGATATCCTACCCTGGAAAATATTTCTAACAAGCTAGTGCAGGGGTGGCCAACTTCGGTCCTCAAGAACTACAAATAGGGTTGTTTTTCAGAATATCCATAATGAATATTGCATATGAGAGATTTGCATGTACTGCACCCATTGTATGCAAATCTATCTCATACATGTTCATTGTAAATATCCTGAAAACCAAACTAGATTGTGGCTCTTCAGGACTGGAGTTGGCCACCTTTAGGCTGGTGGCTACCTTCTCTGCCTCTATGATGGATAGAAACGAAAGCAGCAAAGAGTTCAAGCCTCTTCATTTCCAACATCAAGGCATGTTAATGACTTGCATTGAGTGAAGGCCAAGAAGCATCATCATTGGTCTGACAGCATATTTTGGCAGCAGCCTTGCAATCTTCCAAAGTATTCCTGTGGTGAGGAGAGCTCATCCTCCTTTTTATTTTTCAGTCCTGGGAATTGTATCAGTTGCCAAGGTTCCAGATGTCAATCACCGATGTTGTCTTGGGATACCAGAGGATATTTCCTTCCCTCTTGACTCTTCCCATGTTAGAAATCCCCTTTGTGGTAAATACCCTGGGGCTCCGTCCCTTGCAGGTTTGTCGCCGAACTGGAGCCTCTGTTCTTTTGAATCTATGCATCCCCTTTTAGACCAGGACCGGGGGGACATCAGTGGTGGTTATTGGACCGTTTTTCTGGGCTCCCTCTGATTAACGTGGTGGCCTTCTATATCTGAGAGTGGCTGCAAGTGGCAGAGTGGTCAGGGACTATAACCCAGCTCTCACCTGGAGTTAAAAGGTTTATCCCAGGACAAGCAGGATGCTAGTCCTCACATATGGGTGACATCACTGACTGACCCCGAATGCGGGAAAAGCTTCTGTCAAAGTTTCTATAAACTTTTGACTGGCTGCCTGAGGCTACTGAGCATGCCCGGCATGCCATGATATTCCCTGCCACAGGGGTCTCACTCCAGTCTTCGTTTTTCCGCGTGCCCATTAGCACTGCGGTCGTTGGAGCCCTGTGAGTCTCCTCACAAACTTACTAAAAAAGTTAAATAAAACTTCAAAGTTTTTTCCCACATCGGGTCTCATTCCTGTTTGAAACCGGACGGTGACAAATTTTTCTCAGACTTCTCATTTTTTGGAGATTTCTTTTTCTCAGACTTCCCATCGACGGCTGTCGGTTTTTTCAACATGGCCTCCGGATTCAAGAAGTGTCCTTGTAACCGGACCATGTCTGTTACAGATCCGCATACCGAATGTGTGATCTGCCTAGGAGAGAAACATGAAATTTCATCATGTTCTCAGTGCCAACAAATGACCCCAAAGGGTCGAAAACTCAGAAGGGAGAAGATGGCCCAGGTTTTCCAACTTTAAATATTACCATCGCCATCGACTTCGACCAAGTCTTCGCCTACAGGGGTAACTAAAAAGCTTTTATTAAAGAAAAAACATGTTGAGGGTTCGGGGGATGCGCTGTCACCGACACCGTCCTCCGCATCGATCAGGTCAGTGTTACAAACTAAGCAAAAACATAAGCACAAGCACCATCGACCATCGTCGATGCCACCATCGACGGAACCGTTAGCGAAACGGCCTAAAGTCTTCGGAACTCCAACCTTGATGCCTGCATTACCCTCGATGTCAACATCGCCTTCACCGATAACGACTACACCGGATTTCACATCCCTTGTTCAAAAATTAGTACGAGACGCATTACAGAAGCAACTTCCGGCGCCATCACCGATGCCGGCGGGATCAGTCGATGCCGGTATAGTGGGAGCAGTGGTGTACAGAGGTAGTGATCTTGACATCAATGACATAGGTGTCGTTGAGGTAGGGAGGAATGAGAATTCTGAAATTGGTATTCTGGAAGTGACTGACGTCGATGGAGTCATCGAGGAAGTGACAGGCATCGACAATGGTTGTATTATCGGTAGTATGGATGGTATCCATACTACCGATAATACAACCATTAGTATGGTAGTATGGATGGTATCCATACTACCGATAATACAACCATTGTCTATGCCTGTCACTTCCTCGATGACTCCATCGACGTCAGTCACTTCCAGAATACCAATTTCAGAATTCTCATTCCTCCCTACCTCAACGACACCTATGTCATTGATGTCAAGATCACTACCTCTGTACACCACTGCTCCCACTATACCATACCTTCCCAAAAAGGCATTTCACACTAACAGAGCATCATTGGCAACAAAAGGACCAATCTCTGAAGATAGATCCTTCCAGGATATTATTACCAAAAGGTATACGGACTTACTATCTTCGTTACCAACCGCACCAGAAGATGTACCGCCAGAACATTCTTCAACAGATGATCCTTTACCCAGGACCCTCTGGAATACATACTGCTCAAAAGGCAACACCACCTCATCAACCAACTCAATATGATTCCTGGACTGACACTGATTCCGAACCATCATCAGAGGATTTTATGTCAGATCCCTCTCCGCCACCTGCCACAAAGCAGTCACCTCCGGAAGATTTCACATTCCAGTCATTTGTACAAGAAATGGCAGATATTCTTTTCAATTGCATACCGAACAAGATAATAGGCAACAAACACTAGAAGTGCTTCAATTTGTTGATCCCCCTAAGTGCACTCTTGCCATACCTGTCCATGACATTCTGTTACAATTACAACAACGTCTGTGGGAACACCCTTGTTCAGTCCCTGCAATAAACAAGCGCATAGAGTCTACTTATTTGGTACAACCTTCCTCAGCATACCAAAAAACACAGCTTCCCCACCACTCGGTGGTTGTTGAATCGGCCCAAAAGAAATCTTGACGGACAAGAGCCCATTCCTCAGTCCCTCCAGGGAAAGACAATAGGTTCCTTGACCAGCTGGGCCGCAAAGTGTACCAAGGAGCAATGCTGAATTCCAAAATATCAGCATACCATTTGTATATGACACAATACCACAGAAACTTGTGGAAGCAAATGGAAGACTTTGTGCCATCTTTGCCTGCACAATATCAAGAAGCTGTGCAGGCTGTTATAAATAAGGGTTTTAATGCGGGCAAACACGAATTACGAGCCGCATATGACAGTTATGACACTGCCTCACGGGTGGCTGCATCGGGCATTGCTGCAAGATGCTGGGCCTGGCTTAAAGCATCCGATTTAAGACCAGAGGTACAGGACAAGCTGGTTGATCTTGCCTGCCTGGGGGATAACCTGTTTGGTTCAAAAATCCAGGATGCTGTTTCCCAACTACGGAAGCATTCAGAAACACTGCGGCAGTTATCCACACTGCCACATGACCCTTCTCCACATTCTGCCAGACGACCATCACGAAGGGACACCAGAAGGCCCTTCTTCAGACAGCGAAAATACTACCCTCCATCGTCTAGACCGAGACCTCCTAGATCTCAGCAAAGACCTCAACAGTGACAACAAAGAGCACCAAGACCAGCACCAGCCCCTCAAACTGGACCTGCCACTGGTTTTTGAGATTACGACCGGAGAACAGAGCCCACATGCCAACCCTTACCCAACGCTACCAGTAGGAGGCAGACTACAAAAATTTTACATCAATTGGACATCGATAATGTCGGACCAATGGGTCCTGTCTATCATCCACAAAGGATACCATCTCAATTTCAATTCAATCCCTCCAGATTTTCCACCAAAACCTTCTCATCTCACAGAGGATCACATTCTTCACCTTCAAAAAGAATTATCCACCCTTCTGAGCGCCAGGGCAGTCGAGAAAGTACCCTGGACCCAGCAGGGGAGAGGATTCTACTCTCGTTATTTCCTCATTCCAAAGAAAACCGGAGGCCTCTGTCCTATACTGGACCTCAGAAATCTCAACAAATTTCTAAAAAGAGAAAAATTCAGAATGGTATCCTTAGGTATAATGCTCCCACTCCTTCAACAAGGAGATTGGCTTTGTTCTCTGGATATTCAAGATGCTTATGCTCACATTCCAATATACCCTCCTCATCGCAAGTATCTGCGCTTCATGGTAGGAAATCAACACTTCCAATACAGAGTTCTACCATTCGGTCTTGCCTCTGCTCCCAGAGTATTCACAAAATGTCTGGCAGTCATAGCAGCACACTTGCACAAACAAGGTGTTCATGTTTTCCCATATCTCGACGATTGGCTCATAAGAAGTCAATCGCAAGAAGGAGCTCTAACTTCCCGAAATCACATGATTGCTGTGCTTCACAACATGGGGTTTCTCATCAACTATCCAAAATCCCATCTAATTCCTTCTCATCTTCTCCAGTTCATAGGAGCAGAGTTGAACACTATCATTGCAAAAGCCTTTCTACCGGGCGATCGAGCAGAAACTCTGTCCCTCTTGGCAAAGTCATTACATTCAAGGAAACAGGTAACGGCTCACCAAGTTCTAACCTTATTAGGCCACATGGCTTCCACAGTTCATGTTACTCCTATGGCAAGACTCGCCATGAGAGTAACCCAATGGACTTTAAAATCACAATGGATTCAAGCCATTCAACCCTTGCACTCTCCAATCCAAATCACACAACAACTTCGTTCATCTCTCCTTTGGTGGATGGACAAGAACAACTTACGCAAGGGGCAGGACTTCCAGCAATCAATCCCACAGATCACTGTAACTACAGATGCATCCACCTTAGGTTGGGGAGCACATATAGACAATCTCCAAACTCAAGGGACATGGACAAAACTCGAAGCAATGTTTCAAATCAATTTCCTAGAACTTCGAGCTATACGTTATGCGCTGCATGCGTTCAAGGACTGCCTTTCACACAAGACTGTTCTCATCCAAACGGACAACACGGTAGCCATGTGGTACATCAACAAACAGGGAGGTAGGGGCTCGTATCTCCTTTGTCAAGAAGCCGCACAGATTTGGGGATGGGCCCTGAACCACTCAATGTTCCTCCGGGCCACCTATCTTGCGGGCACTCAGAATGTAGTGGCGGATCGACTCAGTCGTCAATTCCAACCACACGAGTGGTCCCTGGATCCCTCAGTAGCAACCAGGATATTTCAGCGTTGGGGTCAACCAATGATAGACCTGTTTGCGTCACATCTGAATCACAAAGTGACCAATTTCTGTTCTCTACACAAACAGAAGAACCAGCCAACCAAGGACGCCTTTGCTTGCCCTTGGAACTCAGGCCTTCTATATGCGTATCCTCCGATACCACTTATAACCAAAACTCTAGTGAAATTACAACAAGACAAGGGGTCCATGATACTCATAGCCTCGTATTGGCCTCGACAAGTATGGTTTCCCATACTTCTAGACTTCTCAGTCAGGGATCCCATTCGTCTGGGAGTAGATCCCACTCTCATAACTCAAGATCAGGGTCGGTTGCGCCATCCCAACCTCCAATCCCTAGCCCTGACAGCATGGATGTTGAAAGCTTGATCTTACAACCACTCAATCTTTCATCCAATATATCTCAAGTGCTTATAGCTTCACGTAAACCTTCCACATGAAAGAACTATTCTTCTAAATGGAAGAGATTCTCTCTCTATGGTGCAGGCAAAACACTTGATCCTTTTACCTGCCCCACTACTTCTCTTCTAGACTATTAATACCATCTTTCAGAATCTGGTCTCCAGACTTCATCTGTAAGAGTTCACTTAAGTGCAATCTCTGCTTACCATAACAAAATGGGAGATGCACCAATATCTACACAACCTCTTATCACCAGGTTCATGAGAGGTTTAACTCAACTTAAACCACCAATTCAGCCTCCAGTCACGGCATGGGACCTGAACTTGGTCTTAACAAGACTCATGCGTTCCCCTTTCAAACCCATAGATTCTTGTGATCTTAAATTTCTCACATGGAAAACTATCTTCCTCATAGCCATTACATCAGCTAGAAGGGTTAGTGAGTTACAAGCACTGGTCACAAATGAACCTTACACTAAGTTTCTACATGACAGAGTGGTTCTCTGAACACATCCAAAATTCCTTCCCAAGGTAGTTACGGAATTCCACTTAAACCAATCCATAGTTTTACCCACATTCTTTCCAAGACCTCATTCTCATCAAGGAGAACGAGCCTTACACACCTTGGACTGCAAACGTGCATTGTCTTTCTTCATAAACCGCACAGCAGTCCACAGGAAATCTAAACAACTTTTTGTTTCTTATGATCCAAACAAACCAGGGAAGGCAGTGGGTAAGTAGACTTTATCAAACTGGCTAGCAGATTGCATACAGTTTTGTTATGAACAAGCAGGCCTTCCTCTCCCAAGGGCGAGTAACGGCACATGCAGTCCGAGCAATGTCAACCTCAGTAGCACACTATCTTTCAGTGCCAATTCTTGACATTTGTAAAGCAGCAACATGGAGTTCTCTTCACACCTTTGCAGCTCATTACTGCCTAGATAAAGAAGGAGGACAAGATTCAGCCTACGGACAATCTGTCTTAAAGAACTTGTTTCCAGTTTAAACCCAACTCCTTCTACAACCAATCTGCTGTGATCTTCGGCTGATTCATTTCAACAACAATACTTCACTATTGACACAATCACAAATGACTCAGCCTCTAGCTTGCTAATCACCCATATGTGAGGACTAGCATCTTGCTTGTCCTGGGATAAAGCAAAATTGCTTACCTTGTAATAGGTGTTATCCCAGGACAGCAGGATGTAGTCCTCACAAAACCCACCCGCCACCCCGCGGAGTTGGGTTCGATACGTTTTATTACTTTATTTTTGCTAAAGCTCATTGCTACATACGAGACTGGAGTGAGACCCCTGTGGCAGGGAATATCATGGCATGCCGGGCATGCTCAGTAGCCTCAGGCAGCCAGTCAAAAGTTTATAGAAACTTTGACAGAAGTTTTTCCCCGCGTTTGGGCTCCGTCAGTGACGTCACCCATATGTGAGGACTACATCCTGCTGTCCTGGGATAACACCTATTACAAGGTAAGCAATTTTGCTTTTTCTGTATTGTGAGGTCCCGATTCCTGTTGCTTTTCTGTCTTTTCAAGAAGAGGAGATATGACTGGGTTCCCAGGGCAACCCTTATGGGTCCCCTTCTGGATGCCTGGTTGTCCACCCCTACAAGGGGTGACCCTCGTTCTGCTTCCCGGAGAAGGGATGTCACTGCTGCTGACTGGCAGTCTTTCGGTTCCTTGCGGGATCCGAAAGCTGGTCTGGCGGTAGCGCTCTCCTTAGGTCGTCCTAAGGCACAGTGGGTCTAGTTCACGAGAGAGCTGTTCCAGATTTGGTCTCCCCATCATATTAAGAGTCTCCTCTTTGGGGTAGTTACTCAGTTAAGGGTTTTTCCCCATCCAGGAGTCACATTTGATACCTGCTGAGCTCAGAGTTCTTCATGGGGGACCACTATTGCCAGTCCTTTTTGCCCTTAGGACCCTACCTCAGGGGGGAGGGTTCTAGTTCATCTAATTGGCAAATATGCCTTTCAGCCTATCGCCATATCTATCACTGAGGGAGTTGGGGGACGAGGGACCCAATAACAGATGTGTTGGTTGTTGTGGCTTGCAAGCCATGTGTTCCCATTTTAGGGATAACCCTGTCTGTGGACAGGGCAGTCCTGGTTCATGCAACAGTTCATTTACTGTACCGTGTGCTACCTTGGGGAAAGTATATGTAATCATGGCAGAAGTATTAATATCTAAGCCAGGTTCTTGGGACAGTCTGTTCCAAGATCAAATTGATCATTCCCTGGTCCCCTTAGGGTTTCCAGGCCAGTGAAGAAATCCTATTCAACGGGGGTTTGCACGTGTGGCACCCTGGCTTCCTGTCTCTTGGAGTGTTTCTGAATTTCTTCCCAGGGGGATTCACCCTCAATTTCAGCTGTTTCAAACAGGCTGAGGGTTCTATCTTGGTGGGTAACTCTATACTGGAATCAGCAGTGAATTATTCACTTGGGATTGAGAGATACAATCTAGCAAATTGTTCTTACCCCTGAAGTCTAGCAGTTTGCCTCCTTGAATTCTTTGCTTCTTCCGACATCCAGTTGGAATGTCAAGGGGGAGAGGAGGAAAAACTAGGGTATTCATGGTATATCTTACTGTATGCCTGCAGGGAAAGAGACCACTTTCCCCTATATTTTTGTCATGTTCTGGCCAGTACTGCCTTTAGCTTTTCTCACTTCATTAGATTGACCAAAATGTCTTCCTGTTCACATGAACTATCCTGTAGTCAGGATGGATAGCCCTGCCCTCGATGGTGCAGTGTGGATGAGCTTCAGGCCTAACTTATATCTCTGCTTGGGGATTTGGGCTAGCGATCCCATTCAGGAATTGCTTTCATCCCCTGAAACTCTTGATGCTGTCCTGCATGGTCAGCTATTGCCGGGACTCTGGCACGTAGGATCTGTCACAGACCTTGCCATTGTTGCTGATTATTCTTCCAAGCGTTGCTTGGGAGTTTTTGCCTATTGTGCCTATCAGCCAAACATACACACTTCTGTATATGCCAGTGGACTACAGTTTCTTTCTGGGGAGCTTTCAGGCACCAGCTGGGTTTTTGGTTGTCTTGTAACACAGAAGGAAACTATGCAATCTTCATCCAAGAGTCCTTCTCATTTTTACATATCTAGACTTTTTTCTGTATCCAGGAGGTTCTAGATCTACTGTTGGGGTTTACTGATCCAAAACACTACTTGTAATGTTTTCCTTAATGCTGTGTTTCTTGCAGGCACTCATATCACTCCCCTGCCTTGGGTACCTGTGCTGCACATCGGGATTTTGTCTCTGTTCTGTGGTTTTCTTTTGTAGAATCCAACTCTTTTCTCACTTATACCCCTTTGTGGGTCAGCTGTCTCACAGGCAAAAGAGAGGTGGTGTTTTCAGTACTGTGCGGTTTCCCTCTTTGTCCTGCTCGGACAGCCTAAAGCTTGGGAATCATTCGTGTGGGGACTACCATCCTGCTTGTCCTCTGAGAAAGCGCGTTGCTTACCTGTAACAGGTGTTCTGAGGACAGCTGGATGTTAGTCTTCACGAAACCCACCCATCTCCCCTTGGAGTTGGTTTCTCCTTGTATAAATTGCATCTTGGACTAAAGGACTCTGCCTAGAGAGCAGGGTGATAATTACAGCTGCACATGCTCAGTAGGGCATGTTTGAAAGTTCTAGAATCTTTGAGATCAAAGCTCTGGACCGGTGCTCCATCAGATGTCACCTATGTGCGAGGACGAACATCCTGTTGTCTTCTGAGAACATCTGTTACAGGGAAGCAACTCTGCTTTCTCCTCTCAGTGCTCCCACTGTCTCCATCTGCTGGCAAAGTGGTATGAATCCATGCATCTAGACAGATCTATTTATAAAATGTACTATCTAATTTTAGGCAGTAATAAAACCAATATATATTAGCATAACAGGTAAGACTAAATTTGTCCTTAATGAGTGATGTAGTTTGATAAACACATGCCTTTTGAAGTCTCTTAAACTGCTTAGCACTCAAAGCTGTAGTTATATAAAGCCATTTGGAAGTGTGGCAAACTTCAGAGCTTCAGAGTTTCAATGCGTGGATGAGACGATGGTGTAGGGAAGAGGGATTCAGCTTTGTAAGGAACTGGGGAAACTTTTGGGGAAAGGGGAGACTTTTCCGAAAGGATGGGCTCCACCTTAACCAGAGTGGAACCAAGCTGCTGGCACTAACTTTCAAAAAGGAGATAGAGCAGCTTTTAAACTAGAACAAAGGGGAAAGCCGACAGTCACTCAGCAGTGCATGGTTCGGAGAAATGTATCCTTGAAGGATACTAATGAAACAGGAGAGTTAGGGCATCCCAACAGAGAGGTTCCATTAAAAGCAAATATAGTCCATATGCCTATATGTAAAAAATCACCAAAACTAATGATTTCCGAATTATCCCAAACAACTGAAAAGCAGGTTGTTAAAACAAACAAAAAACACACTTTGAAATGTCTATATGCCAATGCCAGAAGTCTAAGAAGTAAGATGGGAGAGTTAGAGTGTATAGCAGCAAATGATGAGATTGACATAATTGGCATCACAGAAACTTGGTGGAAGGAGGATAACCAATGGGACAGTGCTATATCAGGGTACAAATTATATCGCAATGATAGGGAGGATCAACTTGGTGGGGGTGTGGCACTTTATGTCCGGGAGGGTATAGAGTCCAACAGGCTAAAGATCATACAAGAGACTAAATGCTCAGTAGAATCTATATGGGTAGAAATCCCATGTGTGTTGGGTAAGAGTATAGTGATAGGAGTATACTACCGTCCACCTGGACAAAATGGTCAGACAGATGATGAAATGCTAAGAGAAATCAGGGAAGCAAACCAATTTGGCAGTGCAATAATAATGGGAGATTTCAATTACCCCAATATTGACTGGGTAAATGTAACATCAGGACTTGCTAGAGATATAAAGTTCCTGGATGTAATAAATGATTGTTTCATGGAGCAATTGGTTCAGGAACCAACAAGAGAGGGAGCTATTTTAGATTTAATTCTTAGTGGAACACAGGATTTGGTGAGAGAGGTAACGGTGGTGGGGCCACTTGGCAACAGTGATCATAACATGATCAAATTTAAACTAATAACTGGTAGGGGGACAATAAGTAAATCTGCAGCTCTAACACTAAACTTTCAAAAGGGAAACTTTGATAAAATGAGGAAAATAGTCAGAAAAAAACTGAAAGGTGCAGCTGCAAAGGTTAAAAGTGTTCAACAGGCTTGGACATTGTTTAAAAATACAATCCTAGAGGCGCAGTCCATATGTATTCCACGCATTAAGAAAGGTGGAAGGAAGGCAAAACGATTACCGTCATGGTTAAAAGGTGAAGTGAAAGAGGCTATTTTAGCCAAAAAATCATCCTTCAAAAATTGGAAGAAAGATCCATCTGAAGAAAATAGGATAAAACATAAGCATTGTCAAGTTAAGTGTAAAACATTGATAAAACAAGCGAAGAGAGAATTTGAAATGAAGTTGGCCATAGAGGCAAAAACTCATAATAAAAACTTTTTTAAATATATCCAAAGCAAGAAACCTGTGAGGGAGTCGGTTGGACCATTAGATGACCGAGGGGTTAAAGGGGCTCTTAGGGAAGATAAGGCCATTGCAGAAAGACTAAATGAATTCTTTGCTTCCGTGTTTACTAGTGAGGATGTTGGGGAGATACCAGTTCCGGAGTTGGTTTTCAGGGGTGATGAGTCAGACGAACTGAACGAAATCACTGTCAACCTGGAAGATGTAGTAGGCCAGATTGACAAACTAAAGAGTAGCAAGTCACCTGGACCGGATGGTATGCATCCCAGGGTACTAAAGGAACTCAAAAATGAAATTTCTGACCTATTAGTTAAAATTTGTAACCTATCATTAAAATCATCCATTGTACCTGAAGACTGGAGGGTGGCCAATGTAACCCCAATATTTAAAAAAGGCTCCAGGGGTGATCCGGGTAACTATAGACCAGTGAGCCTAACTTCAGTGCCGGGAAAAATAGTGGAAACTATCCTCAAGATCAAAATTGTAGAGCATATAGAAAGACATGATTTAATGGGACACAGTCAACATGGATTTACCCAAGGGAAGTCTTGCCTAACAAACCTGCTTCATTTTTTTGAAGGGGTTAATAAACATGTGGATAAAGGTGAACCGGTAGATGTAGTGTATTTGGATTTTCAGAAGGCGTTTGACAAAGTCCCTCATGAGAGGCTTCTACGAAAACTAAAAAGTCATGGGATAGGAGGCGATGTCCTTTCGTGGATTACAAACTGGTTAAAAGACAGGAAACAGAGAGTAGGACTAAATGGTCAATTTTCTCAGTGGAAAAGGGTAAACAGTGGAGTGCCTCAGGGATCTGTACTTGGACCGGTGCTTTTCAATATATATATCAATGATCTGGAAAGGAATACGATGAGTGACGTTATCAAATTTGCAGATGATACAAAATTATTCAGAGTAGTTAAATCACAAGCAGACTGTGATACATTACAGGAGGACCTTGCAAGACTGGAAGATTGGGCATCCAAATGGCAGATGAAATTTAATGTGGACAAGTGCAAGGTGTTGCATATAGGGAAAAATAACCCTAGCTGTAGTTACACGATGTTAGGTTCCATATTAGGAGCTACCACCCAAGAAAGAGATCTAGGCGTCATAGTAGATAATACATTGAAATCGTCAGCTCAGTGTGCTGCAGCAGTCAAAAAAGCAAATAAAATGTTAGGAATTATTAGGAAGGGAATGGTTAATAAAACGGAAAATGTCATAATGCCTCTATATCGCTCCATGGTGAGACCACACCTTGAATACTGTGTACAATTCTGGTCGCCGTATCTCAAAAAAGATATAGTTGCAATGGAGAAGGTACAGAGAAGGGCAACCAAAATGATAAAGGGGATGGAACAGCTCCCCTATGAGGAAAGACTGAAGAGGTTAGGGCTGTTCAGCTTGGAGAAGAGACGGCTGAGGGGGGATATCATAGAGGTCTTTAAGATCATGAGAGGTCTTGAACGAGTAGATGTGACTCGGTTATTTACACTTTCGAATAATAGAAGGACTAGGGGGCATTCCATGAAGTTAGCAAGTAGCACATTTAAGACTAATCGGAGAAAATTCTTTTTCACTCAACGCACAATAAATCTCTGGAATTTGTTGCCAGAGGATGTGGTTAGTGCAGTTAGTGTAGCTGGGTTCAAAAAAGGTTTGGATAAGTTCTTGGAAGAGAAGTCCATTAACTGCTATTAATCAAGTTTACTTAGGGAATAGTCACTGCTATTAATTGCATCAGTAGCATGGGATCTTCTAGGTGTTTGGGTAATTGCCAGGTTCTTGTGGCCTGGTTTGGCCTCTGTTGGAAACAGGATGCTGGGCTTGATGGACCCTTGGTCTGACCCAGCATGGCAATTTCTTATGTTCTTATGTTCTTATGTCTCTCCAGTTTACTTGAAAGGAGACTTCCTAGTAGACATTTTGTGTGGTTTTCATTTTAAGTGGGACGTAAGGGATCCTGTACATTACCAGGCTTTGTTCTTGTACTAGGTGTTAATGTCAGGGTAAACTATACCTGTAAAAGACAGGACATGTATTCTCTAGGTTAATAATCAGATGTACTTGAGATTTGGAGAAGATGTTAAAAGCCTCAAGTGGGGGCTGAAAGGAGGAGGCTGCAGTAGTAGAAGGAAGGAAAGGACTAGGAAGGGGCTGAAATACAAGACAGGATTACAATACATTGTGAGTGCATTTCTACCCTGGTGAGTTAATCATGAAAACATTTTCATATGTTTGTGCAGGTGCTTCCCTGAATACATTTTGAGCTGTTTGTGGTATATTTTACATTTATTGTGAAATCTTGCTTGAATTCCATTGAGGCTATTTAATTTGATTTCATAATGTTAGGTAAAACTTTGAGCACCAAGATCAAAATTTGCCAGCACCAGCTATCTGTGATTAGCTGACATTTGATGGAAAAAAATGAATGGCATATGGTATTTGTGACTCAAATTTTGGAATTGTTAACCTTGTAAATGTTTACAATTAGCGGGAACGTGAGAGACGAAATAGCGACAGATCAGAGGATGGCTACCATTCTGATGGAGATTACATGGATCAAGACTACAGGCATGATATAAGTGATGAGCGGGAGAGCAAGACCATCATGCTACGTGGACTTCCTATCACTGTCAGTGAGAATGATGTAAGTTGTGATCTTTAACAAAAGTATTGTATTATGACTGTAACCGAAGGTGGGAGCCAAACTTGGTTGCACCCCTTCTTCCCATCCTAATACAAAGAGCATCATCAATAATAGCTCAAGCTAGGATATATGTTAGTATCACCATTAAATCCTTTGGGATTTGCCTGAATGGTTATCTGCTCTTACAAAAATAAGGAATGCAGTAGTTTGGTATGCAAACAAAGGAGCATGAAAAATGTATTGCACAGGCACAAGAGGGGGGTGGGCAAGGAGCAGCCGTGGTCCATGTGTTCAGTAGGGTCAATAGTAAAGTCAGGAGAAAGATTGCTGGAGGAGGGGAGAAGAAACCAGAGAGATTGTATTACTTAGGCAACATGAACAGATTGTCATGTCAATAATGTTCCTGAATCTGAGAGAGATGGGAGGATAGAAGAAAGATAGGGAGAGAAGTTGATTAGAAAAGCATAAGAAAAAGCTCTAAGAAGCTTATTTACAATGAAGAAACCTCTGCCCCCCCCCCCCAAAAAAAAATTCCTGGAAAGCTATTAAAATGATTTGATAGCATCATTTAACCAATCCAGTTATATGGGAGTAAGGTCTGGGATCTATCAACTGCAAACTATACAGAACAGAGCAAAACAGCTATAAGAAACCCTGTACCTCTAGTTCTGCAAACATACTCTGTCCACAAACTCCATAATGGTGCAAAGCAGAAGAATGTTTGACTAGCAGGATTAAATCTGCTATAACCAATGAGTGATGTCATCCAATAGCACTATCATGGATCCAGCTCTGAGCTCAGGAGTGTTTCCTGAGCATTAATTTTTTTTTAAACTTTTTTTAAAAAAAAGCGCTGCAGGCTGAATGCAAGACCGGGCTGGAGCTGTGGTTGGGTCTGGGTGTAGAGGGAAGCTGTGTGGTGATGAGTACCCTTAGTAAGGAGCCATATGTCTGTCTGGAATGGGGAACCACACTGTCATCCCTAGATGCTGGGGGGGAGCAGAGGGTGAAGGGGCCAGATTTGCTGGCTAGCACTGAGCTTGGAAGTCCAAGCAAGTGCAGTGTAAGAGGCCAGTACATTTCCCAAGAACATAGGTGATACTGTGGCAGGAGTGGCAGCCATTTTAGAGCTAGAGGGTTGTGCAGGAATTTCTGAAGAGGGAGACTCCTGTTCTTTTTCCTGTGTTTTCCCAATGAGAAGACCCTCTTCTAATGCTGAAGTAGTCCTGCTCATGCATCATGAAGCATGTGGGGAAGAGGGCGTGATGTTGACTCCCCCCTTCCCCTGTGATAGAAGTGTCTTTGGGACTATCAAGAAAGCATTCTAGGTTATTGTGTTTATTACTGAGTGCTAGATTGATGTTGTTGTAAGGTACTGGAAAAGGTCTCCTCCTCCTCCTCCTCCATCCTGACTGGTTCTGAAAGGTTTGGGCAGTGGCAAAGATGGAGGAGTTAACTTGTGTATTTAAGCCAAGTAGTTGGTATGGATGGGCAGATTAGATAGGCAGTATGGTCTTTTTTTGCTAGCATGTTTGTTTCAGTATTTCATTAAAAAAAAAAAAAAAGCTAAGCTTCTTAAACTGGGCTCCCTTTTTTTTTTTTTTTAATTTAGTTAGGCTTATTTTTTTCCCCTCCCACTTTTGTCTGGGTTATAACTCTTTAATTTATTGTATGGATTTTCATATTGTGTTTTCACTAATGTTTTTGTTTCCTTATGCATGTATGGGGTGTTTCATTTTGGCAAATGCACTAATTTTTTTTTTTTATTCTTGTTCCTGTTTTTTTGCCATTGCTTGTGGTATTTTGAAATGCTAATAAAATTGAATACAAAAAAAGCTTTCAGGGTGAGATGACATGTTGAACCTGGAGGAAGTGCTTTTAGTTGGTCAATGAGGGGTATTTGGAGAGGTGATAGTCATGACTCTTAGCCTATTTGGAAAGTAAAGCCTCCCCTGCTTGAGAGGTGTGAAAGGAGATAGATGCGCTCATGTGGGTGGAGCGACATTTTTTAGGCATATCACTCTCACATTGCTGGAAAGGACAATATCAAAGCAGACTTCCTCGGCAGGAGAAACTTGGACCCAGGAGAATGGGAGCTGGCGGACGAAGCCTTTCAGCAGCTTGTGAAATGCTGGGGCCTGCTGGACCCTAGACCTCTTGGCGACCTTCATCAACACGAAGGTTCCACACGTTTTCAGTCACGGTTGAGACCCAAAAGCGCCGGGCAACGATGCTCTCGTTCAGGAGTGGCCACGTGGTGCCCTGCTGTATGCATTTCCACCCTGGCCTCTGATAGGCAAGATTGTCCAGAAGATTGCAAGTCAAACCAACGCTATCCTTCTAGTGGCTCTGGATTGGGCTCTGAGGCCATGGTATGCAAATCTCCAGAGATTTGTTGGTATGCATTCCCCTCGGGCTGCTGTCTCAGAAGGATCCATTGCAGCAGGGACCCATTCCACATGAGTCCAGGTTGATTTTTGTCTTATGATTTGGCCTTTGAAAGGACTCCATTGAAGCAGGGCTATTTGCCTGCTGTGATTTCCATCTTACCTCAGGCCAGGAAATGTTCTACTTCTCTAGCCTATGTTAGAGTTTGGAGAGTTTGAGACTTGATATTCTAAGCGAAGTTCTCAACCTCTCAAGGTGGATATACTTTTTGATTTTGGAATTCTTTCAGGATGGTTTGTGTAAAGGCTTGACCCTTAACACCTTGAAAATTCAAGTTGCAGCTTTTGCTTGCTATGGGGAGAGTTAATGGAGGGCCTTAATCTTCCCACCCCGACATGCCCCATTTCTTGAAGGGAGTTAGGCAACTTCACACCCTTTTACGGCTTCTGTACCTCGTGGGACCTTAATTTGATCCTGGAATTCTTGGCAGATATGACCTTTTGGCTGCTGTATGCTCTTTCCTTGTGACTGCTTACCTTGAAGACAGTTTTTCTGGTAGCAATCTGTTCAGCACATCAGGTCTCTGACCTGCAGGCTTTCTTGCTGAGAGCCTTTTCTGCGTTTGACTCCAGGAGTGGTACAGATTTTTTTCCCCCCCCCCCTAAAAAAAGTGGTTTTGGAATTTCATTTGAATCAGTAATTTCCCTGTTCAAGGTGGGCAGGGCCAGAGATGAAGGTATCGTCTTTTGGGTACTTGGACATCAAGCATCATTTTCTGCAGTACTTGGAGATGTCTAAATTTGTTTGGAAGTCTGATCGCCTGTTTATGCTCCATGGTGGCAGTAAACGGGGAGCACAGGTAACATGGGCAACAGTAGCCCATTGGATTAAGAAGTCATTACGGCACCCTATGTGGCTGCAGAGGTTGCTTTACTGAAACAGACCACTTTCCACGAGGGCTTAGGCGGTATCACTAGAAGAACTTTGTCACCTGTTGAGGTCTGCTGAACAGCGACGTTGTCATCTTTGCACACCTTTTCCAAGCTTAGATGTCCGGGCTATGGAGGGCATTGCGTTCGTGTAGGTGGTTTTGACTGGACTGCTGGCAGCCTCCTGCCCTTTTCGGGATTCGCTTTGGTACATTCCACTGGTGGGGATGGTACCAAAGTGAATGCAGAGGAAGGAGAAATTACTACTTGTCTGATAACTTTCTTTCCTCTGAGGGTAGGTCAATCCCATACCTGGCCTAGGCTGCTGATGAGTAAATGGTTAGCCTTTTCAGGGCAGCCATTGCAGTGTGAGATTTCCGGCACTTTGAAGACTGGCAAGTGGCTTTTTTAACACCTTAGTTTAGTTTACTTCTTTTATCCTGAGCTTCAGTGTTCCTGTTGGGTTGGAAGCATGAGTGGTTGATAACAATGATCACGTATAATCAGTTTGTCCACAGTTTAGCTTTTCCAGAGAATACTGGCAGATTTGGACAGGATTATATATTAGGGTCTGCTTTTGCTCCATCTCCATCTGCTGGCAGAGGTGCATAACCCACTTATGGTGATTAAGCTGCCCTTATTAGAGGGAAGGAAGTTATCAGGTAAGTAGTAATTTCTCCATATATGGTAAAAGATCTGTTTGGTGACCTCTCTTGTAGGAGGAGTTACTCTTTGGGGAGGATTTGGAGAATTGAAGACTCATAAGCTGCCCGAGAATAAGCCTATGAGAAATCAAAAGCCTTTCCCCAGTAGACTAGATTCCATTGGTCCATGCTTCGTATGTGCACATAGGAGACACTTGGCCTGCCTTCAGGAAGAATGGTCCAAGATAACAGATTAGTGGGTACTATCTGTCATAATGGATGGGTTTGCCTTAGCATCTTCTCATATGGTGCTTGAAGCTTTCATGATTCTCCCAGTGCCTCAAAGGTAGCAGAGGGCTGCAGACTTGAGTGATTGTGGTCCTGGAAAAGTCTGGGCAGATATTCCACTTACTTTGCAGTACCAAAAGAGGAAGACACACTCTCATGTCGCTGGTGTGCAAGGGTTTGGAGTGTGAAAAATACTAGGCCCGTGTGGTCTATGATGTTTGAGAGGGCATAGAGAGTCTCTGCAATGGGAATCGGTACCTGCAGAATGGCATGGCTGTGGCCCTCTTAATCTCCAACCAGCGATACAGGAATGATTCGCTGACGTTCCATGTAAGGGAAAGAATCTCTCTAGAGATAAGTTGGGGGATGCTGTGACCCAACTTCTTTGGGATCATCATGAGAATCTCCAACAGTTCTCCGCCAGTGCTTCGGACCCATCCTCTTCCAGGAGGCTGTCGAGGCAAGGGCCAAGGAAGTCCTTCTTTTGCTAAAGAAAGTACTCTTCCACCTCCTTGATCCTGTCCTCATCAGAACTCTTGCGGCCAGCCTAAGCAGCAGAGAGCTCCCAAGCATCAGCCGGCTCCTGGGGTTGGGGTTTTGACTGGTCTGCAGGGAGTATCAGCCAGTTGCTTGTCCCCGGGGCAGTGGACCATCCAGTTGGGGGGTAGGCTGCGGTTCTTTGCAAACCAGTGGCCCAGTATAATCTCTGGCCAGTGGGTTCTGTCCATCGTCTGTCAGGGGTACCGATTAAATCTATTGGGTGTCCCACCATATGGGACCCTGAAGTCTCAGTGGTGACAAGCCACACACAGCCTCCAAGATCGCATCCATCACCCTGGACCTCCTTATCCTTGTGGCGGGTACTTTCCAATCTGGAACAGAGAATCCCTTTTTGGAGTCTTCCCACTCAAATTGTGTTAACTGCGGATGCATCTTCCCTGGGGTGGGGAGCTCATGTGGATGGGTTCGGCACCCAGGGCTTATGGTCCGCTAAGGAACGTTCATGTCCAATCAAATTCCTGGAGCTCCAGGCAATCAGGTTTGCTTTATGGCTTTCAGAGATTGGCTGTCCAACAAAGTCGTCCTGATCCAGACTGGCAACCAAGTAGCCATGTGGTATGACAAGCAGGGAGGCCTGGGATTGTACCTTCTGTGTCAGGAAGTTGTCCAGATCTGGTTGTGGGCTATGTACCTGGCCAGAACAGAAAATGTGGTGGTAGACAGGTTGAATTGAGCCTTCAAACCCCATGAGTGGTCCCTGGGCCAGGAGGTAGGAAATCGGATATTCTGCCTGTAGGGGAGCCTGGACGTAGATCTGTTCGTGTCCCCCTGCAACAGGAAGGTGCCTCAGTTCTACTCCTTCTACAGGACAGATGGAAAACCAGCCTCAGATGCCCTTGCCCACCATTGGGGTTCAAGTCTTCTGTTTGTGTATCCTCCAATTTCCTTAGTGGCAAAGTCTTGAAGTTTCACAAGGACAGAAGGACTAGGATTCTCATAGCTCCTCATTGGTCAAGACAGGTCTGGTTTCCACTTCTTCGGGAGTTGTCCATCTGGAAACTGATCAGTCTTGAGACTTCTCCAGATCTCATCATGCAGGATCAGGGCAAGCTGCGGCATCCCAACCTCCAGGCCCTGCCATTCACAGCCTGTATGTTGAGGTTAATTCTGCAGCTGCTCAATCTCTCGGAAGATGTCTAAGGTCCTGGTGGCTTCTAGAAAGTCCTTCGGACTGACGTGGAGGTTTTCCTTGTGGTGAGCAGAAGGCCCTAGATCCGTTCTACTGCCCCACACAAAAATTGCTTGATTACCTTGTACACCTGTCAGGCTGGCTTAAAGACCGCCTCTGTTAAGCTCCATCTCAATGTGCTTAACCTCCATGGTGTAGATGGTACACTCATCTCTGTATAGCCTATAGTTGTATGTTTTATATGGGGTCTGCTTCAGTTGAAGCCTCCCATAAGGCCTCTCGCTGTGTCTTGGGACGTCAACGTGGTTTTAGCTCAGCTAATGAAAGCTGCTTTTGAGCCGCTGCGCACATGTGACCTGAAGTACCTGACCTGGAAGGTCATGTGTTTGGTGGTGTTACTTCAGCACGTAGGGTCAGCGAGCTCCAGGCCTTAGTGACTTATCCACCTTATACAAAATTATATCATGACAGGGTGGTCTTCCGTATGCACCCCAAGTTCCTGTCTAAGGTGGTGACGGATTTCCATCTTAACCAGTCAGTCACCCTGCTAATATTCTTTACCAGGCTCCAGTCTCACCACGGCGAACAAGCACTGCATAGTTGGACTATAACCAGCCTTAGCTGCCTATCTGGAGCAAACAGAAGCCCAAAGACAGTCCACCCAACTTTTTGTTTCTTTTGATAAGAATAGATTGAGCATTGTCATTGCCAGACAGACACTATCCAATTGGCTAGCAGATTGCATCTCCTTCTGTTATGCCCAGGCGGCGGGTCTGTATCTTGAGGGTCATATCAAGGCTCGTTCTGTCAGCCATGGCAACATCTGTGGCCCACTTGCGAAGCGTCCCCATGGAGGAGATCTGCAAGGCTGCGATGTGGAGTTCTCTCCACACATTCACATCCCATTACTATATAGATAGGGAAGGCTGACAAACAGTAGGTTCAGCCAGTTTGACCTCAGGAACCTGTTCGAGGTGTAGAACCCAACTCCCCCAACCTAGGGCCCATTGTTTGGGTTCAGGCTGTCTCCCCCACTCTGCTACCTCACGAAAGCCGCCTGCCATCCCGCGGAGTTGGGTTTCTCCTATTTTCAGGCCGATACAGTATGGTGCGCTTGGCCGCTCGTTTTTGATGTGCATCTATTACCCCTTATAAAGTAAGGGGTTTAGCATGTTGCAAACCTGTAGCCAACACCCCCCCCCCCAAAAAAAACCCAAACCTAACCGCTTATCACATGCAAATGCATTTTGATGAGGCTATTAGTCCCCACTATTGTCCCTAGCCCCTCCTTATTAGCATACCACATTTAAATACTGAATCGCATGCCTAGGAGAAGTAACTAGGTGTGTGTTGGGAGCGGGCACTCAATATGGAGTGCCTGCTCTCCCGCATTTCTTTCTGTATCAGCCTGTTTTGTTTTATTTTATCGTAATTCTGTTAACGAGTCTGAAGGGGGACCCCATGTAGTATAGGGCTTGCTGGGCATACTCAGTGTGCCTAGTCAGTGTCGAGAAACTTTGACATAAGTTTTCAGCATAGGACTCCATCTGATGTCACCCATGTGTGAGGACTAACATCCTGCTGTCCTTGGAGAACACCTGGTACAGGTAAGCAACTCAGCTTTAGTGCTCTTTGCGGGTACTAAGGGGGAGAAGGTGTTGAGTGACTATTTCTCGATTGATAAAGGAAGCTATTGCTTCTGCTTATGAAGGCAAAGGAATCACAGTTGCTGGGGACTTCACTAGGGTTCAGGCTGTATTCTGGGCTGAATGTCAGCTGGTGTCGCCATAAGAAATCTGTCAGGTAGCAACATAGTGATTTGTTGCATGCTTTTTTCCCAAGCATTATTAGCTGGATATTTGGGCTCCAGACTTGACTGGTTTTGGTGAGCATGTCATGTGAGTGGGTCTTTTTGGGTTCTCGCCCAGGTTAGGGGAGCTTGCATACATCCCATGTGTCTGGACTGATTTGGGAGACAATAAGAAAAGAAAAATTGGTGCTTGCCTATTAATTTTTGTTCCTGGAGTCTCAAAGATTAGTGCAGAATACCGTCTTGGATTTTTGAAGACTGCTCTATTCTGTGTGAAAATAAGTCAGTTTGCCTTGTTTGGTATTCAGCAAACCTTGTATGATGGTGTTCTCCTGTTTAGGGTTACCTTTCCCCTCCTCATTTGGGGGTGAGAATGGTTGTCTTTTTTTTCTTTTTCTAGGCTTGGGTCCAAGTCATACTCGGTGACTGCAGGTGGCACACTGTCTAATGTTCTGCTGGAACAGTAAAAGCTTTTCTTCTGTCTCCATCTGCTGGTAGAGGAGAAAAATCCTTATCTGGACTGATCTGTGGGACTCGAATGATAATTAGCAGGTAGGAAACAGTTTTTCTTTTACTATAAAAGCATAGAAAGAAAACTCATCTCTGACACTCCTTGAAGATAGTGACTCAACAGTCAATCAGTTCTGTGTAGCTGTTCTTACTTCCCCATAACTCATTCTAAAAGTATAGTTGTCTATTCAACCTCTTCCTGCTTGGAGCCATGAGCAAACAGGAAGTGATTTCCTGGGGGTGGGGGCAGGGAGGTAGGAGGCCTAGGTAGAGAACTGCCAGGTAAAGTGGCTCTGAAGGTACTTGAAATTACAAAACATGAGTTTTAGAAGAAATATTCTATGGTTCATCCCCCTACCCACAAAAAAGGTTCCAAGTTGAAAGGTAAGCTGATGCTTTTTAATTTGCTATATTTTCACATTGAGAATATTTAGCTAGTATAATATGAGCATGTTGATTGCTTTTTTATATTGTTTTCTGGTATATATTGGGTATAAATGTTTCTGTTCATTTGAGTGCATTTAACATCTTTTTACAAATCTGCAGATTCGAGAGATAGTAGAATCGTTCGAGGGCCCTCAGCCTGCAGATGTGAGGTTGATGAAGAGAAAAACAGGTGAGGAATTCAATCCAGTGAGTAATGTTCCTCCTCCCTTGTTTCCCCATTCAAAAGGTCCAAAATTTCCAGTCCAATCAGCATACAGTTTCAAATTACAAGGTTTGCCATGGCATAGGAATGTGAATGGTAGGCTGTTTGCCTTCCTTTTTGAAAAGATTCCTGAGCTCTTTTTTTGAGGGCTGCGGGGAGGGGGAATTTTACATTGAGGAAAGCAAGTTATTGGTAAGTAACACAAGGATGAGGAACCATTTGACATTCTTACTTTTATTGCATGGTTAGATTCAAACATGAAACCGTCTTGTGAAAGTTGGCAAGTTTAGAGCACCTCTGTTCTAGCCATGGTAAAAAGAAAATTGAACCAGTGATCCAAAACCTTGGAAGTCACATGTTGACACACAAACTGCTTCATCAATTGGCTTTTTCCATGAAGTAATGAAGCAGTTGGAGAGAGATTCAGCTGTTTTTAAAGGAACTAACTAACACAAGTATCCCGTCTATATCTGAATGCTGTCTCTAGGTGTAAGCCGTGGTTTCGCCTTCGTGGAGTTTTATCACTTGCAAGATTCTACCACCTGGATGGAAGCCAATCAGGTTGCTTCACTCACCAAGTCTAGATATTCCTGAAAATGGAACAAGTCTGTGCAGATGATAAAAAAAAAAAAGGGAAAAATGAGGTGGAAGGAGTGGTTTGTTCCAAAGTGTAGTGACTTGATCAAGAAAAAGCTTTGTATATATTAAAATTTTGAAAGTCAGTTGAATTCATGTAGTATAAGGGAAATGCTGGAGTAGCTCTTGCTTCCCCTATATAATACATCCTTAACTGTGTGAACTATGAAATTGACTTACCCTATGGCACAAGAATTTTCTGGATTCCCTTGCTGCTGTTAGTTGAGCAGTAAGATGTAGGAAGCATTATCCTATCCTTGTTCAACTCAGTTTTGAAATCACGGGATGGAGGTGCCTCACAAATCACAACTAAACAATAGGACTTGTCTTACTACTAGCAAGGAGATACTAAACCAAAGTGAAATCCTAATATAACATTCTTGTAATATCCTAGGACAGGGCTTCCCAAACCTGTCCAGGTGACCCCCATAACCAGTTAGGTTTTCAGGATACGTACAATGAATATGCAAAGAACAAATTAACATACATTGAAGCTCCGGTATATTGAAATTTCTTATGCATATTTATTGTGGGTATCCCGAAAACCTGACTGACTGGCATCTTCAGGACAGATTTAGGAGTCCTCTCCTGGGAGGAGTATTTGACAGTACAGTTGCAGTAAAGTTTTTCTTAAACTTCACTGCAATGTCTGTCTTGTCAGTATAAAGTTCTGCAGTTTGAACAAAGTTAGAACTGGAAAGGCTTATTGTGTGCCACAGATCTAAAAATAAGGCATAGTTCAGGAAGACTTTGCCCCTTTGGCTTTGATCGTCTGTTAGAAATCTTATTTCTTTCCCTAAAAACAATTTTTTACCTGAAATGACTTCCTATATTAAGAACAGCGTTTATTTTATATGCCTGACTCTGTTAAAGGGAGGGGGCCCAGAAATCTAAATTTAAATATATATATATATATTTTAATATATACAGAGCTGTACTGATGTGAGACTTTATTAAAACACAAATACATGGACACTTCTTTTGAAAAGTAAAAGCTTATTAAAATCAGTTCAGACTTAAAGCAGATTGGAGACTCTTCTTTGTTGGCAGTGGTTGACGAGGGTTGGCTGGTTGGTAAATATGCTTTTATTTTTCTCTAGTACATATATAACCCAGCAGTTGTGCCTTCCTGTTAGCGAAGTAGCTAGTTGTATTGAGCAATATTGATTTGCTGAGGAAGGCCCAATTTCTTCTGTGCCATCAATGCTTATTTCATTGGTGCAGTTGGTCTTATATAAATTTGTATACCCTTGTTAGCTTTATGTGCTGGATACTTGTATTTATAAATCAGTGGTCTTTGCCTTTAGAAAGGTACATATGCATGGGCCTACTATGCCGATTTCCCTTATAAACCCTTTTCTAGGTCCTGTGAGGTTGAAGATCCAACCTGTGATTATATCTTTGCCTAAGGATTTATAGCCTTTAATCATTCGTATCGGCTTTTTAAGTTTGAAATTAAATTTGTAGAGTTCAAAGTTTAAAAACTCGTTTGTGTTTTTTTTTTGCCAAGTTATTTTATCTCCACATCTATTTTATAAAGTAATTATGCATTAATGTTTTATATAGAAACTTAGCATGATATTAATAAGATGCATACTTTGGAAGTAGAACAAGGTTTCCATTTAGAAGCCATGACCTGCAGTGTAGTAGTTTAAATTTGGAGAGAATTCCTTGTCTTTGTGTTTTAATGAAGTATACAAGCCTTTCACACAAGGTTATAAAATATAACCAGTGCACCTAGTGAAAAAGGCCTTTTATGTAATTTCAGTGTACCACTTCTTGCAATCCTACCCTCTGTTACAATCAAGATTCTTTTCAGATGATTAACATTTTTTTGCAAGATCCATCCTGAGCAGTGAGCTTTTTATTTTTGTTTAGAAGATATAGTCTAGGAGGGAGAAGAGGGAGGCCTTCTAAATTTGGGAGTTGGAGTTTCTTATCCACATTAATGAAAAGAAAAATCATGCAACAATGATAGGAAAGTATTAAAGCACCAAGTATGTTTTTCCCACAGTCTTGTTTTTCTGCCCAGTAACAAACTGGAACCCCCGTCCCCACCCCCACCCCCAGTGGCTCAGGAGTCATATGGGAACACCAGATATTGAAATGGTATTCCTGCTTGAAAACAAGGCTATTAAACAGGGCTGAATACCAACCACTTGCAAAGCCAACCTGAGCAAGCCTTCAGGTCTTTGGGTGGGAAAGTGTCTTTATTTGTTCTAGGAAGAAAACATCTAATGAGTGTAGCAGGGTTAGGACTTTTGTCTCTTCAGAGACCCTTCCTGGTTCCAGTGTCTGGCAACTCTCTCTCACACACTGAATTCTGTTTACCTTTCCTGCACATCCCATTCCTCTGACTGCTCATGTCCGCCTCTCTGAAGGATTGCATGGGCAGGGTGTAGGTGACGTTGGTTGGTCCTCCCACGTCATCCTCCCCATACTGAAGTCCGTTTTAAGTCTGGAGCACCAATTCCTCCGAAATGTGCTCTGCCGTGGGAAAAATGAACACGCACAACTTGAAATTGGAATAACTCCAGACTTTTGTTCTTGCAGAAAAAGTTGGTGGTTCAGGGGAAAAACATTGCAATGCACTACAGCAACCCTAGGCCTAAGTTTGAAGACTGGCTTTGTAATAAGGTAAGCTGGCTTCTTTTTGTGGAACTGGAAAGCAATTAGAATTTTACTTGCACATTTTTCCTGGTAGTGTAGTTCTGAATTTATTTATTTGGGTGTATCACATTTTCTCCATGGTCAAGCATCCCAAACAGCCACACAATTGGGTGACCTCATCCAGTAGCACTGAGTCAGGTTGATGCTCTCATAGCTCAGAAAGTTTGTTTTGCTTTCTAGGCAGGCACAGTCCTTCCCACGCTAGCATCCCCATATGCAGGTGGTCTCGGTCTGTTTTCATCCACTTCAGCAAATAGTTAGAAATCTCTCAGTATCACTGCAATTTTTTTTCCCCCTCAATGTTGGTGGAGAAAAAGGACAATAGTCCATTATAAATGCCATCAGTGTGGACACAAGATGTCCATATTGAACTTGCACTCCTTGGGCCTAAAATACCTTTGTCCAGAACACTATTTGTCAATTCCCTGTACGTACCCGGATCAGTCCAGACCGTGGGTTGAGCCTCCTGTCCAGCAGATAGACCAAAACTGAAAGGATATCCTATATCAGGACAGAGCCTACGTTGAAGCACTTCAGTATTTGTCTGTTTCCAGCAGATGGATCAGCTCACCCTGCGGTCTCCTGATCTGGGCTAGTCAGCCTTTCGTTTTCTTTCCTTTGTGGATCAAGCAAGTAGTAATCTATTTTGGGATTATTTTAGGATTATGCCAATAAAAAAAAAAAGAAAAAGAATTTGGTTTCAATTGGATTCTATCTTTTCTTTTTTGCAGGAGACGGTTCCGTCTCCTGGCTCTTGCCGGACTTAGGGGGTGCTTTGCCCCTTGTGCAGGACATAGCCTAAGTCCGAGACTGCTTCCCTGGTGTGAGGACAGATACTGGTGGTCCAGTTGCTCACCCCCCCCCCCAGCTGCCTGGAGAGCTCGGTGCTCCTTCCTTTTTCCGCCTCAGTGTTTTTTGTTTTTTTTACAAGACTGAAAAAAGTAAGAAATAACAGATTACAAGCAGTGGGGAACTTTTTTACTTATAGCCACAAGCCGGCAGCCAGACACAGAGGATCATGCAGGGTTCACTCCTATGCCTCCGTTCCTGTTGGCAGCTAATTCAGTATTTTTTGTCAGCTGTAATTTTCTCTTTAGATCGCGGCTCCTCTTCGGTGGGGATGCAGCGTCCAAGTGCCTGCCTTGCTTGTGGGGGAGCCCTCGTCGTGCCTATCACGCGAGGGACTTGGCTGCCAAATTTAACCTGCGGTTGTAATCCCCCCCCCCCCCCCCCCCCCGCGCGCATGGCTAGGCCGTTCCCGGGTCGGCAAGCCGTGGGAACGGCAGCCATCTTGGGGATCTTGGCAGTTCCCGATTTGGAGCTGCCAAGGGCTGGGGAGCTGAATTTTCAGGAGTTTTCTCCCGATTTAAGCCCCGTGTTGCCCCAGGATTAGGTCCCTGACCTCCCCCCCCCCCCGCCGGCAAAGCCAGGACCCGATTTTCCTCAGAACTTGTTCTCCTGTACAAATCTTATTTGGCCAGCTTGCAGGAGGAGGAGGAGGACCCTTCTCCAGGTCCCCTGCCGCCGAAAATTCCGCGCCAGACTCCGCTGCCCGTTCTCCCGGTCCCGGAGCCACAAGGGCCAGTTAGGGTGCGGGTGGTCCCGGGGGTATCCCCTATTCCTGATCAGCCGGTGCCCCTAGTTACTCCGGATCCCACTACAGATTTGGCGTGCACGCTCCCCCCTTTGGAGGGGGATGATCCCCGGGTCCTCCGCATATTTCAAAAGGAGGAGTTGGAGCCCCTCATCCCCTTTGTGCTCCAGGAACTGGGACTGGAGGGGCCCCCTGTGGATGCGCTTACGGCTTCTTTGCCCAAGGATATGGACCCGGACCCGGTCCTGGCAGGACTCAGGGCTCTGGCAAGCGCTTTCCCCTTCCACCCCATGCATAAGTTGCTGCTACTACGGGAATGAGAGGCTCCCGAAGTGGGGCTCCGGATGGGGTGGGCTATGGACAAGCTCTACCCTCTCCTGGAGGACTGCTTGGACATGCTGAGGATTCCCACCATCTATACCAGTGGTGGGGGTGACGGCCCTGAAGGACATAGAGGATCGTAAGCTCGAAGTCCATCTAAAGCGTAGCCTTGGGAGTCCGGGCGACACTCTGCAGCAGTCTCATGCAGCGGGTGGGTTCAACAATTGCTCGGCACCCAGGACCTCCCGTCTGCAGATTCAGAGCAGGCTGAACGTTTGGAAGGCGTCATAGTGCATGGGGCAGATGCGCTCTACGACCTCCTCCACGTCCAGGCGAAAGCGATGGTCTCGGCGGTCTCAGCTAGAAGGCTCCTCTGGCTGAGCAATTGGTCCGCCGACCCGTCCTCCAAGGTAAGGTTGGGCACGTTGCCTTTCAAGGGTAAGTTGCTTTTTGGAGAAGACCTTGAGCAGCTTATTGATTCCTTGGGGGAAAACAAGGTTCATAAGCTACCGGAGGACCGTCCGAAACAATCTCGATCTTTTACGCCCTCCCGTCCTCGCTTCCAGGGTCAGCGGAGATATACACCCCATGGACGAGGTGGCTCCTCCAGAGGTTATTTTTCCCGGTCTCAATCTAGGTCCCAGCCCTTTCGTGGGCGTCGGTCCTTCCGAGAGGGGCCGTCTCAGCGTGCCAGAGTGCCACCCCAAAACCTGCCCACAATGAAGTTCGGTTGACCCATTCCTCAGTCCCTCTTCTGGGAGGTCGTCTCTCCCAGTTCTTTGAGGAGTGGGTCAAGATCACGTCGGACTAGTGGGTTCTCAACATTGTCCGAGACGGTTATGCTATAGACGTTGTTCGAGACCTACCAGACCTCTTCGTATTTTCTCCATGCAGCCGTCTCAAGCGGGAGGCGGTGAACTAAACCCTCACCAGGCTTCTGAGTCTGGGCGCTGCTATTCCGGTTCCAATGGAGGAGCTCGGCGCCGGCCAGTATTCTATTTACTTCGTGGTACCCAAGAAGGACGGTGCCTTTCGGCCAATCTTAGACCTCAAGAGGGTTAACCGTGCCATCAAGATCCCACATTTTCGCATGGAAACCTTGAGAGCGGTCATTGCGGCGGTTCAGCCCGGAGAGTTCCTCGCCTCTCTCGACCTGACAGAGGCCTATCTCCACATTCCGATTCACCGCGATTACCAGAAGTATCTTCGCTTTCACATTCTCAACTGGGATTTTCAGTTTCGGGCACTGCCCTTCGGCCTCGCTACCACACTGCGCACCTCACCAAGGTCATGGTGGTGGTGGCGGCTGCCCTCTGCCATGGAGTCCTAGTCCACCCCTATCTGGACGACAGGCTCGTGAGGGCCAAGTTGGAGAGTCTCTGCAGGCAGGTGGTGAACTGGGTTCTAGCTCTCCTCGCATCCCTCAGGTGGATAGTGAACTTTCCCAAAAGCAATCTTCGGCCTTCCCAGGTATTAGAGTTCCTGGGGGGCCCCCTTCGATACTCGGATCGGCAAAGTGTCCCTAACTCGCGCACGGGCTCTCAAATTGATCAACCAGGTACGGAATCTGCTCTCGCTCCCTCTCCCGACAGCCTGGGACTACCTACAGATTTTGGGCTCGATGGCCTCCATCATCGAACTCTTCCCCTGGGCTTTTGCTCATATGCAACCGTTAGAGAGTTTTGCTGTCCCGTTGGTAGCGATGTCGGAACAGTTTCACGCAGTTCTTCCGCTTTCGGCCTCTACCGTCGCTGCCTTGCAGTGATGGCTTTCGCTTCCTCATCTTCTCCGGGGAATACCTCTTCAGACTCCACAGTGGACGATAGTAAGCATGGATGCCAGCCTCTTTGGCTGGGGCGCAGTCTGCCAGTCCCAGTCCACGCAAAGGATCTGGTCTCTGGTTCAGTCTCGTTGGCACATCGGTTGGAGGTCCGGGCCGTGCGTCTGGCTCTACAGAATTTTCTGCCCCTGATATGCGGCAAAGCGATGAGGGTTCTTTCAGACAACTCCACCACCGTGGCTTTTATCAACCGGCAGGGAGGCAGTCGCCTGGTGGCTCTAGAAGCCAGCCGTCTTTTCGACTGGGCGAAACGTCATCTGGATTGCCTGGCGGCCTCCCACATAGCGGGCAAGGAGAATGTACAGGCCGATTTTCTCACAGTCTCTCGATCCGGGAGAGTGGGAACTCTCGGAAGAAGCCGTGGACCTGATCGTCGACAGGTGGGGTCCTCCCCCCCCCCTCCCCCCCCCACACCTGAACCTCATGGCGACCTTGCACAATGCCAAGGCCAACAGGTTCTTCAGCCGCTGGAGAGAGCACGGCTCGGAGGGAGTGGATGTGCTGTCTATTCCCTGGCCTGCGGACATCCTTCTTTATGTGTTCCCTCCGTGGCCTCTGGAAAAAGTTCTCTGAAGAATAGAACTCCATCGAGGGCCAGTGGTTCTGGTAACACCCGAATGGCCTCGCAGACCGTGGTTCACGGATCTCGTCAACCTGGCGACGGACAGACCTCTCCGGCTCGGCCATCTTCCTCGTCTGCTTCGGCAGGGGCCCATATTCTTTGACCAGGCCAATCGCTTTTGTCTAGCGGCCTGGCTTTTGAACGGAGATGCCTGAGGCGTAAGGGCTATAAGGAGGAGGTTTTCTCCACTTTGCTACGAGCTCGGAAGCAGTCGACTTCTCTAGCTTATGTACGCGTGTGGAAAGTCTTTGAGACTGTGCAGAGTCGGGGGTCTCAGCGTGCTCAGCTCTGTTTTTGTTCTTTCGTTTCTACAGAAGGGTCTCTTTCAGTTCCCTATGCGTGCAAGTTTCCACTCTCGGCTGTCTCCTCTGTCGATTCAAGGGTTTTTTGTGTTAAACGCATGCTTCCACTAGTAATACATGTATATATTACCAGTTTTTTAACAAATGAAGACTTATGCTGCCAAACATTGGTTTCAGTTGAGTTTCTGAAAACTGAACCCAATTTCCAATTAGTTACTATAAGTAAGGTCTGTGAGCGGCTTCTTTCAGTTTCCACTCCTGTTAGCATTAGTCGCGTGCATAGTCTGCACGTGCATGCATCGCATGAATCTTTAATCTTTTCAGGACTTGACTACTGTAATGGCCTTTACTTGGGACTATCGGACTCTGCAATCAAGCCCTTACAGCTAATACAAAACTCAGCTGCCCGTATCCTAACTGGCTTACATGTCATGGCTGCCTATCAAATTTCGAATACAGTATAAAATCCTAACCATTGTACACTCACTATTACATAATCCATCCTCAATTGGGCTTTGCACTATTCTTCGATTTTACAAACCAACCAGACATTTAAGGTCTCTGAACAAAAACCTATTAGATATTCTATCAGTATGCCTAGCACGTTTAAATATTGCAAGAAACAGCATTATCAGTAGCTGGCCCACAAATATGGAACTCACACCGCTTCGTTGAATTTCAAACCCAAAAGAATTCAAGAAATCGTTAAAAACCTATCTTTTCTCAAAAGCATTTGCCATCCCAGATACAAATCAATTGTAACCTTAACACATCCATCATTTTTAATTTTGTACTCCAAAGTCATGCGGAACTGATCTTCTTTTCTGTCTCTTGTTTGTAAAGTTTAGTTATTTTAAAATTTTGTTTTATAACTTTTAATCTTTATTATAATTCAAGATTGTATTTTTCATTTTTGTTTATCTTATGAACATTGTACACCGTTTTCATCAATATTTTGTTAGATGGTATATAAATTTTAAATACTACAAGAGTTCTTCATAGTAAAAAATACTACAAGAGTTCTTTATAGTAAAAGGCAATTTTCACTGCAGCACTGGGAAATCTCATGTGAACTTTTTCTTTGTAGTGTGGCCTTTATAACTTCAGAAGAAGATTAAAATGCTTCCGATGTGGAGCTGCGAAATCTGGTGAGAAATTTTAATCTTTAAACATGTTGTAGGGGAATTTTATTCTTGTATACCTATTTATGGTGGAAATATAAATATGGCACAGTTTTACATGGTGAGTTTTCTGCTGTATGTCTTGTTTCTAACCTTATTTATTTGCTTGGTAAGATTCTGAACAGGAAGTACCGCCTGGAGCTCCTGAAGCAATTCAGTCTGTGGATTACTACAGTGACAGTAAGTTAAAGCATACTCTTTGCTCACTTGTTTGAGAGGCTGCAGTTGTAGGAGTGTAACATTTATTTATTTATTGGCATTTATAGGCCGCTGATAGAGGCCCTTAGTGACTTACAGTTCACAAACATAATAAAATAGGACATCTATTCATAAAGGGAGGCTGACTAGCATGGAGACAAAATGAACACGCTTGCTGTTTTTTTGGGTCAATGAATATACTGACTGCATTCAGTTTTTTACAGCAGTGTCTAGCAAGACAGCAACCAGCTACTAGCCAGTACTGCTTATATTGAAGGCATAGTGGTAAACGTAATAAGTATTTTACTTTCCCTGTACATATCCAGATCAGTCCAGACTCCTGGATTTATTCATCTCTGCCAGAAGGTGGAGACAGAGAAAGTTTCACTGACACTGCTTCATAATCTCTGGTGCCACCTGCAGTTCCTCAGTATTTCTCTGTCTCCAGCAGTGGCTGGTGCATAAACCTGCAGTTCTGAGGTCTGGTGAATTTTTTCTTTTTTGGGTGTGAGCCTTTCCTCCCAGGGGTGTTTGTGTCCTGGTGGATCCTTTACTGTTTAGTTGAGGTGGACGAGCTTGGAGCTCTGTGACCTTTTTTGTATGCTCAATCCTTTAGTCCATGGGGTGTAAATCTGGTGGTCCAGATCCCTCCCCTGCTCAGGGCGGCTGGTATCTTTTTTTTTTTTTCCCTTTCTTTCATCGGCTTGCCTTTTTCTTTAAATTTCTGGTTTCAGTTGTTTTTTTTTTTACCTTTTGCTGGACAGCTCTGTTTTCTCCAGAGGAGAGGCTGACTAGAGTTTTAAAGTTTGTTTTAATGAAATAAAAACTGAGGCTGTCTTGTGGGCGGCTCTCTCCCTCCAGTCCCTGTTTGTAGCTGGTGCGTAGGCTCCGTTTTTTGCTCCCGTTTGTGCATGTGTTTGGAGCTTGGCAGGGGGGTTTTCCTGCCTGTTTCAGCATGGTTTGTGGCTGAGTTTGCCACAAACCAGGATTGGTGCGGCTCAGCCACTTTAATTTGTGTAGCCTGCGATGGGGGAGATTTGCCGCCTCCAACTTTCTCCGGCCCACCCGACGGTGGAGGTGGGATGCAGTGCGCTTAGATCTGTTAGTGCCTGCATCCGCAGAGACTGCGCCCTCGCAGCTATCTCAGGTTCCTCTGTACTCCTCTTCTGACTTTTGTTCCCCTGCTGCATGAGGTATATTTAACTCAGCAGGCAGATTTGGGTAGCCAGTCTCACCTCTAGGGGTTTAGAGAGGCGCTCCAGGGCTTGAGCGATCCTGACATTGGAATACTCCACTGGGACAGCATTTGTGGTGTTCTCACAGGACAAGCAGGATGGTTGTCCTCACAAATGGGTGACATCGAGGATGGAACCCACCACGGAAAACTTCTTTCAAAGTTTAAACAGAACTTTGACTGGCCCCTACTGGGCATGCCCAGCAAGGCACTGACCCTGCAGCCAGCAGGGGTCTCCCTTCAGTCTTCTTTTTTCCGCGCAGCAGTTGCCACGCGGTGAAAGGAGCTCTCTAACCACGTTCCTGACAGGAATTTGGAAGTTAATTTCCTAAGAAAATTTGCCCCTCAGGGGTCTCCCTTTGACAAATTTTTAGTCATCTTACGGAACCCGGTAAGTTTTTTGCCTTTTTCCATCGACTACCGTCGATTTTGGCCCTTGAGACCTGTTGGCACTTACCGATCCCCAGCCTAAATTTTGGCTTCAGGCCATGGCAACGGGGTTCCGCCGTTGTCCGGATTGTACCCGGACTATGTCCATCACAGACCCCCACAGGGTTTGTGTAATGTGTTTGGGTAGTGAGCATGATGTCCTGACTTGCACCAAATGTGCCTTAATGACACCCAAGGGTCGCAAAGCCAGGATGGAGAAGATGGGGCTCCTCTTCCATGCACCCACCCACCCCAACGCCATCGATAGCATCGACGTCATCGGAACCGGCACCGTCGAAGTTGTACCATCATCGTCAACCCTCCGGTGACCGTCCGCCATCGATCGCTTCTCGGCCGTCGCCTCCCGTCCCTTCCCCGGATGGGCGAGGGGATCGGAAGGAAAAGCACCGCCATCGGCACAAGTCTCGGCCTGTCGAGGATCCACAGCCATCGACCTCTGCTCAAGCCGAGCCACCGACAAAGAAGCCGCGAACAGACCGGACACCCTCCACGTCTCGTTCGCCGGCATCGAGGAAACCCTCACCCTCCCGGGGTGCGGGGGCCGTGATCCCACCGGTTACGGTGGTCCCTCCGGCCCTGCCTCAGCCTCCCTCTCCCGTCGAGCCGGGTATGGTTACCCCTGGTCTCCGGGCAGAACTGGACCGGCTGGTCCAGGAGGCCATCGAGAAAGCGATGAAGAAATTGCAACCTCCATCGGCACCGTCTCCGGCACCGGTTCCAGTGCCGCCCCCGACACAGACACCGGCACCGGCTTCGCCACCGAGGAGGGAACCGACCACCGAACCGTTGATACAAGCGCTAGCACCGCTACTGAGCCGCATGGAGGCGCTCATGACGGCCCTTCCATCGGTGATTCCAGTACCATCGACAACACCACCGTCTCCGACTGGATTTTCATCGGCAGGAGAAACACCGTTCCGGATTCCCCCTTCCGGGGTGGTTCCATCGGTGCCTTCTGGTATATCTCCACCGATATATCCTTCGGTTCCATCCATTCCACGCCAGGCACCGATTCCATCGGCAGCACCGAAGCCATCGATGCCATTTCTGGTTCCACCTACGGCACCGATTCCACCTCGGTTTCCATCGATGCCTTCAGAGCCTCAGCCAGGTCCATCAGGGCTACAAGCCCCACTTGATCCCTACGATACCTGGGGTGATGATGATGATACATCTTCTGACACAGATTTGCCTTCGCCACCATCTCCTACAGAGAGTAGAAAAAGATCTCCTCCTGAGGATCTATCTTTCATTAATTTTGTGAAAGAGATGTCAGAAGTTGTACCTTTTCAACTACAATCTGAAGCTGATGACAGACACCAGATGATGGAACTCCTTCAATTTCTGGATGCTCCAAAAATCATCGCTTCCATCCCTATACACCAGGTGTTTTTGGATCTGCTCAAGAAAAACTGGGAATCTCCTTCATCAGTGTCACCAGTTAACAAAAAAGCTGACTCCACCTACCTTGTCCAGTCAGCACCAGGTTTCCAAAAACCTCAACTGGATCATCGCTCTGTTGTGGTTGAGTCCGCGCAGAAGAAGGCCAAGCGTCTTAAGCCACACTCTTCCACCCCACCTACCAGGGACAACAAGTTCCTAGATAGTGTTGGACGGAAAGTCTATCATGGAGCTATGTTGATTTCACGCATAGCTTCATATCAACTTTACATGACTCAGTACAACAGAGCCATCCTTAAGCAGATGCAAGACTATGCTGACACGTTGCCAGACCAATACCAACCGCAGCTTCAAGCCCTTCTTCACAAGGGATTTGAGGCAGGGAAGCACGAGATTAGGACTGCCTACGACATATTCGATGCTTCCACAAAAGTTTCAGCCACAGCCATCTCAGCCAGACGTTGGGCTTGGTTAAAATCATCCAACCTTCGCCCAGAGGTTCAAGATCGTCTTGCTGATTTACCCTGCTTAGGCGATAATTTGTTTGAAGAGCAAATTCAGCAGATTGTGGCGGAGTTAAAAGACCACCATGAGACGTTGAAACAACTCTCATCTGTCCCACCTGAGCTGACCTCCAAGCAACCGCAAAAGAAAGACTCTAAGAAGTCATTCTTTCGACCACGCCGTTATTACCCTCCATCGGCCAGGCCTCGTCCAGCTCGATCCTCTACTAGGCCTCAGCCGCGTCAGCCTAGGAAACAAAGGCCTGCTGTAGCCCCTCCTCCTGGGCCTGCGGCTGGCCTTTGACTCCCCTGTAGGGAACACATGCCAAACCCCTCTTCCGGACATCCCTGTAGGAGGTCGACTGTACCATTTTCTACAACCTTGGTTGCAGATCACCTCAGATCAGTGGGTGCTAACAATTATCGCACAGGGTTACCACCTCAACTTCATAACTCTTCCGGCAGACTCCCCGCCTCTTCAAGCGTGGAGTCTATCCACCCATTTGGCTCAATTACAACAGGAAGTATCCCTTCTTCTGCAATCAAATGCTATAGAACCCGTTCCTCCCTCTCAACGAGGCAAGGGATTCTATTCCAGATACTTCCTAATACCAAAGAAATCAGGGGGACTACGTCCCATTTTGGACCTTCGAGCCCTCAACAAATACCTTCAAAAAGAGAAGTTCAAAATGGTAACCCTAGGCGCGCTGCTCCCTCTCCTACAAAGAGGGGATTGGCTGTGCTCTCTCGACCTCAAGGACGCTTATACCCACATTGCGATCACACAATCCCATCGCAAATATCTGCGGTTTCTAGTAGGCCACGACCATTATCAATACCGTGTCCTCCCTTTCGGTCTAGCTTCTGCCCCACGAGTCTTTACCAAATGTCTCGTAGTGGTAGCAGCATTCCTAAGGAAGGAAGGTGTCCACGTCTACCCATACCTGGACGATTGGCTAATCAGGGCCTCCACCCAACAGATAGCTCAATCCTCCCTAAAATTGACTATTCAAACACTCCTTTCCTTTGGGTTTCTCGTCAATTATGAGAAATCTTGCTTAGTCCCGTCTCAAACCTTATCCTTCATTGGGGCAGACTTGGACACCTTACAGGCAAAGGCTTACCTTCCTCTTCAGAGGGTCCACACCCTAATGTCCCTGGCTCGCCAGCTCCAGCCTCCGAACACTGCCACGGCTCGCCAGTTCCTCATTCTCCTAGGGCACATGGCATCCTCGGTTCAAGTCACTCCCATGACCCGACTAGCCATGAGAGTAACACAATGGACTCTACGACACCAATGGATTCAAGCTTTTCAGCCTCTGTCCTCCATAGTCACAGTCACACAAGCGCTGCGCCTATCCTTGACCTGGTGGACGACTCAGGTCAACCTCCTTCAGGGCTTACCCTTTCTTCCACCGGATCCGCAAGTAATCCTAACCACCGACGCTTCTCACATCGGTTGGGGAGCCCATGTGGACGACTTTCAAACCCAAGGGTTATGGTCCAAAGAGGAAGCCGAACACCAGATCAATTTCCTGGAACTTCGAGCAATCCGCTGTGCGCTCCGCACTTTCAAAGATCATCTCTTTCATCAGATAATCTTAATCCAGATGGACAACCAAGTGGCCATGTGGTACATAAACAAGCAGGGAGGCACAGGCTCCTTCCTTCTGTGTCAGGAAGCTGCGCAGATCTGGGCGGAAGCCCTCTCCCACTCCATGTACCTCAGGGCCACTTACCTGCCGGGAGTAGACAATGTATTGGCAGACCAGCTGAGCCGTGTCTTCCACCCACACGAGTGGTCACTCGATCCTCTGGTAGCGACCTCTCTGTTTCACAAGTGGGGTTCTCCCCGCATAGACCTCTTTGCGTCCCCTCAGAACCACAAAGTGGACGATTACTGCTCTCTCATTCGGAGCCAGCACTCTCGGCCGAGGGATGCATTCTCCCTCAAGTGGACAACCGGTCTGCTCTATGCATTCCCTCCACTCCCTCTTGTGTCAAAGACTCTCGTGAAGCTACGCCAGGACGGAGGAACCATGATCCTGATAGCACCTTACTGGCCACGCCAAGTATGGTTTCCAATACTCCAGGATCTCTCCATCCGCAGGCACATTCCTCTGGGAAAGGACCCGCATCTGCTCACTCAAAACGACGGATGCCTCCTCCATCCCAACCTCCAAGTCTTGTCCCTGACGGCATGGATGTTGAAAGGTTAGTCCTTCAGCCTTTCAACCTTTCAGATTCCGTTTCTCGGGTCCTGATAGCTTCACGAAAGCCTTCCACAAGAAAGTCTTACTCATACAAATGGAAAAGGTACACATCATGGTGCACTTCTCAGTCCCTTGATCCCCTTTCCTGTCCAATCTCCAAATTCTTGGACTATTTATGGCATCTCTCTGAATCAGGTCTTAAAACCTCTTCTATCAGAATGCATGTCAGTGCGGTAGCCGCCTTCCATAAGGGTATTGGGGGTAATCCTATTTCAGTACAACCCCTAGTAACACGCTTTCTTAAGGGCTTGCTCCATCTAAAGCCGCCCTTGCGTCCTCCGGCCCCATCCTGGGACCTTAACCTGGTTCTTGGTCGTCTTATGAAACCTCCTTTCGAACCTCTGCACTCCTGTGACTTTAAATATCTCACTTGGAAAGTGTTATTCCTTTTGGCTATTACTTCAGCTCGCAGGGTTAGTGAATTACAGGCCCTAGTTACCTATCCGCCTTACACTAAGCTCCTGCAGGACCGGGCGGTACTCCGCACTCACCCTAAATTTTTACCTAAGGTAGTTTCTGAGTTTCATATCAATCAATCCATCATACTACCTATCTTTTTTCCCAGGCCCCACTCCAACTCTGGAGAGCAGACCCTGCATACCCTAGACTGTAAACGAGCTCTAGCTTTTTACCTAGACCGTACAGTTTCCCATAGGAAGAGCACTCAATTATTCGTCTCTTTCCATCCTAATAAGTTAGGACAACCTGTGGGTAAGCAGGCTCTTTCCTCCTGGTTGGCGGACTGCATTTCTTTTTGCTATGAGCAAGCTGGCATTCCTTTTCAAGACCGTGTTAAAGCACACTCTGTGAGGGCCATGGCGACGTCAGTGGCACACCTTCGATCCTGACATCTGCAAAGCTGCAACCTGGAGTTCTCTCCATACCTTTGCAGCCCATTATTGTTTGGACAAGGCTGGAAGACAGGACTCCATCTTCGGCCAGTCTGTCTTGCGTAACCTTTTTCCAACCTGATGTACCAACACCCTTCCACCTACCCGGTTGGGTGCGGATGCCCTTTCCCAAATTTCTCCTCACTTATTGTGCCTGCTGCACACCGTTGGGTACATTTGGTGCAAGTCGGGACATCCTCAGCTCGGTACTCACCCATTTGTGAGGACAACCATCCTGCTTGTCCTGTGAGAAAGCAAATGTTGCTTACCTGATGTAACAGGTGTTCTCACAGGACAGCAGGATGTTAGTCCTCACGAAACCCGCCCGCCTCCCCGCGGTGTTGGGTTCGTTTTATTCTTACTTTCTAGGCACTGCCTGTAGCTTTGAAAATCAGACTGAAGGGAGACCCCTGCTGGCTGCAGGGTCAGTGCCTTGCTGGGCATGCCCAGTAGGGGCCAGTCAAAGTTCTGTTTAAACTTTGACAGAAGTTTTCCGTGGTGGGCTCCATCCTCGATGTCACCCATTTGTGAGGACTAACATCCTGCTGTCCTGTGAGAACACCTGTTACATCAGGTAAGCAACATTTGCTTTCTGGGTTTGCTGAGGCAGACTCTGATGACTTGGTTGGGTCTCAGGGGGACCTCGTGATACAGGAGGCCTGACCTCTTGGGAGAAGAGATAAGATGGTTGTGGGGCTATGATAGAGGTCTTTAAAATCATGAAAGGTCTAGAACGGGTAAATGTGAATCGGTTATTTACTCTTTCAGATAATAGGACTAAGGGGCACTCCATGAAATTTGAAGCAGCACATTTAAAACTAATTGAAGAACATTTTTTCACTCAGCGCACAGTTAAGCTCTGGAATTTGTTGCCAGAGGAGGTGGTTAGTGCAGTTAGTGTAGCTGGGTTTAAAAAAGGTTTGGAGAAGTTCTTGGAGAAGTTCATTAACTTCTATTAATCAAGTTGACTTAGGGAATAGCCACTGCTATTACTGGCATCAGTAGCTTGGGTACTTGCCAGGTACGTGTTGCCTGGATTGGCCACTATTGGAAACAGGATACTGGGCTTTGATGGACCCAGTATGGCAATTTCTTATGTTCTTATGTAGAGTGGGCATTAGCGGAGGAAGCCTTTCAGCTCATAGTGGAGTACTGGAGACGCCTGTATATAGACTTGCTGACAACTTCTGGCAATGTGAAAGTTCTGTGGTTCTTCAGTCATAGAAGGGATCCAAAAGCTCTGGGCATCGATGTTCTCGTTCAGGTGCGGCCACAGGGCGTGGTGTTATACCTTCCCGCCCTGACCTCGGAGAAGCAGAATTGTTTGGAAGATTGCAAGTCAGGCTGACACCGTAGTTTTGGAAGCTTCGGATTGGCCCCAGTGGCATTGGTATGCAGATCTGCAGAGACTGCTGGTCGGCAGTTCCCTCAGACTGCTACTTTGGAAGGATCTGTTGCAGCAGGGACTCATTCTGTACGACGATTGGTCAATTTTGTCTTATGGTTTTGCTCTTAAGAGGGCTTCATTGAAGTATGGTTATTCTGCTGGAGAGATTTCCACTTTGCCTTCGCCAGAAAAGTTTCTGTGTTTCTGGCTTACGTCAGGCTGGAGAGTTTTTGAGGCCTGGTGCGAGGAGCAAGGTTTTCAAAGTAGAAATTCCATTAATTTGGGAATTTTTACAGGAAGGATTGCGTAAAGGCTTGGCCCTTAACACCTTGAAGATTCAAATGTAGGCTCTCCCTTGTTATAAGGGGTGAGTCAAAGGAATGCCTTTGGCTTCCCATCCAGATGTGTCCCAGTTCTTGAAGGGAGATAAGCATCTTTGTCCTCTCTTGCGGCTGCCGGTGCCTCTGTGGGACCTTAATCTGGTCCTGAATTTCTTGATGGGTCTTACTTTTCAGCTACTATGTGGCCTTTCCTTGCAGCTGCTTACCTTGAAGACTGTTTTTCTATTGGCAATCTGTTCTGCACGTTGGGTTTCCGAACTGCAGGCTCTTTCTTGCTGTGTGATTCTGGGGGTGGTGCAGCTTCAGACTGTACCATCCTTTTTGCCCTTTTTAAATATTGGGGTTACATTCCAGTCTTCAGGTACAATGGATGATTTTAATGATAGGTTACACATTTTTACTAATAGGTCTGAAATTTCATTTTTTAGTTCCTTCAAAACCCTGGGGTATACCATCTGGTCCAGGTGATTTACTACTCTTCAGTTTGTCAATCAGGCCTACCACATCTTCTAGGTTCACCGTGATTTGGTTCAGTCCATCTGAATCATTACCCATGAAAACCTTCTCCAATACAGGTATCTCCTCAACATCCTCTTCAGTAAACACTGAAGCAAAAAAATCATTTAATCTTTCCGCGATGGCCTTATCTTCTCTAATTGCCCCTTTAACCCGTCGGTCCATCTGTCTACACTAAGGAAAACGAAATTATCAGATAAGTAATTTCTCCATTTTGCTCCACCCTGGCCTTGAAGTGGGTTAACTATTTCTTGAAGGTGACCCAGTTCAGGATGGCAACAGTAGGATCAGTTGTGTTAGAGGTGCAGGGAAAAGGTATCTCTGACCACTCTGGATTTGATGAAAGCCTGTCTTCATATTCCAGTTCAGAAGACTTCTGCGTTTTCTGCATTTTTTGTAGTGCTGGGGCAGCATCTTCAGTTTTAGACTCTAACCTTTAGGTTAGAAACAGCCCCGAAAACCTTTTCAAAGGTGTTGCTGGTGGTGGCAGCAGAGACACTGTACAAGAAGGGTAATTTGATACTCCTTTATCTGGATGATTGGCTGATATGAGTGAAATCCTTCAGGAAGGCATTTTAGCTTCCCAGCAAGTGGTTTAATTACTATAGCAATTGGGGTGTATTATCATTTTTCCTGAGAATAATCTTATGCCATCTCAGACACTGGATTATTTGTGAATAAGAAATAGGAAGTAGATGGTATGTGTACATCTAATGGAACAAGTGTTCAGATGTGGGGCCAGATCCAGGCATTGAGGGTAACCAGGAATCAGATGATGTGGTCCTACTTCAGGACTCTCGGATCTATGGTGGCAGCCTTGGAGCCAGTGCTAGATGTGAGATTATACATGTGGCTGCTTCAGAGGTTTGCTTTCCAGGTGGGATTCCCACGCCCAACGGTAATTTGTGAGACTACCGTTGCTGAAGGAGACAAGACAGAACGCACAATAGTGGTTAGACAACAAGCAATTGGAACGATGAGTGTGTTTGGTGACCCTAGTCTGGATCATTCTGATGCAGATGCCAGTTTCTTGGGCTGGGGAGGAAGAGTGCACTGTCAGAAGCTCTTGGTGCAGGGACAGAAGACCCCCGAAGAAGCAAGCTGGTCCATCAACTGCGTGAAAGCCAGGGTGCTTAGGTTGACTCTCCTTGACTTTATGCCTTGGATAATGGGGCAAGTGATCAGGGTAATGTCTGACAATGCAATGCATTAGTGTTCATGAAAAATCAAGCAGAAGCTTGAAGGCCTCATATGTCTTTAAAGATAAATGTCCTTCATAGGGCAAAATTAATTTTCAGGTTTGTTGGTGTTTCACATAGATGTGGGTATAGTTCAAGTGGATTAAGTCAGTCATGTACACCCAGGGAAATGGTTTCCGTTTTCAAAGAGCCTTTGACAAAATTGTTGTGAAGTGGGGGAGGCCAGACTGGGATCTGATTGTGACCAGTCAGAATGCTAAAGTGTGCAGATTTTCAGCTGAAAGAGATGGTGGTTCGGCTGGAATCAGTGCCCTGGTTCAACGTTTTTCCTTCTCGGCCTATGATACATTTCTTTGAAAAATCACAGAGCATCCATGGCTGGTACTGCTGTTGGCTCCGAACAGTAGGGATCCCCAGCATCTGCTGTTTGATAGCTCTCTAAGAATTCAGTCTCACAGGGATTTCGTTTGCCAGGATCTGATGTCAAAGAATCAGATCTGTTTTGTCTTATGGTTTAGCCCTTAGGAGGGCACAATTAATGAAGGGTTACTCCCAAGCTGGGGTGACTATGCTACTGAAAGCTAGAAAATTCTCCACTTCCTTTGCTTATGTTGGGTTTGGAAAGTTTGAGGATTAATGCCCTGGTGTCAAGTGTACCCCAGGGGCCACACCTGTTCTATTGATTTTGGAATTGTTACAGGAAGGCCTCTATGGGGTTGGCTCTTAATATGATGAAGGTGCAAGTAGTGGCTCTCTTGCTGTAGGTTTCGAATTGGTGGTAGTTTGCTATTTTCTCATCTGGATAACTCTGTTCTTGAGGGGCATTAAGCATATTAGTACTCTACTCTGGATTACGGTTCCACCTTGGGACCTGAACTTAGTTTTATCATTGTTAGCAGTTTGCTATTTTTACGGTTATTTCCTTAAGGCTATTTACATTGAAGATGGTCTTCCTAATCGCTGTTTTGTTCAGCTCAGAGAGAATCTGATTTGCAAGTGTTGTCTTGCAGGGAACCTTTCTTATTCATTACAAAGGAAAGTGTCCAGATGTGTGCATTTCCCTCCTTCCTTCCAAAGGTCATTTCAGGTTTATGATTTTTGTATTTAATTTAAAATGTTAGTATATTTACAGTTTACATTTTATGCTGTATGTTTTATGTACATAGCTTAGTTCAATTTTATTTGTAATTTGCGGTTTATAAGTTTTATAAATTAAAAACATTTCAGATGGACCAGTCAGTCTCTCTGCCTTACAGAAAGGCGGGTTCTGAAGACTACATGCTCTTACCTCCCTTTTGAAGTGAGGATACTTTTATGATATCTCAAGGTCACTAGTGTCTTCAGACGCTCTGTTCAACGTTGCTCTGTATGGTGGAACAAGGAAGGGTAAAGCAGCCTCTAGGGTTATGGTGGCACACTGGATTAAGTAGGTAATTATAGCAGCTGAATTCCAGCATTCCCTTTTCGAAGCAGGTGCAGGCAGTTTCTTGGGCAGTGTGGCAAATAGTTTTTGCTTTGTAGATCTATAAAGCGGTAACGTGGTCGTCTTTGCATACCTTTTCTAGGCATTACAACCTGGATGTCAGAGCTTGAGAGGAGGCTTCCTTTGCTTTGGTGGTGGTACGAGGGGCTGGGGCAGCATTCAGTCCTATCATGGAGTAGCTTGGGTACATCCCACTGGTCTGACTTGGATGTAGAGGAAGGTGAAATTACTTATCTGATAATTTCCTTTAATACAGCCAGACCAAGCCAGTGCCCTCTGTATGCTGCTGGATTATACATTACGTGCCTTTCACGGGAATTTACTTGTAGACAGGTAAATGGAGTTGAGGACCAGAATGAATTTATATACTTTGCAGGTGAGTTATTTCTGTTTAAAAAAAAAAAGTCACTTAAACTGACCATATTGTTGATAGTTGAGGGTATTGAACTTGTCCACAATTTGCTTTTACAGGAATATTGGCAGGCTTGTCAGCCCAGAGGTATATAAGGAATGACATCAGTAAGCCTATTGATCTGTCCTCCATCTGTTGGTTAGCATGCATAATCCATTGATCTGGCCTGACTGTATTAAAGGCAAGGAAGTTATAAGATAAGGAATTTCAAAATTTGGATACTAACTTTCACCATTTAGGTCTGCAAACTTGTCCTGTCACCAGGTGAAGAAACATTCAGTGAATGTGAAGTGGATTAAAATTTCCAACTGTTATTTCCATGTTCAGGTATTAAACCTGTATGTGAATATTTCTGCAGAGGATTCACTACAGAGTTAATATTGTTAACACGTTTGGTGTGATAACTGGATTTTGATGGTGTAAATTGTCACAGCTCTGGAAAACCTTTTGTTCTTGTGTGAGCCAATGCCCTCTCATGATAAATAGTGTTCTGAGGTGATCCTTATGGGAAATGAACATGCATTGCACTACTCAGAATGATGCAGCACAACATAATTTGAACCTTCCAATGGTTAACATCCCTGTTATAGTATGTGGAAGCACCTCTGTCACCCAGTAGCCACCAACTTTTACTTACAGCTATTTTATTTGATCCCAGTTGGTGGAATTGAAAGCAGCATGTAACCTTTTTTGGGTTTTGTTCCTTTTGCAGCAATTATCCTGCGGAACATTGCTCCTCACACAGTAGTGGATGCCATCATGAATGCACTATCACCATACGCCTCATTAGCTGTTAGCAACATTCGTCTCATCAAAGATAAGCAGACTCAGCAGAACCGAGGCTTTGCCTTTGTACAGCTTTCTTCAGCACTGGTGAGGGCCTTATCTGTTTTCAAAAATTATCAGTGAATAAAGCTATTAAAATGACTTCTTATGACCTTTTCTTTCCTGAACATACCCAGATCAGTCCAGACCAGTAGGTTTATGCATGCCTACCAGCAGATGGAGGCAGAGAACAAAACTTTGAGGCACTGTTACATAACCGAGCGTGCCACCTGCAGTCCCATAGCATTTCTCTGTCTCCCGCAGATGATAGAGGTGCAAACCTGCAGTCCTGATTGATCGGCAGTTGGAAATTTGGGAGCTGCTCCTCAAGGTGCCAGGTTCCTTAGTGGGTCACCCCTCGAGTTGAGCCGGGTGAATGAGGAGGTTGGATACCCCTGGCTGTAGATGCCTGTGGATTCCAGGGCCCCTGATAGCCAGGGGGCTGGCTCCCTCATCGTTCCCTGAGGTCCCCTTCTCTCCGCCACTGCTTCCCTCAGGGAAGTATCCCTTTAAGGGTCTGTCTTCTTTTGATTTTTTTCTGATAGTAAAGTTTTTGTTTAAAAAAAAAAAAGTAGTTTTTCCTTTGGTTTGTTTGCGGAGGGCCTGCTAGGAGAGTCGGCTTGCGGTGCAGGACCAGGGTGGACGACTTGGGTGAGTGCAGTGTCATTGGAGGAAGGGGGAGTGGTACTGGCCGACATTCTGCAGGGAGGCTTCTGGATGGGGCCCAATCGCACCAGCACACCGTGGTTTTCTGTGATTTGGGCATTTGGGGCTGTTTTTAGCCACGCACTGCTGCCTGCCTTTGCTCCGACCACATGCTTGAGGGCTTCCCTGGCGGTGGCTGGCCATGATTTCGGGCCGTTTGGAGTCCTTTTCGCGCTCTTATGCTTACTTCCCCTGTCGACCTCCCGCACACCTTTAGGGATCGCGCAACAATGCGGCCTAACTGGTCACGTGGGGCGTCCTTCCTGGACAGCAGCGTTTTCTGCGTAGTGATCGGGAATGTCGGAGAAACCTTGGGGAGAACCCTGTAGGGCCTGCAGTGCCTGGTCTGCCCACCTCTCTCCTCTTTCCCTGTGCACTACCTGTACTTCAGGGTAGGGGGGGAGGGAGCCTCTGTTAAGACCCGGCGGCCCCCTCAGTCTGCGGGGCCCGTGGTGGGGGCCAAAGTGAGGTCCTCTGCCCCTGCAGTTCCCAAGGGGGGGGGATCCCAACCATGGGGTTCCAGCCGGGGGGCTCTGGTGACTTTCCTCTGCCTTTTTCTCCTGTGGCACAGGGGCGTGAGGATGGCGTTGAGGAGGCAGTCTCCGAGCCCAGTAGCCCTAAGGGAGTTACGGAGGGTCTGGAGAGCTTTTCTCCAGAATTTGTTTTGCTGATGCATGAGGCCTTCCTTGCAAGGAAGGTAGCTAAGCGGAGGACAATGAAGAGGCCTTGTGGGTCCTCCAAGGAACCTCTGACGTTCGCAGGGGCAGCTTCGGTGCGGCATCGCAGGGTGCGGGCTGTGCATACCGATACATCCCCGAGAGATCTGGAGGACTCTGACCCACAAGAATAGGGGACACCCTCTCCGCTACGGAGCTCGAGGGGGACCCAGACGCGGACCAGACTCCAGGCTTGGATGGGAGCAGGGAGGAACCGGACCTCACGGATGCGGCTGGCGCAGAGGGGGATGACCCCCAGGTGGTGCGCTTGTTTAAGAAGGAAAAGCTCAGACCACTTATTCCTCAGTTCTTGGAGGAACTGGGTGTCAAGCTCACTCAGGAGGAGTCTGACAACTAGGGCGTTAACCTGATACTTGATAGTCTGTGGGGTCCCCCCAGTGCCTTTCCCATTCTGAAGAAGATCCAGAAGTTCAATTGGAACTCACTGGAAGTGGGCTTGAAGGTTGGAAGGGCCATGGCTAAGCTGTACCCCCTCTTACAGAGGCACTTGAATCAACTTAAAACGCCAGTCGATACAGCAGTATCTGCGGTGACAAAAAAAAACTATGATTCTGGTGGCGGGGGCAGCTACCCTCAAGGATATCCAGGTTAGTAAGCTGGAAGTTCAATTGAAGCTCATACTTGAGGTGTCGGTGTTGTCTCCAGATGGCAGTGTGCGTTAGTATGATGCAGCGTGCTTGTTTGTGCTGGATCCAGAAGCCGCAAGAGTAGGCATCTCTAGGTGTGCTATCCCCCACACAGGCGGCCCGTCTGGAGGCGGGGTGTGTTATGTGGCAGATGCCTTATATGATTTGGTGTGCACCACGGCTAGAAGTATGGTTTCGGTGGTGGTGGCTCTTATGGTTGAGCAATTGGTCAGCAGACGTCTAAAGATTCAGTTATGTATTCTCCCCTTTAAGGGAAAGCTTCTTTTTGGGAAGGACCTGGACCAGCTCATGAAGTGCCTGGGTGAAACTAAGCGCAGTCACCTACTGGAAGATAAGAGCACCAAGAAGAACTTTTTCCGCTTGTCCTCATTTTCGAGAATCAAGGTGGTTTTGGGCCGGTAGAGGCTCCCCTTCCACGGGACAAAAGTAATCATCGAATCCTCAGCGTTCCTTTCGGGGGGGAATCCAATAGAGGAGTATTATAACCCCTTGCCCCTGATGCAGGAGGCCAGGTCCAGTCTGGCATGGAGGCTGTCTTGGCCCAGTTTGGACAAGGGCATTCCTCTTGAATTTTCGGATTGGGTGGTGATGACCACTGATGACAGCCTCAAAGGCTGGGGAAGTGTGCTTGGGACACTCGGCCCAGGGTCTCTGGTTGATGCCAGAGAAAACTTGGTGTATCAATGTCTGGAAACGAGGGCAGTGTGCAGGGCTTTGGAGGTGTTCCTGGTTCAGGATCGAATGGTACGAGCATTGGTCAATGCAATGTCTCGGAGAACATCAACCGCAAAGGAGGAACAAGGAAGTCACACTGGCTTGGGAAGCTTAACTGTTTTAGGTGGCCTGAAGGGAATGCGGCCTCTCATGTCACAGGAGTAGACAACGTGCAGGCCAGATGTCTTAAGTCGACAACAACTAGATCCAGTGGAATGGGAACTGCCCCTGGAAACCTGGAACCACATTTGTGCCAGATGGAGTGTTCCTCAACTGGATCTCATGGCAAAAGCGGCCAACTCGAAGAGGTTACGGTTCTTCATTCGAAGACTAGAAGTCAGGTTGGTGGGCCTGGATGCTCTAGTATGATGTCGGCTGACTGGGATTCACCTTTGTGTTCCCTCCGTGGCCGCTCATCAGGCAAGTGCTATGTTGCATAGAGGCGCATCCAGGACCAGTGGTTCTGGTCGCACCGTCTGTGGTTCACTGACTTAGTGTGTCTGTTTGGCAGAGGACAGTCTCCCCTGGCTGGCTTATCTGCAGGGCCTGCTGCGGCAGGGTCCCATATTTTCGGATTGTGAGGATTGCTTTTGTCTCGTGGTTCGGCTTTGGAGAGGCGGTGACTGTGCATGAAGGGTTATTCGGAGTTTATTTCCACACTTCTTTGGGCTCAACAACCTGCTACTTCCATGGCTTTTATCAGTATGTGGAAGGTTTTTGAGTCCTGGTGCAGTCAGCAGAGAGTTGATACTCTGCTAGCTTCTGTTGCGTGGATTTTATCCTTTCTGCAACACGTTCTGTCCAAAGGCCTGGCTTATAGTTCGCACCAAGTATAGATTTCAGCTCTGGGTTGTCTCGGGCAATGAGCAGGGCAGGCTGTTGGCCTCTCATTCTGATATCACTCGTTTCCTAAAGGGAGTGAAGTATTTGAAGCTGCTGGTTCGCAAGCTATGTCTGGTCTGGAATCTCAACTTGATCTTGAGGGTTCCCTGTGAGCCCCCTTTTGAACCTTTGAATCGAGCCTCCTTGAAGGATCTTACTGTAAAGATGGTGTTTCTGGTCGCAGTCTGTTCGGCCAGATGTATTTCAGAGCTTCAGGCTCTTGCTAGATTGACTTGACTTCAGTATTTCTACTGACAAGGTGTCTTTGAGTACGGTACCTTCATTTTTGCCAAAGGTGTTTTCTGTTTTCCATGTGAATCAAACAGTGGAGTTGCCAGGGTTCTCAGACTGGTCTAGGGATCTGACAATGGGGAGAGATCTTCACCTTTTTGGATGCTTGGGTGCTTCTGCAGTACCTGAAGGTTACCAGCCCTTTCAGACGGTAGGATCATCTTTTTGTCTTGCTGGGTGGAGCCAGGAAAGGGGAGAAAGCATCGAAGGCCACTTTGACTTGCTTGTTGAAAGAGGCTATTTCTTTGGCCTGTATTGCTAAGGGTTGTGTGGTCCCGAGCGGCCTTAAGGCGCATTCTACTAGAGCACAGGCGGCCTCTTGGGCGGAGTGTCAGTTTGTTTCTCCTTCATACTTTCACCATGCATTACCAATTGGATGTTCAGGCTCCAGAGGATACGACTTTCAGTGAAAGTGTGCTGAGAGCAGGTCTTTTGGGTTCCCGCCCAGTGTAGGATTGCTTTGGTACATCCCACTGGTCTGGACTGATCTGGGTATGTTTAGGAAAAGAAAATTGGTTCTTACCTGCTAATTTTCATACCTGTAATACCACAGATCAGTCCAGAGGCCCACACCCATTTCAGATTCCGAAAGACTGCCTTGAGATGTAATGTTTTGCTGAAGAAAGAATTTTGTTCTATTGCAGATGCTCTTGAACGAGCAGGTTCCGAGGTAGTTTAGTGGTTTTTGCTTTTCCGTTATGGGCGAGTGGTTGGCTGTTGTGTTTTGGGTTCCAACCCCCTTCGCCCTTTAGTAAGGTTAGTTGTTTGGGCTTGGGTACAGGCCAATACTGAGAGGACTGCAGGTGGCACTGTCTGTTATGTAGCAGTGCCCGACATTTTGTTCTCTGCACAACACACTGGTCTGGACTGATCTGTGGTATTACAGGAATGAAAATTAGCAGATAAGAACCAATTTTCCTATCAGTGTAGCAGGCAAGCAAATATGGTATTCAAGTGTTACTTTCAATTTGAGATAGAGGCCTTAGAAATAAAATTTAAAAAAAAGATTTGTCAGACCAAAACCAGTATTTTTTTTACAGTATATCATAGAATGTTTTGCTCTTTTCCAAATACCCATGAATATATTGGTGAGAACATTTCTTTATTCTTTCTGTGGACTCAGGGCCTCATTTATTAAGATGCCTTTCTCTTTCTGTGTCTTTGGGGAATTAAAATCAGTAAGTCAGGCCCTTAGAAGTGACACCTCAAAGCAGAAGTCCTAAAAGTTGCCATTCAGAATTGGTCTTAGGATGGCTTGGCAGCTCAGTGGCAGTCCTGTATGCTGCTATGCAGAGAATCCCAGGGTAAGCCTTCTGCATTCTGGGTCAAGTGAAGATGCTGCAGGGGGAAGAGGAAGTCTTGGTCATTAAGGTTAACACCTGGTGGCTTGATTTGGATCCTGTGAGGAGCCCTGGGAAATGGCTCCTGGCCTCAGAACCATTGCTGAAATGATCAGACAAGGAATAATAAGGTGGGTTTATAAAAATGAGGAGAAAATCCCTAAGTAGTTGTGAATGGAAGCTCATTTCACCAGAAATCCAGTCCTGGTTCAGAATGAGCTGAAAGGAAGACCTACAGGCCAAAAAAAAGTGTACTGTTTATAAATGTTTTTAAAATGTAGTGTAGCTGCATGACTTACAAAGTAAACCTTGCTGAAACTGTACACTAATGAAGCTTCCAAATCAGTATTATAAATTATATGTATTCACCATCACTTTGAGTCTGAAGTGTTGGAATATTAGGTATTAAAGTAATTTGTCCCATAGCCAAACTAACTTGCCTTGTTTACTCCTTTAGGAGGCATCTCAGCTATTACAGATACTGCAGACACTTCATCCACCCCTCAAAATTGATGGCAAAACCATTGGTGTTGATTTTGCAAAGAGTGCAAGAAAGTAAGCAATTAGCTTTTCATTCATAATTAGAGATTTTCTTTTGTCCATAGGTTCTAATCCTCTCAACTTCCCCCCCTTGCCACACACATACATATACCTTTATGTGAGATTAAATCATTTTTTTGCCCTGGGGAGGTACAAAGCAGCTTTTATCAAATGGACTTCTTCAAAACGTTAACTTTAAAAAAAAAAACAAACTTACTTTATACTATTACAAAAATATGCAAAATTTGATGTATAATATTGCATTGTTCTAGTATTTCAGAGCTTTGTTCATTCTGTTGATTTTGACTTAAGTGTTCTTAAAATACTATGTTTAATTCTAGTCTCCACAAAGCAAAAGGATATTGAGTAATAAGGGGCAAGAATAGTTTCTCAGGTTATACCCAGATTGACTTGACTGAAAATAAATAGCCTGAAGCTGAGGACATTAAGGGATATGAAAAACATGTTGATTTTTAAGTGAAAATTGCAATTCATGCACAGCATTCTTTTGACTTGTGATTTGTCCACTGGTGCTGAGGTGCTAGTGTATGAGCAACATTTGCTAAAACTGTCTTGCAGTGAATAAATCTGCAATAGTCTGTGTGAGTAGTATTAGATACAAAAAGGTGCATGTAGTCAAACAGGTTAGACTCATCCCTTCACAGTTAAAATGTAGGGAACAACCTAGGGTGAATCAATATATCCTAGTATTGTACCTGGCAGTAGAAAGCAATGTGGCCCTTGGATTTTCAGATGACGTGAACATGTCCATTCCCTGTACATACCCGGATCAGTCCAGATGCCTGGGTTCATCTCCCCCTATCAGCAGATGGAGACAGAGAAAAAAAAACCTCGCTGACACCGTATCTAAGCAACCGTGCCACCTGCAGTTCATCAGTATTTCTCTGTCTCCAGTAGATGGAAGAGGCTGTTAATCCCGCAGTTCTGCAGTTGACTAATTTTTTCAGCTAATTTTTTTCCCATTGATATCAGGGCTGAATTAGCTATGCTGTCATGGGAACTGTCCATCAGGGCCCAGGAGGCGGAGCTTCCATAGTAGACTTCAGAGCTTCGCTCTGTGCGTGCCTTCCCGCGCAGAAAAAACAGGTTCTCCTCAGTCTGTTTTTTCCGTGTGCGGAATCGCATGTGAAGCTTCGTTCTCCTCAGCAAGGAAAACAAAATGTCTAAAAAATTAGTTCCCAGTACGTACCAGAATCACTCCAGAGAAGTGGGTTGTGTATTCCTACCAGCAGATGGAGTCAGAGAACAAAGCTTTGGGCACTGCCATATATACGAGAGTGCCACCTGCAGTCCCTCAGTATTTCTCTGACTCCAGCAGATGGCAGAGCTACACACCCGCAGTTTTCTTGTTTTATTTTTTAGTACTTAAAATTTTTTTTTCTTTAAATGCGATTGCTTCCTGAGGTCTTAGGCATCTTCGTGGGCCATCCCTCAGTGGAAGCCGGGCGTCCAGGGGATTGGATATCCCCGTCCAGGTCTCGCCTGCTCCGGGTCCGTGTGTGAAGACCAGGAGCGCCTGATTATTCACCACAGGACACTGCTGCAGCTGCTCCCTTGATCCCTGCTAGGACATCCCTGGTTTTGGCCCCAGTAAAGTTGTAATTAAAAAAAAAAAAAGTGTTGCTTTTGCGAGCCTAGCCAGATGAAGTAGGTCTGGTGGGATCTGACCCTCAGAGGCCGTGTGGGGAGACCGTCAGCTCGGGTCCCTTCAGCTCCCGGGGCTCCGGGTTGCTGGGAAAGGGACGTGGTAAGTTTTTCCCTGGTTTGACCAGCTGTTTCCTTTTTTCTTATTTCCGTGGCTGCGTTTTTTGTCAGTGTCAGGCCTTGTTCCTGCGGCCCGTCGGCAAGGTTTTCGTTGCTCTGTTTTTTCCCTTCACCCCCCTCTACCTGATTTTCCCCCGTCACGGCTGCGCGTGGTAGTTCAGCAATCGCGGCCTTTTCCCTGCTTACTCCACGAGGCAGCGCGTTTCCATAAATGGGGCTGCGCTTAAAATCGGCGGCCTGCCACATGTGGCAATTGCGACCAGGCCCTAGATGCGGAGTTTTTGTGCCCAGAGTGCGCTCAGGAAGTCAGAAAGCTTTCGGGACCAGAAGGCCCCTCCCCCGAGGGTGGCCCGAGCCCAAATTCAGGGGAGGTCGCCGCCCCCCCCCCCCCCGTTTTAGCTCCAGTCGGGGAGAACCTTTTGGGGGGGAGCGGGTGTTCTACCCCCAGTCAATTTCCCGGTGGGGAGGAGGCTCCCGGAGGGGTTTTCCCCGGAGTTCGTCGTCCACATGCACGAGGCCTTTTTGGCTCGCAGGCATGCGCCAATCAAGTGACCCAGAGTCCAGGGGGGAGGTCAGTCACCCCCCAGAGAAAGTACCTAGGGCTGCAGATTCTGGGCCAGGCCCCTGTGGAACTGGGGCACTCGCGAAAGGAGGACGCTCAGAGCCTTCAGGGGCCCCTACCGGGGTCCGGGTCAGGGGATGCCTGCGGTAGCAGGGGCGGATAAGGACCAGGATCCAGGGGACGTGGATACGGACGATACAGATGACACCGATACGCCTCCTGCGGAGGGCGACGATCCCAATGTGGTCTGATTATTTAAACGGGACGAACTGCGGCCCCTTATTCTGGAGGTCCTGGGCCTTAAGATATCTCAGGAGGAATCGGACAATGAGGGGGTTAATCCCATCCTCGACGGCAATAGGGGTCCCACTACTTCTTTCCCTCTCCCGAAGAAGGTTCGCAAATTTGTGACCCGGGAGTGGGAAGTGCCTGATGCTGGTCTGAAGGTAGGCAGAGCGATGGCTAAACCGTATCCACTGTCGTTGATGTCTTAGACCTGTTCAAGATCCCTAAAGTGGACGCGGCAGTCATCAAAAGGACCACTATTCCGGTCGCTGGGGCAGCGGCCCTGAAAGACATGCAGGACCGGAAGCTGGAAATCCAGTTGAAGCGAGCGTTTGAGGTCGCAGTGCTGAGTCTTTGAGCTGCAATCTGCGCCAGTCTGATGCAGAGAGCATGTCTGTGTTGGGTTCAGGACGCGTCTGCCGGTACTGGGGCAGGCAGCGAAGGGGCGTTAGGCGACTCCGGCTTCGATCCGGGAAGACTATGTGGCCGATGCACTGTATGATCTGGTGAGGACCTCGGCCCAGAGTATGGTCTCAATGATGTCGGCGGGACGGCTCCACTGACTGAGGAATTGGGCAGCGGATTTGTCCTCTAAATCCCAGCTCTGCAACCTGCCCTTTAAGGGCAAACTCCTGTTTGGAGAGGAACTGGATCAGCTGGTAAAACTGTCTGAATCCAAGGGCAATTGGTTACCGGAAGACAGGAGATCATCCAAAAAAGCCTTCCCTCCTCGAGCTCGTTTCAGGGACACTTGTCGATTTAGGACTAGCAGATATACCGCGCCGGCCGCCTCTAAACTGGCTTCTGGGCGTCAGCAGTCCTTTCGAGGGGGTCGCCGGCTGGGTAGGGACTCGGGACATCCGGGTGCAGGCAGCACCAAAGCCTCTCAATGAAGCCACGAGCACCCATTCCGTCGTCGAAGCTGTAGGAGGCAGATTGTCCAACTTTTACACGGAATGGGCAAGATTTACCTCAGACCACTGGGTCTCAGAGGTAATCAGAGACGGGTACGTCTGGTTCGAGAGGGGTTTGTGGAGTCCCGAGTGTCCTCGCTCAGCAAGCACGAGGCAATCCAGGGGACTCTGCAACAACTTCTCGACCTCAGGGCTATTGTCCTGATTCCAGAGATGCAACAAGGAAGAGGCCGTTACTCAATTTCCTTTGTGGTGACCAAGGAGGGCATGTTTCGTCCCATTCTGGATCTGCAGACGGTGAACCGTTGCCTCCGGATTCCTCGTTTTCAGATGGAGACATTGAGGACGGTGATGCCGGCTGTTCGGACAGGGGAATTCCTCGTGTCCCTGGATCTCACTGAAGCCTACCTTCGTGTCCCTATCAGGTTAAGTCACCAGAAGTTTTTGCGTTTCAAGGTGTTGGGACAACACTTCCAATTTCGAGCCCTTCCTTTTGGCCTTGTAACGGCACCTCGCACGTTCACAAAAGTAATGGTGATGGTAGCAGCTTTCCTTTGCGAGCAAGGGATATTGGTCCACCCGTATCTGGACGACTGGTTGATTCGCGCAAAGTCTCGAGAGGACTGCGAGAGATTGGTGCACAGGGTGATGTTCACATTGTAGTCCCTGGGCAGGGTGATCAATGTTCAGAAGTTAATTGGAACCCACTCAGGTGTTGGTTTATCTAGTAGCCCTATTCAATACCATACAAGGAAAGGTGTTTCTGTCGGCAGATCGGGTATCAAAGTTGCAAGACCAGATCCACTCGCTTCTTCGGCGCTATCCCACAGTGTGGCATCATCTTCAGGTCCTGGGCTCCATGGCCTCCACCCTGGACTTGGTTCAATGGGCGTTCGCTCACTTACGACTGTTACAACAGGCACTTCTGTCATGGTGGAGCCCGGTGTCGGAACAGTTTCAACTGCCGATGCCTCTCCTTCCAGAGTCCCGGATCAGTCTGTTGTGGTGGCTATCGCGCGTCAATCTGGAATGGGGAATGTATTTGGACCCGCCGAACTGGCTGATAATTTCCACCGATGCCAGTCTTTCTGGCCGGGGAGCGGTCTGTGCAGAAAGGTCCATTCAAAGTCTGTGGTCAGCGACGGAACGATCGTGGTCCATCAATCGTCTCGAGACGAGTGAATGGTGCGCCTAGCCTTACAAGGCTTTCTACCTTGGCTTCAGGGACGATTGGTGCGAATCTTCTCAGACAATGCGATGACGGTAGCGTACATCAACCGACCAAGGCAGGACACGTCTCGCGGTGGCGCTGGAAGCGCGACTTCTGTTCGCCTGGGCAGAACATTGTCTCAGGGGCATTGCCGCCTCGCATGTCACGGGGGTGGAGAATGTTCAAGCGGACTTTCTCAGCAGACAGCAACTCAATCCCGGAGAATGGGAACTGACCGCCGATGCGTAGAACCGCATTTGTGCCAGGTGGGGCGTACCCCAGTTGGACCTAATAGCAACACAGGCAAATACAAAGATGGAACGTTTCTTCAGTCGCTGAAAAGAGCAGGGCTCGGTGGGCATTGATGCCCTCGTGTGCCCCTGGCCCAGGGGAATTCTCTGGTATGCTTTTCCTCCCTGGCCGCTCATAGGTCGGATTCTCCACCGCATAGAACTTCATCCGGGCCGGGTGGTCCTGGTTAGCATTAGAGTGGCCACGTTGTCCGTGGTTCGCGGATCTAGTGCGTCTAGCTCTTGAAGGTCTCTTGCAGCTGGCTCACCTACCGCATTTGCTCCGCCAAGGGCCCATATTTTCGGATCAGGAGGATCACTTCTCTTTTGCGGCTTGGCTTTTGAGGCGACGTTTGTTTGAAGGGCTATTCTGAGCAAGTCATTTCCACCCTTCTGCAGGCATGACGCCCGGCTACCTCTATGGCTTATGTGCGCGCGTCTGGAAGGTTTTAAGGTGTGGTGTTGTCAACAGGCCTGCGATCCACTGTCTGCTGAGGTTCCTCGAATTGATTTTCTTCAGCAGGGGCTGACTAAGGGACTAGCATTCAATTCTCTTTGGGTACAGATTGCAGCCCTGGGTGCCCTGCGGGGCAAGTTCAATGGCTGTTCCTTGGCAGCACACTCTGACATTACTTGTTTTCTTAAGAGTCAAAGATTTGCGGCCTCCCGTCCACCCAGTTTGTCCGGATTGGAGCCTGAATTTAGTTCTTCGGGTATTTTTTTAAATATTTATTTTATCCCCATACAGTTTTTACCCCCTTTGTTCCTCTTTTTCTCTCTCCTAGTTATTCCACCCCTGGTTTATTGTAACTGCATCCCCTTGCACTAGTTTTTAGTTCTACTGTTTAATTGCACCCCCTGTTCATATGTAAACCGGCATGATGTGACCTGTTCATGAATGCCGGTATATAAAAAATCTAAATAAATAAATAAAATAAATTTTGCAGTTCCCCTTTTGAACCTCTCAACGGATCTTCGTTGAAGGATCTAACTTTGAAGACTGTGTTTCTAGTGGCTATTTGCTTGGCTCATTGGATTTCAGAGCTACAGGCACTGTCGTGTCTGGATCCTTTTCTGCGTATTTCGACGGATCGGGTGTCTTTGCAGACAGTTCCGTCCTTTGTCCCTAAGGTGGTTTCGTCATTATCCCAGGACAAGCAGGATGCTAGTCCTCACATATGGGTGACGTCACTGACTGAGCCCTATCGCGGGGAAAACTTCTGTCAAAGTTTCTAGAAACTTTTGACATCCTGCTGTCCTGGGATAACACCTATTACAAGTAAGCAATTTTGCTTTTCCACCGATGGACCCTGGGTCACCGATGGCGCCAGTGCCCTCCCCGCTCACTTTGTCATCGGGAGGAGAAACACAGTTTCGCATCCCTCCTTCGGGAGTTCTGCCTCAGCCATCGATGTAGATATGTCCATCGCCACCAATTCAACCATCTGGGCCGATACGCCTGTCGGCGCCACCGAGCCATCCATCGATGACCTCGCCTGCGCCGGTGCCTTCGATGCCTTCATCGGTACCTCCCATTATTCCTTCGGAGACTAGACCAGGACCTTCAGGTATCCCACCATCCCGTCCCCCTCTACATCCTAGAGGGGCAGGTGCTGATTCCTATGATACCTGGACTGATGATTCCTCACTAGACACTAATGATTTGCCTTCACCACCTTCACCCACTGAAAGTAGAAAGCGTTCTCCTCCAGCAGACCTTTCCTTTATAAATTTTGTGAAGGATATGTCTGAATTGTTTCCCATCCAATTACAGACTGAACAGGATGATAGGCATCAGATGATGGAGTTGCTCCAATTTCTGGATGCTCCCAAGGTAATAACCTCCATCCCTATCCACCAGGTTCTTCTGGATCTCCTGAAGAAGAACTGAGAACATGCTGGCTCCATTGCTCCAGTCCACAGAAAAGCTGACACTACCTATTTGGTGCAGTTGGCTCCGGGCTTTCAGAAACCACAATTGGATCACCAATCTGTAGTGGTAGAATCTGCACAGAAGAGAGCAAAGAGGTCAAAGCCTCACACTTCTTTTCCCCCTGGCAAGGAACAGAAGTTTCTAGATGCCATTGGTCGCCGAGTCTTCCAAGGATCAATGCTCATCTCCCGAATTGCCGCTTATCAGCTCTATATGACCCAATATAACAGGGTCATTTTTAAGCAGATACAAGACTTGACGGACTCCCTGCCTCAGCAATTTCAAGATCAGCTCCAAACCCTAGTAAACAAGGGTTTTGAGGAAGGCAAGCATGAGATCAGATCATCTTATGATATCTTTGATACTGCTACTAGGGTATCTGCAGCTGCTATTTCGGCGAGAAGGTGGGCGTGGCTCAAGTCTTCTGACCTTTGCCCTGAGGTACAAGACAGGTTATCCGACCTGCATTGTGTAGGAGATAATCTGTTTGGCGAACAAATTCAGTGGACGGTAGTGGAACTTAAGGGCCATCATGAGACCAAAAGACAGCTCTGATGCCTTCTTACTCTTCTTCTAAACAGCCCTTCAGAAAGGACTCAAAGTCATTCTTCCGCCCGAAGAAGTCCTACCCGCCACCATCCAGATCCCATGCCACGAGACCTTTTCAAAAAGCACAGTCTCGTCAAACACGTTAACAAAAACCACAAGCAGCTCCTCAACCAGGGCCTGCTTCAGGTTTTTGACTTCACCTAGAGAGCAGCAGCCAGATACCACTGCCTCACATACCAGTGGGAGGTCGATTGTGCCACTTCCACAACTTATGGCATTCAATCACCTCAGACCAATGGGTACTGGCGATAATTGCTCAGGGTTACCATCTGAGCTTTCTCTCCATTCCACCGGACACCTTGCAGGCAAAGGCTTTTCTGCCTCAACAGCGAGCTCTCACTCTCATGTCTCTTGCACACCAGCTGCAGTCTCAGCACTCCGCGACTGCACACCACTTTTTAATCCTCCTGGGACACATGGTGTCCTCAGTTCAGGTCACACCAATGGCCTGTTTGGCCATGAGAGTCATGCAGTGGATTCTAAGGTCTCAATGGACTCAAAGCATTCAGCCCCTGTCGATCATTGTCCACGTAACCGACTCACTCAGTCAGTCTCTGGCCTGGTGGAAGAATCAGACCAATCTCCTTCACGGCTTGCCCTTTCAGGCTCCAAACCCTCAATTAATTATCACCACCGATGCTTCCAACCTCTGATGGGGAGCCCTTGTGGCCAATCTGCAGACTCAAGGCTCTTGGTCTCCAGAGGAAGCCAAAAACCAAATAAATTTCCTGGAGGTTCGAGCAATCAGATATGCTCTCAGGGCATTTCAGGATTGCCTCTCAAATCAAGTTATCCTGATCCAGACGGACAACCAGGTGGCCATGTGGTACATCAACAAACAGGGAGGCACGGGCTCCTTTCTTTTGTGTCAGGAAGCTGCACAGATTTGGGCGGAAGCTCTCTCCCATTCGATGTACCTCAGGGCCACCTACTTGCCGGGAGTGGACAATTGTTGGCAGACAAGCTGGGTCGCATCTTTCAACTGCACGAGTGGTCTCTCAACCCCTCGGTGGCGAACTCCATCTTCCAACAATGGGGATATCCTCAGATAGACCTCTTTGCGCCTCCTCAAAACCGAAAAGTAGAGAAATTCTGCTCTCTCATTCGCAGCAAACACTCTCAGCCCAGAGACGCATTCTCCCTCTCGTGGGCAACCGGTCTACTCTATGCATTCCCTCCACTTCCTCTTCTCTCGAAGACTCTTGTGAAGTTACGTCAGGACAAGGGAACCATGATCCTGATAGCACCTCACTGGCCACGCCAAGTGTGGTTTCCAATACTGCAGGATCTCTCCATTCGCAGGCGCATTCCCTTGGGAAAGGACCCGCTTCTGATCACTCAAAACGACGGGTGCCTCCGCCATCCCAATCTTCACGCCTTGTCCCTGACGGCATGGATGTTGAAAGGTTAATCCTTCAGCCTCTTAACCTTTCTGAACCAGTTTCCGGTGTCCTAATTGCTTCACGGAAGCCTTCCACGAGAAAAGCTTACTCTTACAAATGGAAAAGGTCCGCGTCATGGTGCTCTTCTCGGTCCCTTGACCCCTTTTCCTGTCCAATCACGAAGTTTTTGGACTATCTCTGGCATTTATCAGTCAGGTCTAAAGACTTCTTCCATCAGAATGCATGTCAGTGCGGTAGCCGCCTTCCATAAAGGTATCATGGATGTTCCTATATCAGTACAACATGTTTTCTGAAAGGCTTGCTTCACCTCAAGCCTCCATTGCGTCCTCCGGCCCCTTCTTGGGACCTCAACCTGGTTTTGGGTCGGCTCATGAAATCACCATTCAAGCCTCTTCACTCCTGTGATCTTCACTATCTCACATGGAAAGTGATTTTCCTTCTGGCAATCACTTCAGCTCGCAGTTAGTGAATTACAGACCCTAGTTACCTATCCGCCTTACACTAAACTTCTGCAGGACCGGGCGGTACTCCGCACTCACCCTAAGTTCTTGCCTATTATACTACCTACCTTCTTTCCCAGGCTCCATTCCAATCCAGGAGAACAGGCTCTGCATACCCTTGACTGTAAACGGGCTCTAGCTTTCTACCTAGACCGTACAGCTGCCCACAGGGAAAGCACTCAATTGTTTGTCTCTTTCCACCCTAACAAGTTAGGGCAGCCTGTGGGTAAGCAGACTCTCTCTCCTCCTGGTTGGCGGACTGCATATCCTTTTGCTATCAGCAAGCGGGCACTCCATTTCAAGACCGTGTTAAAGCACACTCTGTGAGGGCCATGGCAACTTCAGTAGCACACCTACGATCTGTGCCGCTTCCTGACATTTGCAGGGCTGCCACCTGGCGTTCTCTGTACACCTTTGCAGCTCACTATTGCTTGGACAAAACTGGAAGACAAGATTCCATTTTCGGCCAGTCTGTCCTTGGTAACTTATTTACAACTTAACGTACTAACACCCTTCCGCCTACCCGTTAGGGTTCAGGATGCCCTCGGCCAAATTTCATCCCAGTCCTAGTGCCTTGCACGCCTGGGTACATTTGGTGCATTTCTCGGACATCCTCAGCTCGGTACTCACCCATATGTGCGGATCATCATGCTGCTTGTCCTGTGAGAAAGCAGATGTTGCTTATCTGTAACAGGTGTTGTCACAGGACAGCAGGATGTTAGTCCTCACGAAATCCGCCCGCTGCCCTGCGGTGTTGGGTTCGTTACGTTTTGTTTTACTTTTCGGCACTGCCTGTAGCTTTTAACCAAGACTGAAGGGGGACCCCTGCTGGCTGCAGGGTTAGTGCCATGCTGGGCATGTAGGGGCCAGTCAAAGTTCTGGAAACTTTGACAGAGGTTTTCCGTGATTGGGCTCCATCCTATGATGTCACCCATATGTGGGGACTAACACCCTGCTGACCTGTGAGAACACCTGTTACAGGTAAGCAACATTTGCTTTCTCCCAGAACAGCGTATACTGAAGATTTGGGAGCAAGTCCTGGCTCTCTGGGCAATGCACCGTTTGATGGTGTAGACATACCTACAGATGTTGGGCTTGATAATATTGAGGTATTGGTCTAGCTTGTTCAATCCGTCCAGAAAAAATATTTTGTGTGGGAAGAAATATGGTAGCGTGAGCCAGTTTGCATTTGACCCAGGAGGCTCAGGAAGTGTTGGGAGACAGTGGCCCTTACTTAGAACCAGGGGCTACATTCCTGGTGGATGCTGGTTATGATTTGGCATGTACAGCAGCTCAAGGATTTGCTTCAGTAATAATAGATGCCTACTTTGGCTGAGGAACTGATTGACTGATACCATTTCTAAATTGAATTTCATGAAGTTACACTTCTAAGGTCACCTGTTGTTTAGCGATGAATTAGAAAAGATGGCAAAATGGTGGATATTCCAAGATTTCTCGGTTGCCAGAGGATAAGTTGTTGCTCCCTGCTTCTTCTACTTGAGGGGACTGTTTTGCAACTCACATCTATTTCAACCATCCAAAGGTTCTGGAAACCAGAGATCTGTCTTTTGGACAGACCCAGTCGTTTGATCAAAGAAGCCTGGTAAGGATGGAAACTCCAGTTCGAGGGCTGCCCATTCGCAATGAAGTTTTGGGGGTCCATCCTTTGGTGCCAGAGATAGGCGGTCATCTGTCTCATTTTTATCGAAGATGGGCCCAACTCACTTCCGACCAGTGGGCATTGGAGCTAGTGAGCGATGGATACATGTTGGAGCTTATCCAACCACTTACAGATGCATTTATGGTTTTCCTATGCAACTACCTTGAATAGGGCTGCTGTACTTTCCACCTTGCAGCAGCTGATCATGTTGAAAGTCATGGTTCCAGTTCCAAAAGAACAGGAAGGTACAGGCTGCTATTCCATTTACTTCATGGTTCCCAAAATGGAGGGGTCATTTTGTCCCATTTTAGATCTGAAAGGGGGCAGTCAGTTTCCGTGAGTGACCCACTTCAGAATGGAGACCTTACGGTCAGTGATGATGGTTCAGAAGGGAGTTTCTCACTTCACTCAATCAGATGGAGGCCTATTTGCATATCCCACTCCTCAGAGTATCAACATTTTTTCCATTTCATGGTACTAGGATGCTATTATCAGCTCCAGGTGTTACCGTTCAGCTTGGCTACAGCACCCAGAACCTTTTCCAAAATGGTGTTGATGGCCTGAACAGAAGGCATCTTAGCTCACCTGTATCTAGCCTGGCTAATCGGGGCTAAGTCAGTAGCAAGAGAGCCATGTAGTGTCTTGCAAAGTAGTCCAGCTGTTGCAAGAGTTGGGATGTGTGATAAATTTAGCCAAGAGCAGGCTGCAGCCCTCCCAGGTTCTGGAGTATCTAGGTAAGGTTCAACATGGCTCAGAGCAAATTATTTCTCCCAGAACAGTGTATACTGAAGATTTGGGAGCAAGTCTTGGCTCTGTGGGCAATGCACCGTTTGATGGTGTAGACATACCTACAGATGTTGGGCTTAATGGTGATGCTGGATGTAGTCTCTTGGGTGAGGATGCACTGGTCCTTACTGTCCAGATGGAGTCCTCAGTCCCAGGAGTACAGTGTATGATTGTCTTTGCCTCCAGAGGTGAAACAGAAGTTGCTCTGGTGGTTGTAGAGGGTGCATCTCAGCAAAGGGTGGACTTGGAAGTTTGTTTTATTTATTTTAAAAACTTTTATATACCGCAAACAATAAGACATTTACATGTCCGTCAGGGCGGTTAACAAATATACATACATAAGTTAAAATAGTCAAACGCAGCAGATTACCTACAAAGGTTAAAATAGATAAACATAGTTAATTTGAGCATAGTAGCAGTCTAGGAGTATATCGTATTATTGTAATTACGGTAAGTTGTATTGTACGCATCACTGAAAGATGTCTTTAGCATTTTCTTAAATTCTTTACGGTTTGATGTAAGTCGAAGATTTTCGGGAAGAGAGTTCCATAAAATTGGACCAGCAACTGAAAAGGTTCTTTTGCGGATTAGAGCCAAACTGACTGTTTTAACTGTTGGTACTTCTAGCAGACATTTGTTCATGGATTGTAGCTGTCTTGGGGGTTTGTATAAGCGTAACATGGAGCAAAGCCATACCAAGTCAGCATTATAGAGCAAATTGTGGGTAGTGGATACAATTTTATATCTGATATGGTGAGTTATAGGAAGCCAGTGTAATTGTTGTTAGATGGATGTTATATGATCTTTATGAGAAGCTATATATTGTTCTTGTGGGAGCATTTTGAATGAGTTGTAATGGATATATTGATGATAGTGGTAGTCCCAAATATAATGTGTTGCAATAATCTAAGTTTGTTAGAATTAGAGCTTGAACAATTGTCCGGAAGTCAGATAAAGTTAAGAGGTTTGAGTTTTTCGAGCATATGTAGTTTAAAAAAGCATTTTTTAACTGTCTCAGATATTTGCTTTGACAGGGATAATTTTGAGTCAATGAAAATTCCTAGATTCTTTGCATAAGGTTTTATGGGTATTTGCTGTTTGTCAAAAGTGAAGAATTGTGGAGGTTTATGGATAGAATCAGGAACCGTTGAAAGATAAACTAGCTCGGTTTTGGCTGCATTTAATTTTAATCTGTTATGGGACAACTAAGTTTTTATAGCTGTTACATATATTTGCATCAGGGAGAATGTATTAGACCAGGTATTAGAAAAAGATATAATGAACTGAATGTCGTCAGCATATATTTTGAAGTTTATGTTAAGACCATCAAGGAGGCGGCATAGTGGTAGGAGATATATATTGAAAAGAGCAGAAAGTGATGATCCTTGTGGTACTCCTGTTTCGGTTGTGTACCATTCTGATTTGTGTTTTCCTAGGGTGATTCTTTGTGGCCTATTAGATAGAAATGTAGTGAACCATTGGAGAGCTGTCCCAGTGATACCGATTTGTTGAAGATTGGATAATAAAATAGTGTGATTCAGAGTATCGAATGCAGCGGATATATCAATCAGAATGAGAATGTAATTTGTGTTAGTCAGATCCTCTTATAATGGTGTCAAATGATGATGTTAATAGGGACTCTGTGCTATGGGCTTTTCTGAAACCATGTTGATTATGATGGAGTATATTGTGATCTTCAATGTAATTTGAAATTTGATGTAGAGCAACAGATTCAATAATTTTGGCTATAGATGTGAGAGTAGCTATTGGGCGATAGTTAAATCTAGTGGGTCTTGATTTTTTTTTTTTTTTGTATCTGTATAACAGATGTCTTTTTAATGGAGTCTGGAAAGACTCCTTGAGATAAGGAGGCATTTACTATCTTTGTTATTGACGGAGTAAAATGTTCTTTTAATTCTTTGAGTAGGTTTCCAGAACATGGATTAAATGGGCTTTTTGAAGGCTTGGATTTTGTTAAAATCTTCATAATTGTTGTGTCAGATACTTTTGTAAATTCTGAAAAGGAAAAATCTAATTGAGGAATTGATTGTTTTGGAATAGGAAGTGTTTCAAATTCAGCTGAAATGTTTCTTGTTTTGGTTGTGAAGTACTTGGCTATATCATTACAAAAGGTGTCTGATATGTGTAATGGTCTAATTTCTTGTATTGTTGTGAGATCTTTGACAATTGAGAATAGAACCTTTGGGTTTCCATATGCGTTCTTTATTTTAGAGGAGTAGAATGATTTTCTGTTTTTATTATTTCTTTTTTGTATTTTTGTAGTAAAGTGTAGTATTCAAGTTTTCTCTCAGGAATTGGGTTCTTTCTCCATCTTCGTTCTAAACTACGAAGTTTACATTTGACTTTAAGTGATTCGTTATACCAGGTTGAAACTTTATTGAAGGTTTTCTTCGGTTTTAGTGGTGCTACAGTGTTTAAAGTTTGTTATACTGTTGTTCCAGTAATTTAGCATGTCAGATATGTTTGAATGTGGGTTTTGGTTAATTTTTGGTAAAAGTATTTCTGTGAAGAGTTCAGTGTTGAGTTTTTTTTGGCAGAGTTGTATTTGGTCATGAGTTAATTTTATTGTTATTTTTATTAGGTATTTTGATTGTTCCTACTACTTTTATCAAATAATGATCTGACCATGGTATTGAGGTGACATCTGTGGTGAAGTCGTATAGGGGATAGTTGATGTTTATTTGATCTAAAGTATTTCCTTGTTTATGTGTCGGCTCATTTATGAAAGCTTTAAAGTTCAGTCCAGTTAATGCTTCAATTAAGTGTGTAACAGAAGGGTAATTCTGTTGGTTGTTAAAATGTAAATTGAAATCTCCAGCAAGGATGGTATTTTCTAAGTCACAAGGGAGAGTGAAAAGCGTTTCAAGAAAGTTAGAGAGATTATTGTTAAGAACTCCAGGGGGGCTGTATAATAAACAGATGTTTAGCACACTTGTTGTTGTTAATAAAATCTCTATTGCTTAGTCATTTTGAGGAATGTTTTTTTTACTGGGTGATAGGGAGGATTTTATTATTGCTAATAAGCCGCCTCCTCGTCTATTGGAGCGTGGTTGTGATATAGGGGTGTAACCTGTTGGGCACATATTATTTAAAATAACAGTATCATGTTCGTAAAGCCAAGTCTCTGTAATCAGAATTATGTCAGCGGTAGTGGAAGTAATTAGATCATATATTATTGGTGTTTTCTTTCTAATAGATTGTATGTTGACAAGTAATATGGTTAGCGTAGCTAGAAAAATAGAGCAGAAGTTTTTTGCGGTATTAGTTGTTAATATGGGTGTAAGTTAAGATTGTCGTGATACATTACGTTTTTTTTGTAGAGATCCGTATCTTCCGTTTCCTGTAACTGTGGTGATATTCATTGTCTTCTTCAGGTAAAGTGTCAAAGTTGCGAAGAAGAAATGGAATTATTAAAGGTAGTATAAAGTGCTAAGTGCACACGAAGGGGCGCACAAAGGGGCATGCCCCTTTGTTGCGCTCCTTCTGTGCGCGGCGCCTCCTGGTGACGGAGGTGGGGCGGGACTAGCCCACACAGCTCAAAGGAAAGAGCAGGTGTTGTAGGCTCAATGTCAGCAAGCAGGCAGTGTTTCTGGATGATACTCCTGCCCTGAAGCTAGGAGCAGTAAATTGAGTCCGCTGAGAAGCAAAGATTGGGTCCGGCGTCGCTGCCTGACCTTTGAGCCGACACCTCGTGGTGATGTGGGAGGTGGGGCGGGACTAGCCCGTGCGGCTCAAAGGAAAGAGCAGGTGTTGTAGGCTCAATGTCAGCAAGCAGGCAGTGTTTCTGGATGATACTCCTGCCCTGAAGCTAGGAGCAGTAAAGTGAGTCCGCTGAGAAGCAAAGTTTCCGATTAGATAGTGGTCATGATAGTTGCGAGCCTTCAGGGCTGGGGAGCACACTGCCAAGAGTTAGTGACTCAATAACAGTGGTCCCCTGAGGAGATGGTGTATTCCGTCAAATGACTAGAGGCCTGGGCGGTTTGACTAGCATTCTTGCAGTTTGCAGATTGGCTGGCCGGGAAAGCAGTGCGAATGATGTAGGATAACACCATGGTGGTAGCCTACATAAATTATCAAAGAGGGACATGGAGTCAACGTTGACATGGAGTCAACGCAGCGGCCAGGATCCTTACTAACACACGTCGTAAGGACCACATCACACCTATACTAAAAATCCTACACTGGCTACCCATCCACTATAGAATCCTCTTCAAGACTCTTACCATCATTCATAAATCAGTCTACCAGCAATCCTCACTCCAACTGACCAGCCCTCTCGAACTCCATACTTCTGCAAGGCCGATTAGATCCGCTTACAAAGGCTCCCTCCAGGCCCCCCCAAACAAATTTGCAGTTCACAAATCCATCCATAAACTAGCTCTATCCTCAACAGGACCGCTCCACTGGAACTCACTACCCCCTCATCTACGCCAGGAACAATGTCATCTCACCTTCAGAAAGAAACTGAAAACCTGGCTGTTCGCGCAAGCATACCGCTGAAGGAACACTAGACCAACCAGTACCGACCCTCTCACCTTCCCCCTCTTTACCCTCCCACCCATTCCCTCCTCCCCCATCCCTCCGCACCGGTCCCTTCCCCACCCCGTTTACCTCTATCGCTTAGGACAACGCTACTCGTCAAATTCAGATACTCTGTATGCATTCAATTGTTCGTTGACTATTTTGCTACATTGCTATTTGTACCTATACAATCAGTTTGTTCCCTGACTAGTTTGTTACATGGCTCTCCAATTGTACTCTTTTGATCATCTTCTTCTCTTCTAGTGCCCATGTTCATGCTCCCTGTTTTTTTGTAACTTTGCCTTCTATATCATCGTTAATTTGGTTTTTTCCCCCTAGTTATTCTGTAAACCGGTACGATAAGACATGGTCTTGAGCATCGGTATATTAAAAGAACTTAAATAAATAACTAGTCTCTCTGGAAATGGAATTGCTTCTGCCTTGGGCAGAGCAGCATCTTCACGCACTGTCTGCTTCCCATAACGCAGGAGTCGAAAATGTGTGAGCAAACTATCTCAGCCAGCACACATTAGACCCAGGAGAATGGGAGCTGGTGCATGAGGCTTTCCAAATCGCTTCTCGTTGGGGGATGGCCTTGCTGGATCTGATGGCGAATCATGTGAACGCAAATATGGATCGTTTTTAGTTGCAGGAAGGACGCTCAGGCGCTCGGAGTCTGTGCTGGTTCAGTTACGGCTGCGGGACAAGTTGCTCTGTGTTCCCTTCATGGCTCATGATAGGCAAGTTGCTACAGAAGGTGGCAAGGCATCCAGGCTCTGTGCTGATGGTGGCCCCGGATTGACCATGAAGGCCATAGTTTGTTGATCAACATTGTCTTCTGGAGGGCAGACTGAGCCTGCTAATCCTCAGGGATCTATTTTGGCAGGGTCTGATCCTTCATGAAAACTCAGCTCAGTTTTGTTTTATGGGTTTGGCCCTTGAGAGGGCTCATTTCTTGAAGCAAGATTATTCATTTCCCATAGTAAGCACCTTGTTGCGAGCGCAGAAATTTTCTACTTTGGCCTGCATTCGAGTCTGGCAGAGTTTTGTAAATTGGTGCCAAGAGCGATCCTGTTTTCCATTGAAAGGTCCATTATGTTAAATTTTTAATTTCTTCATAAAGGCCTGGTTAAGGAATTTGCCCTGAAGATGCTAAAAGTGCAAGTGGCAGCATAGGCTTGTTATCAGGGCTGTGTGCAGGGGAGATTTCTTCTCATCCAGATTTGTCTCACTTTTTGAGCAGAGTGAAGTATATTCCACCACTGTTAAGTATTCCGTTGCCCTTTGTGATTTGAATTTAATGCTGTCTTTTTTGGCGAGTCCCACCTGTCACCCACTTCGGCACCTTTCCTTACGATTACTGACCACGGAAACAGTGTTCGTGGTCATGATCTGTTCAGTGCGGTGGATTTCAGAATTGCAGGCTCTGTCATGTCTAGATAGGGTGAAGATTAGAACTGTACCTTCCTTTTTGCTGAAGTTAGTTTTAGATTTTCACTTGAATCGGTCAGTTTTTTTTTTTATCATCTTTGAATAGGAATTTGGATGCACAGGAATTTCGGGTTCTGCATCCTTTGGATGTGTTACCTTCTGTTACGGTATCTTACTAATGATTTTCACAAATTGGACCAGCTTTTCCTCCTTCATGGTGGTGGTAAGGGTGAGGCAGCCTCTTGCGCTACAGTGGTTCATTGGATTGAAGATGTGATAACCGCGGCCTATGTGATCGTGGGGAAACCTTTGTGAAAGCAAGTTAAGGCACATTCTACCAGTGTTCAGGCTCTCTTGGGCAGAATTGAGGTTGATTTCTCTAGCAAAGGTCTGTCGAACAGCAGCTGTTGTGGCAAAGATGGTTCTGTTGTGAGCACAGGCAGCCTCCCACCCCTCTGGGGAGTAGCTTTGGTACATCCCACTTGCGTGGACTGGCCTGCCTGTATGAAGGGAGAAATTACTTCTTACTCGATTTCCTTTCCTCTAGGTAGGCCGGCCAGTCCACACTCCCACCCATGGCTGCCTTGTGGTCTGGTTTATTTTTCTTTGCTTGGTCCTTAGCAGAAGTATTTATTAAGGTAGAATGAGGACCAAATGGTACCTTTTATTTTGGTTCTGTGCAAGATCTTGTAAGAGTGTGCCCTTCAGGATAAATCTCGCACGGTTTTCTTTGTTTTTCCTGAGGAGTCCAGTGCTTCCGGTTATCTGGAAGAAGAAAAAATTCTATAATTTGCATTAGCATTTTTTTATTCAGTTGTCCACTATTGGCTTTTATAGAAATACTGGCAGGCTGATATCTGGGTAGGGCTATATATGCGTGACAACATCATGGCATGCATAACCCACTTTTGTGGACTGTCTTAGAGGAAAGGAAGTTATCAAGTAAGAAGTAATTTCACCTTTGCCCGTGCAGATGGGCCTGGATGGCAGCGAGGCTATGGGCCTGAGGGGAGTTTGATTCACCTCCCACGTACCTGTGGTGGGCTCCGGGAGGGGGGGCAATAAAATACAAACTTTTTATCATAATCCCTTTTGTGAGTTACCTGACATTATTGAAATGGGAAGTTAATACAGTCTCTCCTCTTCAGTTTAGCAGCTTAAGTAGATGATAGTTAAGTAGAGTGTTAGCATATTAAATGGTACAGCTAGTGTCACACTGCTATGGCAAAAATCTAAGGAAGTGGAGAAATAGCCTAGGTAGATCAACAGGCTATGAACCAATGAAACCAGGGTTCAGATCTGACTGCCACTCCTTGTAACATTGGGCGTGTCACTTTACCCTCCCTTGCCTCTGGTGCAAACTTAGATTGTAAACCCTCTGGGGCTAGGGAAATACCTACAGTACCTGAATGTAATGTACTTTGAAATGCTATAAAGCAGAATATAAATTTTTAAAAAAAGTACATTGACTTCCGGTAAGTTTTTGTTAGATGACTTCTTTGAAAATTTCAAAAGTTAGTGTGTGTAACCTTTATATTGATTGGGGATGTAGTGTCCATTGAATTACTGTGTAGAAAGAGCTGTTGGGCAATCAGATGAAGAGTTGGATATGTACTTCTGATCTTCTGTCAACCTAAGCCAGCCACGTAAATGTGATTGAATAGAGATGTGAATTCTTGTTTTCTTAGTCTGACTATGAATTGTTTTCAGAGATCTGGTCCTCCCAGATGGTAACCGGGTCAGTGCATTCTCTGTGGCTAGTACTGCTATCGCTGCAGCTCAGTGGTCATCCACTCAGGTAAGATAATCTAGCTGTAAGTAAATGTTGTCTATGAAATAATTATTTGCTGTTGGGGTAATGTTATAAGTGGGGAATAATTTTGTTTTGTCCATTATAATTTGAGTAGACCACCTCATGAATTTGATTGAAATGCTGAAATGTGAGTGATGCTGTTGTCTTCCTCTTCATGAAACAAGCCACTAAGTGAAAAAGATTGTGTGAATGTGATTACTTAGTGAACAAAAAAGGAAAAGCATGAGCTAACCGGCAAATACTTAAGTATCAAAAACTTTGAGGTGGGGGGAGTACTCATAAATTGTAGCAGTTTATCAATGGACTGTGCGCAATCTCATCATCGTAACCCCTCTCCACCACCCAAATTTCTCAAATTTTATATTTATGAAAAATGTGCAGTGAAAGTTTGTATATAAACAATTTATCTAGATGTATCTATGTCTGCTCAGCATTATTTCCTTGTGTGATGACTTCCTTAACATAGTTTGATAAAGCTATAACATCAGTGAGCAAGTAAATTCAACAGTGACCGTGTTTCACAGGTGTTTCTTCGTCAAGGGTACATTACTCCATAATATCCTTGTTCCCTGAACGTACCCGGATCAGTCCAGACCGTGGGTTGAGCCTCCTTTCCAGCAGGTGGAGACAGACTAAATCTGAAAAGGTGTCCTATATGAGGACAGAGCCCATCCTGTTACCCTTCAGTATTTGCCTGTCTCCCAGCAGGTGGATCAGCTCACCCTTCGGTCTCCTGATTCTGCTAGTTAGCCAGCTATTCTCTTTTTTTGGATCAAGCAAGTACTTAATCTTAGCTGATTTGTTTGGCTCTTTTCTTCTCATAAAAATAATAAAGTAGATCCCTTCGGATTTTTTTCTTGTACAGGAGACGGTGCTGTCTCCTAGCTCTTGCCGGACTCAGGGGGGCTTAGCCCCTTGTGCTCTGCATAGCCTGAGTCCGTTTGTGCTTCTCAGTGTGGGGACCGAGACTGGTCCAGTTCTAGTCTCCCCCTCCTGTGGCTGCCGAGGGGGCTTGGAGCCCTAGTGCTGTGCTCAGTTAGGGGAAAAAAAAGGAAAGTTTTAAAAGTTAGTTAACTTTCTCAGCAATTTAAATTATTCTTTATAATTTTATTTTTTGAGTGTTCAGGGGGCTCGAACCGGCAGCCAGACTGGCAGGAGTCAGCAGGTTCCTCCCGTGCTTCACTCCTGCCGGCGGGCTGCCAATCATTTTTTTTTTTCAGACTTTTCTTTTTCTCTTCAGTGCGGCTCTTCTAATGCCGCGGCCGGCAGTCTGCCTTGCTTGTGGGCTGCCCTCTTCGCGTTCTTCACGGGAGGGACTTTGCTCTGCCTGCTTGCCAGGTGGGGAAGGCCCCTCCTCGGCAGGGCAGGCAAATTTAGCCCGGGGATTTCATCCCCAACGCATGGCCAGGCTGTTCCCAGGTCAGCAAAGCCCAGGAACGGTGGCCATCTTGGATTTTTTGGCAGCTCCTGTTTTGGAGCTGTCTGGGGCCGAGGAGCTGAATGTTTTGGAGCTGCCCCCCCCAGGATGTGGTCCCTAATCCCCTCCCCCCCCAGAAATCCAGGACCTGGTTTTCTCCCACTGATTCCCGGCTATCCTCTCTCCCCTGGAAGGGGACAACCCCAGGGCCCTCCATATGTTCCAAAGGGAGGAGTTGGAGCCCCTCATCCCCTTTGTCCTCCAGGAATTGGGGTTGGAGGGGCCCTCTGCAAATACCCTCACGGACTCCTTGCCTAAAAATATGGACCCGGTCCTGGTGGGACTCAGGGCTCCAGCAAGCGCTTTTCCATTTCATCCCATGCACAAGCTATTGCTCCTGCGGGAATGGGAGGCTCCTGAAGCGGGACTCCGGGTGGGGCGCGCTATGGACAAGCTATACTCCCTCCCGGAGGATGGTTTGGAAATCTTGAGAAATCTCTCTGTGGATTTCTACGTCTCTGCGGTCACCAAACACACTACCATCCCGGTGCAGGGATCGGCCCTGAAGGACAGACAGGACCCCAAGCTTGAAGTGCACATGAAACACATTTTCGAAGACCTGGCCCTGGGGGTCCGCGCGACTGCCTGCAGCAGTCTCATGTTGCGGGCAGGTCTTAGGAGGACCCAACAGTTATTCGGGGCCCAGGATCTTCCGTCTGCAGAGGCGGAGCAAGCGGAGCATTTAGAAGCAGTCATCGCCTATGGGGCTGATGCGCTCTACGACCTCCTCCGCGTCCAGGCAAAAGTGATGGCGTCGGCGGTGTCCGCTAGGCGACTTCTTTGGCTACGCAATTGGTCAGCTGACCCGTCCTCCAAAGCACGGTTGGGCTCGCTGCCCTTCAAAGGTAAGTTGCTGTTTGGTGAGGACCTGGAGAAGCTTATGGATTCCTTGGGGGACAATAAGGTCCATAAGCTCCCGGAGGATCGTCCGAGACCAGCACGCTCCTTCACACCCTTCTGTCCTCGTTTCTGGGGACAGACGGTATACCCCACGCGGACGGGGTGGTGCCATGAGGGGTTGTTCTTCCCGGTCTCAGTCTTGGTCGCAGCCCTTTCGTGGACGTCGGCCCTTTCGCGAGGGCCAGCTCGCGCGCACCACCCCTAAGCCTGCCACTCAATGAAGGTCAGCCGGCTCATTCCTCGATCCCGTTTCTGAGCGGTCGCCTCTCCCTTTTTTTTTTCGAGGAATGGGTCAAGATCACGTCGGACCAGTGGGTCCTCGACATTGTATGAGACGGGTACGCCTTCGAGCTTGTCTGCGACCTACCGGATCTCTTCCTATTCTCCCCTTGCGGGTGCTCCAAACGAGAAGTGGTAGAGCAAACCATCGCCAGACTACTGAGCTTGAGCGCAGTTGTCCCGGTCCCGGAAAGAGAGCTTGGTGCAGGCCAGTATTCCATCTACTTTGACGTTCCCAAGAAGGATGGGGCTTTTCGGCCGATCCTGGACCTCAAAATGAGTCAAGCCTTCAAAATTGCGCGTTTTCGCATGGAAACTCTGCGAGCGGTCATTGCGGCGGTTCGCCTCGGAGAGTTCCTCGCTCGATCTGATGGAGGAGTACTTCCATATCCCGATCCACCGCGATTATCAAAAGTATTTTCACTTCCACATTCTCAGTCGGGACTTCCAGTTTTGGGCCCTGCCATTCGGCCTCACGACCGCACCTCGCAACTTCACCAAGATCATGGTGGTGGGGGTTGCGGCAGCCCTTCGGGAAGGTGTTCTAGTTCATCCCTATCTGGACGAGTGGCTTGTGCGGGCCAAGTCTGAGGTTCTCTGCAGACAGGCGGTAGATCGGGTATTGGCCCTCCTCGCGTCTTTCGGGTGGATGGTGAATTTTTCCAAAAGCAACCTCCAGCCCTCCCAGGAATTAGAGTTCCTAGGAGCCCGCTTCGACACACGACTCGGCAAAGTCTTCTTGCCTCATGCGCGGGCCCTCAAGTTGATCAGCCAGATCCGGGACTTGATCTCGCTGCCTCTTCCAATGGCCTGGGACTACTTGCAGGTACCAGGGTCCATGGCTTCCACCATCAACCTAGTCCCCTGGGCCTTTGCTCATATGCGACCGTTACAGAAAACTTTGCTATCATGTTGGCAGCCGGTGTCGGAACAGTATCACATGGTCCTCCTTCTTTCGGCCTCTACCATCGCCGACTTGCAGTGGTGGCTTTCGCTCTCCCATCTTCTCCGGGGCATGCCCCTTCATTCTCCACAGTGGACGATAGTGACCACTGAGGCCAGTCTCTCGGGCTGGGGTGAGGTCTGCCTGTCCCGGTCCGCTCAGGGGATATGGTCACCCATTCAGACTTACTGGCACATCAATCGGCTGGAGGCCAGGGCGGTGCGTCTGGCTCTGCAGGAGTTCTTGCCCCTCATACACGGCAAAGCGGTAAGAGTGCTGTCTGACAACTCCACCACCGTGTCGTACAACAATCATCAAGGAGGCACCCGCAGTCGCCTGGATGCCAGCCGTCTCTTTGCCTGGGCGGAACGACACCTGGATTGCCTGGCAGCTTCTCATATTGCGGGCAAGGAAAATGTTCAAGCGGATTTTCTCAGTCGCCAATCGCTTGATCTGGGAGAGTGGGAACTCTCGGAAGCAGCCATGGACCTGATCTTCAGAAAGTGGGGTCAGCCCCACCTGGACTTAATGGCAACCATGCGCAATGCCAAGGCCGATCGGTTCTTCAGCCGCTGGAGGGACCACGGCTTGGAGGGAGTGGATGCTCTGGCTCTTCCCTGGCCCGCAGACGTCCTTCTGTACATGTTTCCTCCGTGGCCCCTAGTGGGAAAGATTCTCAGGAGAATAGAACTCCACAGGGACCAGTGGTCCTGGTAGCACCCGAGTGGCCTCGCAAGCCATGGTTCGCAGATCTTGTCAACCTGGTGACGGACGGACCTCTGCGGCTGGGCCATCTTCCTAGTCTACTGCGGCAGGGGCCTGTATATTTCGACCAGGCCGATCGCTTTTGTCTAGTGGCCTGGCTTTTGAACGGCGGCGTCTGAGATGTAAGGGCTACAAGGAAGAGGTCATCTCCACCTTGCTTTGAGCCCAAAAGCAGTCTACTTCTCTAGCCTACGTGCGCGTTTGGAAAGTCACAGCTCGCTCCGCCCCGGTCTCATTAGTTCTTTCTTTTCTGCAGAAGGGTCTCTCCAAGGGCCTCACCTTCAGTTCTCTCCGTGTACAAGTTTCCGCTCTTGGCTCTCTTCTCGGACAGGTCAATGGTCATCCTTTAGCGGCTCACCCGGTCGTAGTTCGGTTCTTGAGGGGAGTCAAACACCTGCGTCTGCCCGCTCGCAATACTTGTCCTTCGTGGAGTCTCAATCTGGTCCTCCGCGCCCTCTGTTCTGCTTCATTCGAACCTCTCCATCGGGCTACGGTAAAGGACCTTACGCTCAAGACTATTTTCCTTGTTTCGATCGCCTCCGCTCGGCGGGTCTCTGAGATTCAAGCGTTCTCCTGTCGGGAACCATTTTTGCGAATCTCCGACTCTGGTGTCTTTCTCAAAACGGTGCCCTCTTTTCTTCCGAAGGTGGTGTCCGCCTTCCATGTCAACCAATCGGTAGAGCTTCCTGCGTTTTCTCCAGATGAGATTGCGGGTACCGCTGGAGGCGACCTTCGTAAACTGGATGTCAAACGCGTTCTACTCAGGTATCTTCAGGTTACCAATGACTTTTCGGGTCTCGGATCATCTTTTTGTCCTCTGCAGTGGTCCCAATCGGGGCAAGCCGGCTTCTAAGACCACTATTGCACGATGGTTGAAGGAAGCCATTTCCTCGGCTTATCTCTGCCAAGGTAGGACAATTCCGGATGGCTTAAAGGCTCGCTCGCTACGTTCTCAAGCTACTTCCTGGGTGGAGAGCCAATCTGTCTCTCCGCAAGAGATTTGCGGGGCTGCCACCTGGACGTCCCTGCATACTTTTGCTCGACACTACCGTCTGGATGTGCAAGCGCCGGTTTTTGGTTCCTTTGGACGGCAAGTGCTTCGAGCAGGACTGTCTCGGTCCCACCCGGTATAGGGAAGCTCTGGACTGATCCGGGTACGTACAGGGACAGGGAAATTAGTTCTTACCTGTTAATTTTCGTTCCTGTAGTACCACGGATCAGTCCAGATGCCCTTCCCTGTCTGTATTTTCTTTTCCTGTCCTCTCGAAGCTTGTTCTGCAGATTCACAGATTTTGATACCTAATTCTATGCTATAATCCTGAGCAATTACACCGGAAGTCTTGGTTGTTCAAGTACCAAGTATATACAAGAGTGTATAGTCATACCATGTTTCTTACCCTGTTCTACAGTTTTTCAATTGAGCTTTATGGTTACTTGCTTGATCCTATTCTAGGTTTGTTTTCTGCTTTGACACTGGTTATACTGAAGGGTTACAGGATGGGCTCTGTCCTCATATAGGACACCTTTTCAGTTTTAGTCTGTCTCCACCTGCTGGAAAGGAGGCTCAACCCACGGTCTGGACTGATTGGCACTACAGGAATGAAAATTAACAGGTAAGAACTAATTTTCCTATTGCTAACATTTCCTCGCATCTTTTCACTTGGACAAGTTAAAAATCAGTGACTGACATTACTTCTAATTTTTTTTTTAATTGCACATTTTTCAAAAATATAAAAATGAGATGATAAAGGACTTGGGTGGAGGAGAGCAGTTACGTTGAGATTGAGTGCAGGTCATTGATAGACTGCCACAATTTGAGTACTTCCCTCACACAATATTTTGAGAGATTTTTGATAAGGTAATTTATACACAAGGATTTCTTTTAGCTTATAAGTATGTGCATTCTTTACATCTGTTTCACTGGCTCGCCAACTTTCTAGTACACGGCAAAAACGTATAGTATGCTTGTATCTTATTATTAAAAATACACACATACTCTGTTTCCTGCATGTACTAGAAAGTTGGCAAGGTACATGCATATCTGTCGAAACGGATGTAATGAATGCACGTCCCTTGTTAGCTCATGTTCTTCCTTTTCAGCCAGCCAGATCAATCCAGATGTATGTCTTTATGCCTCCCAGCCAGCAGATGGACAGACTAGCTTGCTGATGTCATCCTATATAGCTCCTGTGCTGTCCAGAGCCTGCTAGTATTCTGTCTCCATTAGTGACAGGCAAGCATTCCTTGCTGTGAGTTGAAGCCTGGTTAGGCCAAGTGAAGAAGATAGAAATTTGAATAGGCAGCTCCTGAGATGAAAATCTTGTATTCCTCCTCTCTGAGCACAGCTAGTGGTTCAGGGGCTACCAGTTAATGGAACAGAGTTCTTTGTGGCTACTATTGCTGGAATTGTCCCTCTTTCTCCTTACACCCTCATTTTTTTTCTCCTGCACTCTCCTTTAAGAAAAAAAAAAAACATTAAATGAAGCGTTTCTTGCTATATTTTCTTCCCTTTTCCTGAGCCCTGTCACTGTTCCTTGTTCCTGCTTATTAAAGCGATTTTAAGAAATAAAAGTGGAAAGCAAAACAGTATGCCATGTGAGAGTGAGTTATAGTTGGGTTTTTTCTCAGCGGTGTGGTCAGGGACCGTTGACTGAGGCAGTAGAAGTAGCAGGGACATCTCTTCAGGAGCACAGGAAGCACTCCGTTTTACAGAAAGTGTGGATCTTGCTGTCAAGCACTAAGGAGGGGGAAGCTATTCCATTTACTTCGACATACTCGATTTAAAGAGGGTCAACAGGTGTCGAGTTCCTCGGTTTTGAATAGAGACACAACTGTGGGTAATTGCTTCGGTGCACAAGGGAGAATTCCTAGCGTCGCTGGATCTGACCGAAGCGTACTTGCACATCGGAATCCGGGCCGACCACCAAAATTTCCTGAGGATTTCCATCCTGGGGGATCAATTTCAGTTTTCTGCTCTGCCTTTCGGGCTTGCCACGGCACCCAGGACCTTTATCAAGGTAATGGTTGTGGTGGCAGTGGAACTCCGGAAGGAGGGATTCTTGCTTCATCCATTTCTGGACGAGTGGCTGATTTGAGCGATGTCTGAGTCTGTCGCTCTGCAGTACAGCAGATTCTTCAACTCTTGAGGTTGCTGGGTTGGGATAGTCAATCTGGCCAAAAGCCACCTAGTTCCCTCCCAGTCCTTGGAGTTCCTGGGAGCCCTGTTCGACATGAGTCTAGGCAAGGTTTTCCTCACCAAGGAGCAGATCATCAAGTTGCAGGGTCAAGTTCGGACCTTGTTGGCCAAGCGTCTCCCTAGGATCTGGGACTACTTGCAAGTCCTCGGCTCGATGGCTTCCACCTTGGAGCTAGTCCCATGGTCCTTTGCTCATATGAGACCTCTTCAGTCAGCATTGCTTTCCTGTTGGAACCTGGTGTCCGAGCAATTTCTTCTTTCACTTCCTCCTACAGATTCTGCATGTTCCAGCCTCGATTGGTGGTTCCTCTCGGACAATTTACGCTGGGGTGTGGACTTGAAAATTCCCTCTTGGATGGTGGGCACCAAAGACGCCAGTCTCTTTGGCTGGGGAGTGGTTTGTCAGGGGAGAACCAATGGTCCGTGAAGGAATCCCTGTGGTCAATCAATCGTTTGGATACCAAAACGTGCGGTTAGCGCTACAGGCTCTTACAGTGCTGCAAGGGACGTCGGTCAGGGTTGTCTGACAATGCGACAGCAGTGGCTTATATCAATCGCCAAGGAGGAACCAAGAGTTGGCTAGTGGCGATCGAGGCACAACAATTGATAAGCTGGGTGGAGCAGCACCTAATCAGCATTGCAGCCTCTCACATCGCCAGGGACAACAACATTCAAGCTGATTTTCACAGTTGACACTGGCTCAATCCCCAGGGAGTGGGAGCACTTCGAAGCCTTCCATCTCATAAGCAATAGGTGGTCCAGAACGAGCGTGGACTTGATGGTGATATTTCAAAATGCCAAGGCCCCTTGCTTCTTCAGTTGGTGCCGGGAGCCAGGAGTGGAGGGGGTGGATGCCCTAGTTTTCGCCTGGCCAAGGAGCATCCTGCTGTGTTCCCACCTTGGCCTTTGGTCAGCAGGGTGCTGCGGCACATAGAAGCTCATCCAGCAGAGGTGATCCTGTGGCACCGGAATGGCCAAAGATGTTCATGGTTCACAGATCTAGTCAACCTAGCGGTGGACAGACCCCTGAGGTTTCGGGGGCTCCCAAATCTTCTACGTCAGGGGCCCGTTTGGAAGAGGTAGATCGCTTTTGTCTAGCGGCATGGATTTTGAGAGGCAACGACTGAAGAGTAAAGGTTATTCAGATGCGGTGGTGGCTATCCTTTTGTGGTTGAGGAAAACCTCTACCTCCCTGGCCTATGTCAGGGTGTGGGGGATTTTTTTGAGTCTTGGTGCATGGAGCACAAGGTGGAGCCTATTCGGGCTTTGGTGGCAGATATCTTGTCCTTCTTACAAGGTGACCTGGCTAAAGGCATATCTTGCAGTTCTCTACGGGTGCAGGTAGCGGCCTTCTGTTTCTGTGGTAAGATACGAAGTGTAGCCTTAGCCGCACATCCGGACATGGTGCATTTTCTCCGAGGGGCAAAACATTTGTGTTCTCCCGTCCGAAATCCTTGTCCTTCGTGGAGCCTGAATTTGGTTCTCAAAGCTCTGTGTGGGGCACCTTTTGAGTCTCTGAAGAGGGCGATGCTAAAAATCTTACGTTAAAGGTGGTTTTTTCTTGTGGCTATTTCTTCAGATTGGCGGTTGTCAGAGCTTCAGGCTTTATCTGACCAGAACCAGCTGGTCATGAACCAGGTACGCTGAATCAAAAGCCTCTTTCAACCAGCGGGTGATAGTAGCCCTAGACATCTTATGCCCCGTTCTGGGGCCACTCCACAACACAAAAAGATGGTCTGACAGGTGGAAGCTATTTGAAATTTCCAAGAAATGCAACACAATCCGCCGCACGTCCAGCTTCCTCAGATCTCTAGAGTGGGGATCAGAGTGGTCCAAGTCTGGAAAGGAAGGGAGTTCAACAGAATGATTCAAATTTATTTATTTATTTATTTAACATTTTTTATATACCGAAGTTCTAGCAACAATGTTGCTAATCACTTCGGTTTACATATAACATTGGAGTGACTTAACAAGTGTGTCTTACATGGAACGGGAAAATGAACTTGGAGAAAATTGAATAAATACTAATAACAATGAGCAATAAAACAACAACAGTAGTAATAGAAAAGTTATATACAGGCGAATTAAAATAAATCAATTATGAATTAGGTATCTGCAAAATGGACAAGAGGGATTGGAAGATTAATTCTTTAGTTGTTGATCTAAGAGGTATTATATTGCATAGATCTGGAGGAGGGCTTTGTGAATAGTACTCAATCGTAGGCTTGAGAGAAAAGCCAAGTTTTAAGTCTTTTTTTTAAAAGTGAGGGGGCATTGTTCAAGCCTGAGATCTGATGGTAGAGAGTTCCAGTGGGTCGGACCTGCAGTGGAGAAGGCTCTTTGTTTGATAAAATTTTGAGTGGAGGGGTTTTCAGAGAGCCTTTTTGCGCAGATCTCAGTGGACGGGAGGAAGTATGTAGCTGGAATGGGATCCTGAGGTCTAAGTATGAGGCTTTGTAAATGGATTTATGAATGGATGAAAGGGTTTTGTAGGTGATTCTGTATTTTATAGGGAGCCAATGGAGATTTTTTAATATTGGTGTTATGTGGTCTCTTTTTTTTGCTTTAGTTAAGATCCTGGCAGTGGCATTTTGGAGCATTTGTAGCGGTTTTAGGGAGATATCTGGGAGTCCAAGTAAAAGGGAGTTGCAGTAATCAATTTTAGAAAATATGATTGCTTGCAGAACTGATCTGAAATCCTGTGGGTGCAATAAAGGTCTGAGTCTTTTTAGAACCTGGAGTTTGAAGAAGCATTCTTTCACTGTGTTATTGATAAAACTTTTGAAATTCAGTAGGTTATCCATAGTGACTCCAAGGTTTCTGACCTGGGTAGATAGAGGAGGTGGTGCCGGAGGATGAGTGTTGGAGAGTTGGTAGTTGCCTTCTTGGGTGATTAGGAGGTATTCCGTTTTGTTGGTATTCAGAACTAGACAGAGATCAGCAAGGAGATTGGATATGGAGAGGAAGCATGAATTCCAAAAGTGAAGAGTTTCTTGCAAGGATTTGGTGATAGGAATAAGTATTTGGACGTCGTCCGCATACAGGTAGTGGGTTAGATTTAGCTTAGAGAGTAGGTTACAGAGTGGGAGCAGGTAGATGTTGAATAAGGTCGGGGATAAAGAGGATCCTTGAGGGACGCCAAGATTAGAACTGATCGGTTGAGATTCATAGTTGTTTATCTTAACTTTATAGAACCTGTCTTGTAGGAAGGATTTAAACCAGTTGAGTGCTGAGTTTTTGATACCAATCTCTGCTAGTCGGTCTAAGAGGATCTTGTGGTTTACAGTGTCAAACGCTGCTGAGAGATCAAGGAGGATCAATAGGCAGGGGTGTTTTTTTTTCTTGGTTTAAGAGAATATTGTCGGTTAGAGAAATGAGAAGGGATTCAGTGCTTCGGGATTTGCGGAATCCAAATTGTGTTGTGGCGAGAATGTTGTTATCGTCCAGGAATTCGCAGAGTTGATGGTTGACTAATCTTTCTAGGATTTTAGCTATAAATGAGAGATTGGCTATTGGCCGAAAGTTGGCTGGATTTTCCGGAGAGAGGTTAGGCTTTTTTAGAAGGGGGATATCACCTTTGGGACAAATGAAAGGAGGATATCACCTTTGGGAGAAAGGAAGGAACTGACCTCAAAGAGACTCCTGTATCTGTAATCCTTAGTCAGTACCCCGGGGCAGGTCTACCAAACGCATGGCCAGGCCGTTCCTGGGTCCGCAAACCATGGGAATGGCGGCCATCTTGGGGATATCGGCAGCTTCTGTGACTGAGCTGCAGGACACAGTGGAGCCTGATTTTACTGTTTCACCCTCCGATTTGAGCCCCGTGCAGACTCCTGATGCAGGTAATGCCCCCCCCCCCCCGCCCTCGGGGACGTCCAGACCTCGTTTCTCTTCTGGATTTGTGCTTCTCATGCACAAATCTCACTTAGCTAGCTTGCAAGAGGAGATAGACACCCCCCCCCCCCCTCTCAAACTCCCTCGGATCCCTTCCCAGTCCGCTCCCGCAGCTCCGGATGCACAGGGGTCTATCAGAGTGTGGGTGGTCCCTGGGCCTTCGTTCCTTTGGTAGTTCCGGACCCAGATGCGGATCTGACAGGGACACCCCTCCCACCTGGAAGGGGATGACACACGAGTTCTTCGCTTATTTCAAAGGGAGGAACTGGATCCGCTCATTCCTTTCATCATTCAGGAGCTGGGAATTGAGTCCTTCAGTGGATGCACTCTAGGCCGCAATGCCAGCTTGCGTGGACCCGGTCCTAGCGGGACTCAGGGCTCTTCCCCGCACTTTCCCCTTCCATCCCATGCACAAGCTGATGCTCCTCCGGGAATGGGAAGCTCCTGAGTCCGGCCTTCGAGTGGGGAGGGCTATAGATAAGCTCTATCCTCTCCCTGAGGAGTGCCTGGACATGCTAAAGAATCCCTAAGGTGGATTCTTCGGTGTCGGCAGTCACTAAGCACACCTCCATCCCGGTGGTGGGTGCTATGGCCCTGAAGGCTGTTCAAGACCGCAACCTCGAATTCTATCTCAAGCGCATCCTCGAATTCTTGGCCTTGGGAGTTTGGGCATCGATCTGCAGCAGTCTCATGCAGCGGGCAAGCCTTAGGTGGGTTCAACAATTGCTCAGCACCCAGGACCTTCCATCTGAAGAGGAAGAGCAGGCTGAAAGGTTGGAAGGCGCTATAGCATATGGGGCAGATGCTCTGTACGACTTGTTCCGCGTCCAGGCAAAAGCGATGACTTCAGTGGTCTCGGCCAGACGGCTCCTCTGGCTCCGGAATTGGTCAACTGTGACTCCTCTTCCAAGACTCAGTTGGTCACGCTTCCTTTTAAGGGTAAGTTGCTTTTTGGCGAGGACCTGGAGCAGCTTATTAAATCCTCGGGTGAGAACAAGGTTCATAAACTGACTGAGGATCACCAGAAACAGTCAAGAGCCTTCTTTCCTACACGTACCCACTTCCGGGGTAAGTGTAGATATGCTCAGATGAGAGGTGCTTTCTCTAGGGGAAACTCCTCCTGGTCTCAGTCCTTTCAAGGCCACCACACCTTCCGAGATGGCATCCCACAGCGTCCCACCGGCAAGCCTTCCAATGAGATTCGGCGGGCCCATTCCTCCGTTCCAAACTTAGGTGGTGGTCTATCTCTCTTTCTCGAGGAATGGGCCAAAATCACATCGGATCAATGGGTCCTCGATAATCAAGAGAGGCCACGCTTTAGAATTTGCTTGAGACTTACCGGATCTGCACATAGTCTCCCCATGCGGACATCGGAAGTGGGCTGCCGTAACCCAGACTCTCTCCAGACTGCAAGGGCTGGGAGCCATAGTCCCAGTCCCCACGGAGGAACAAGGTGCCAGCCAGTATTCCATCTACTTCGTGGTACCGAAAAAGGACGGTTCTTTCCGCCCCATTTTAGACCTAGAGTCAACCGATCCCTCAAGGTGCCTCACTTTTGGATAGAGACCCTGACGGCAGTATTAGCGGCCGTTCACCACGGAGAATATCTGGCCTCCCTGGACTTGACGGAGGCCTAGTTACACATCCCAATCCGGGCCGAGTATCAGAGGGATCTTCGTTTCGACATCTTGGGCCAACACTTTCAGTTCCGGGCTCTGCCCTTCGGTCTCGCCACAGCTCCACACACATTTACTAAGGTCATGGTGGTGGTGGCGGTCGCTCTCCGAAGGGAAGGAGTCCTGGTCCTTTCTTATCTGGACAGTTGGCTGGTGTGAGTCAAGTCGGAGACTCTATGCCAGCTGGCAGTTGACAGAGTCCTAGCTCTACTCACTTCGCTGGGGTGGATAGTCAACTTTCCCAAGAGCAATCTGTGGCCCTCCCAGGTCTTGGAATTCCTGGGGGCTCACTTCGATACCTGAGTCGGCAAGATATTCCTTCCAGACGTTTGCGCGTTCAAGCTGATGGACCAGTTCCAAAATCTCCTTTTTCATGCCTCTTCCTACAGCGTGGGATTACCTCCAAGTTCTGGGGTCCATGGCTTCCACTATTGACCTGGTCCCCTAGGCTTTTGCGTATATGCCGTTGTTATGGCTTTACCGAATGACGGTATATAAAACTCATTAAATAAATAAATATGCGTCCATACAGAAAGCTTTGCATTCCCGTTGGAAACCGGTCTCGGAACAGTTTCGGATGACTCTTCCGCTCTCCGACTCTACCATCAGCGACATACAGTGGTGGCTATCGCTCAAGCACCTTCTGAAAGAAATATCCCTACAGACTCCGCAGTGGATCATAGTAATAACGGATGCCAGCCTCTCCGGGTGGGGAGCAGTCTTCCAGTCTCAATCTCATCAGGGAAAGTGGTCTCTCGTCCAATCCCGCTGGCACATCAATCACCTGGAGGCACAGGCAGTTCGTCTGGCTCTCCAAGTCTTCCTCCTGATTCGCTGCAGGGCGATGCGCATACTCTCGAACAATTCCACCACGGTGGCTTATATCAATCGACAGGGGGGCACCAAGAGTCGTCTGGTGGCCCTAGAAGCCAGCAAGCTCTTCACCTGGGCAGAGCGCCACCTGGAGAGCCTGGCAGCGTCTCACATAGCGGGCAAGGAGAAGGTGCAAGCCGATTTCTTGAGTCGACAGTGTCTCGATCCAGGTGAGTGGGAGTTGTCTGGATCGATTGAGCTGATTGTCAGCAGGTGGGGCCCTCCTCACCTGGACCTGGTGGCAACCTTGGGCAATGCCAAGGCTCCCAGGTTCTTCAGCCGCTGGAGGGAGCACTGCTCAGAAGGAGTAGATGCTCTAGTCCGCCCTGCAACGTCCTTTACGTGTTCCCTCCTTGGCCCCTAGTGGGAAAGGTCCTCAGAGTAGAACTTCACAGGGATCCGGTCAATCTCGTAGCTCCCGAATGGCTCTGCAGACCGTGGTTCGCAGATCTGGTAAATCTGGCGACGGACGGCCCTCTTCGTCTCTGTCATCTTTCACGCCTGCTCCGGCAGGGTCCTATATTTTTCGACCAGGTGGATCGCTTCTGTCTAGCGGCCTGGTTTCTGAACAGCAGAGATTAAGAAGGAAGAGATACAAAGAAGTTATATCCCTCTACTGCGCGCCCAAAAGACTTCTACCTCGCTCGCCTATGTCCGTGTTTGGAAGGTTTTTGAAAATGTGCAGAATCGGGTATCTCTGCTCGTTCTGCTCAAGTTTCTATGATTCTTTCCTTCCTCCAGAAGGGCCTCTCCAAGGGTCTCTCTCTCAGCTCGTTGCGCGTCAGTGTCCGCTCTCTGCTCTCTCTTAGGTAACGTTGATGGTCATGCCATGGCGTCTCACCCGGATGTTTTCAGTTTTCTCAAGGGTGTCAAGCATTTGAAGCTGCCCGTCCGGGCCATTTGTCCTTCATGGAGTCTTAATTTAGTCTTTCGGGCTCTCTGTGAGGCTCTTTTCGAACCTCTCCGTCGGGCTACCCTTAAGGACCTGACGCTCAAGACAGTTTTCCTGGTTTCTGTCTGCTCCGTCATACGAGTGTCTGTGATCCAAGCGTTGTCCTGTCGGGAGCCTTTTTGCGGTTCTCTGATTCTGGAGTTTCTCTCAAGACTGTACCCTCCTTGCCGAAGGTTGTTTCTTCCTTTCATGTCAATCAGTTGGTGGAGCTTCCCGCGTTCTCTCCTGAGGATATAGCGGGTCCCATCGGGAGAGTCTTCGCCGCCTTCATATAAAACGTGCCCTCTTGCGTTACCTCCAGACCACAAATGAGTTTCGGGTGTCCGATCACCTCTTTGTCCTGTGGAGTGGTCCGAATAGAGGCAACCAGGCTTCTAAGACTGCGATCGCTTGGTGGTTGAAGGAGGTGATCTCGGCCTATATCTGCCAAGGCCGGGTGGTTCTGGAGGGCCTAAAGGCTCATTTCCTTGTGTTCTCAGGCTACTTCTTGGGCGGAAAGTCACTCTGTTTCTCCACAGGAAATATGCAGGGCCGCTACGTGGAAATCCCTGCATACTTTTGCTCGACATTACCGCCTGGATGTCCAGGGGCCAGTTTTTGGTTCTTTCGGTTGGCAGGTGCTTCGAATGGGACTGTCTGTCCCACCCTGGTTAGGGAAGCTTTGGTACATTCCACTGTCTGGACTGATCCTGGTACGTACAGGGAAAGGAAAATTAGTTTTTACCTGTTAATTTTTGTTCCTGTAGTACCACAGATCAGTCCAGACACCCTTCCTTATACTTCCTGCCGTCCGCGCGAAGCTTCCTTCCTCATTTTGCAGGATGCGGCATGTGGTTCATCCGTGATTCTAATTAGAGGCACCGGAAGCATCTCTTGATGACAATGGACATTCAGATGAGCGTTCTTCTACAGGGTCCATTCAGTGTTTTCTGAGTTCTCTTGTTACTTGCTTGATCCATTACTGTTTATCTTTATACTTTTCTGCTTTGACAATGGCTGTACTGAAGGGCTGCAGGGTAGGCTCTGTTCTGATATAGGATACCCTTTCAGTTTTGGTCTGACTGTCTGGACTGATCCGTGGTACTACAGGAACGAAAATTAACAGGTAAGAACTAATTTTCCTTTTGTGGCCACTGTGTATATTGCTGAGCTTTCTTACAGCTGAGGTACATGTTTGGGTTTTTATTTTGTGCTACACAGCTATGGCTAGAATCCGTAAGAGTGGAAGAGTAACCTAGTTGTTAGAACAGCAAGGTACAAACCACGGAAACCAGGGTTCAAATCCCAAATATTGCTTGTAATCTTGGGCAAGTCACTTTACTCTCCATTATCTCATACCCTTAGTGAATCAGTTCCTAAATTTGCATTTCTCCTAAATAGAAATTGGGGAAAAAAGTCTTAATGAATCTGGCCCTTAGATTGTAAGACCTCTGGGGATAGGGAAGTATCTACAGTACCTGAATGTAATCTGCTGTGAAGTGCTGTAAAGCAGAATTTAGATATTAAAAATATAGGTAACTGGCATAGATTTTGATGTTCTGCGGAGGGTTGGAAGTATTTTTGCATACAGACATCTAGGTTGTTTTCATTTACAATCATGCATATAAAAGCCGGCTATTTTTTTCAAATTTTCAAGTTGTAAATGTGTTCCTATGAAAAGGAAATACTTTTTTAAAATCCTGCATGAAATATATTTATAAAATTTGGTATTATAAAAAAAATTTAAGTGCTTTGATCTGTGTTTCAACAAAGGGATGTTAATTTTTTTTTCCAGGCCCAGCAGAGTGGAGAAGGAGTTGACTACAATTACTTGCAGCCAGGGCAGGATGGCTATACACCATATGCTCAAGTTAGTAAGCCTATTTAGTTTTGGGACACGTGGGTTGTAGGGGGTGTGAGACTTTTCCGTGGGTTGTAGGGGGTGTGAGACTTTTCCATGGACAAGTGGGACAACAGTCACATCAAATGGTTGCATCATTCTGCAGCATTGAATCAGGCTTGATCTCTTGCTGAATCTTCCAGGAGTTTTCTGGGCATGAGCGGTAGGTTCGTACCAATAGCTGCTGCATGAGCCTCACCCCTCCTGGTCAGCCTTTTTTTTTTTTTTGTCCACCACTGCATATAGTCTGGTTTTGATCTCTCCCACTGCTGCTGCATATCATGTCTGAAGAGACTTACCTTCCTCAAGGGGGTTCGCCTTTTTAAACTTTGCTCTCGATGTATAGGGGTGTGATTTCCCCAGTATTTAAATCTGTTTGTTTCTTGCAGTATTCACAAGACTACCAGCAATTTTATCCACCTCAGACAGCAACACTGGACCCCAGCAGTGCTCCTACAACAGGTAATATATTTTTTTATGTCTGTAAAGGTTTGCATTTTCATTTCTCCACGCAAAGAAAACATAGATAGTTTATAATTTATTTTATTTTCCATGAACATAAATGCCATTCTGGGTCAGACCAAGGTCCATAGGGTCCAGCATACTGTTTGCGACAGTGGCCAGTATGAGCCGCAAGTACCTTTCCCTGTACATACCCGGATCAGTCCAGACAGTGGGTTGAACCTTCTGTCCAGCAGATAGAGATAGAGAGAAAAAACTAAAGGGTACCCTATATCAGGACAGTGCTCACCCTGCATCCCTTCAGTATTTCTCTGTCTCCAGCAGATGGCAGACCATGTGGCTCAAGTAGATCTGTTTCTAATTACTTACTTTTACTAATCTAGCTGGCTAAAGTTTTTTGGAATTTTCCTCCAGGAATTTGTCCAAACCTCTCCTAAACCCACCACTATGTTAGTAGTCTTTGACTATGATCTCTAGTAACAGATTGCACAGCTTGACTGCATTGAGTGAAAAAGTATTTTCAGTGTCGCACATCGCCATAGCACCACCCCTAACACCTATGCAGGATAACCCTTGGCCACTTGGAGAGCCCTGCCAAGCACTGTACAGGCCCGCCTGTACCTGCACACATGCTTCTACTCTGGCAACCACCCACCTGCCAACTGGGTTCCTGCTTGCCTCTGGGCAAGTTCCCTGCTCACAAGCTATCCCCTGAGGGTTTCTAGGGATATTGAGACCCTTCACAACCAAGGGTCCTAGAAATGAACCCACAGACCAAATATACACAATACCAGGATTGTTAGTCCAAGACAGGCAGAGCTAACAAACTAATAAGTTTATTAAGAAAAAGTAGGAACAGTGAATGGGTAAAATATGTAAACTGCAAACACAAGTAAAACAAGGATTATACTGTAAAAGTTAACTGAACACTTTTCACTACTTATTTAGAGCTGGGGAGGTCAGGAAAAGACTGTCCACAGGAGCTGAACAGGGCCTCAGTTTAGAGATCTGCTCTCTCTGCACTCCCAGCCGAGACTGGATAGTTCCAGAACCCTCGGGGCAAATTCTTTGTCTCAAAGACCAATCAGGCCAACAGAGTTAGCTTTCTCACAGGACAAGCAGGATGGTAGTCCTCACATATGGGTGACATCATCAGGATGGAGCCCAATCATAGAACACGTTTGTCAAAGTTTCTAGAACTTTGGCACCTACTGAGCATGCCCAGCAATGCAGGGCTGTATGTCTGGCCGTGCGGGCATTTCTTCCCTGGATCCAGGGCAGAACAGTGCGAGTCTTCTTGGACAATGCGACAACGGTGGAGTAGGTCAACCAGCAAGGCGGGACTCAAGTCCTGCTGTAGCAGTGAAGGCATGTCTTCTGTTCACCTGGGCGGCGTGCCATCTCGAGGGCATTGCCGCACACCATGTCACGGGAGTAGAGAATGTGCAAGCCGATTATCTCAGCCATTAGCAATTAGACACAGGGGAATGGGAGCAATCTATCGAGGCGTGGAATCTCATTCCCTGTACGTACCAGGATCAGTCCAGGACACCTGGGTTGTGACTCCGCACCAGTAGATGGAGACAGAGCAAGAGCTGTCGGGCTCACCCATATATGGTCACACTCCTGTCACAGCCCCTCAGTCTTACTCTGTCTCCAGTAGATGGTGCAGGTTTGGTCACAGCCCTGGTCCCTGGGGGTTTTTGGCTGTTCCCTGGGGTTCTCCTTTTGGTTGTTAAGGTTCAGGTTCTTTTCTTTAATTGGAATTTGATTGGTATTAAAAAAAAAAAAAGTTAGGAATTTTTCCTCTTGAGAGGATACATCCCCGCTGGTCCTGCCTCCCAGGGGGGTTTGGAAGGTTCTGAGGGGACCATCCCCCCCTGGTTGAGGCCGCTGCTAGGGTCGAGGACCTGCCTAGGGAAGTAGCAGCGTCGGGGGTGACACCGAGGAGCCCGGTTCACTCACCCCTGCTGCAACAGGAGCCTCAGGACCGTGGACAGCGGCGGTTTTCTTTACAAAAAAAAAAAAGTGTTTGACTGTTTTTGTTTGTGCCACGGCTTCTCCTTCGCGCCGGCTCCCCGTTTCTTCAGGGGGGGGCCGTCTTCGTCACCGCCCGCGCCGTTTTTCGATTTCATTTTAAAGGGGCCTTCCTCCCATCGGGGCCGCATGCCGAGGGGATCCGTCTGCCGCGCGTGCTGCTCGGCGCGTTCTCGTCTCTCCCGGGACAGCGTCTGTGCGTCTTGTGCCACCGGGGGCGAAGGTTCGTCGGGGGTCTCTCAGGAGGGCCGATCCCGGGCGCCGCGTTCGCCGCCTCGCGATTCCGCTGCTGCTGACGGCCCGGGGGACCCGTTCCCTGCTTAGCGCGGGAACAGCGGCCATTTTGCCACAGTCAGGGAAGCCACGCGGGTGGCAGTCGCAAATGGCGGCTTGCCTCCCGCGCTTTCGCCACAATGACGTCCCTCGGGGGAAGCCCCTGGAGAGGCCCGGTCCCAAGAGGGGTCCGGGCCTGAAGAGGAAACTGCAGGCTCTGGGTCCTCCTGCTCATCCGATTTTGCGCTACTTTTGCGCAAAATTTTAAAGTATAAACGGAGCAAAAGGAGGCCAAGGAAAGTGAAGGGATCCAGCAGTTCAGCTGGATCCCGGAAGAGGAGATCTTCGGCGGTCTCTGAGAGCGACGCAACGCGGCGGAAGCGCCCTGTGCTGAGGAATGCCGCAGGACACGGACTCTGATTCTACCTCCCATGAGGAAGATGACCTGGCCGCAGAGCCCCTGGGGGGGGCCTGGCGATGCGACGGATGGGAGTCCTTCTCAACCGGGAGCGGGGAAAGGTACGCCGGCCGTCGAGGGTGATGACCCAAAGTTGGTGCGGTTGTTCCGCAGAGAGGAACTAACCCCGCTTATTCCAGCTATCCTCCAGGAACTGGGGGTTGAAGCGCTGCCGGTGGTACCCCGGCAGGGAGCGAACATGGATCCGGTACTGCTGGGTCTCACGGGTCCAGCAGTAGCTTTCCCCTGTCTGTTTACGGCTTCGGATATCTTGTTCCGGGAGTGGGACACTCCGGAGTTGGGCCTAAAGGTCAGTAAAGCTATGGACAGGCTCTACCCGTTGCCTGAGGGTGCGCTGGAACTTCTCCGACTACCGAAGGTGGATGCTGCGGTGTCCGCCGTGACAAAGAGGTTGATTCCGGTTACGGGAGCTACGGCCCTCAAGGATATACAGGACAGAAAGCTGGAGGTGCAGCTGAAGAAAATCTTCGAAGTTTCAGCATTGGGGGTCCGGGCAGCCATCTGCAGTAACTTCGTAATGCGGGCCAGTTTGAGATGGGCTCAGGTCCTCCAGGCTAATGCAGGTCTCTCGGAAGCGGAGGCCAAACAAGCAGATCGGCTGGAGGCTGCAATAGCGTATAGTGCCGATGCCCTACATGACCTCCTTCGTACTTCGGCCAGGTCCATGGTCTCGGCAGTGTCGGCCCGTCGGCTTCTCTGGCTCCGGAATTGGGCCGCAGATGGCTCGTCCAAGGCTTCGGAGAGAGAGCATCTTGGGGCGCTGCTGTTTAAAGGGAAATTATTGTTTGGCAAGGAGTTGGACGATTTGATGTTGTCTCTTGGTGAGAACAGAGCTTTCAGGTTGCCTGAGGATAGGGTCAGAGCCCGATCCTCCTTCTCCAACCGAGCCCGTTTCCGTGGTAGCAGGAGGTCACGTCCCCAGAGGTCCGCAGGTCCTTCCTATCGTTCCGGTTCCTCACGGTCGTCCTCATGGACTCAGTCCTTTCGGGGGAAGCGGTTCGGCTGTCAGGGTGGAACCCCGGGGGGCTCGACCTCCAAGGCCTCCCAATGAGATGCGGCCGGTCCATCCCTCGCTTCAGCTTCAGTCTGTCGTTCCAAACGTGGGAGCTCGGCTGCAGTTGTTTGTCAAGGAATGGGCCAAGATAACTTCAGATCAGTGGGTCCTCAATGTGATAAATCACGGTTACGTGTTAGATTTTGCAAGGATTCCATTTATTTCATCGTGCCGAAGAAGGACGGTACTTCACGGCCGATTCTAGATCTCAAGGGGGTAAACAGATGCCTTCGCATTCCACGCTTCAAAATGGAGAGGATCCGGTCGGTGATTGCCTCTGTGCACCCCGGCGAATTCCTGGCGTCCTTGGACCTCACGGAAGCGTACCATCATATCGGCATCCAGCCGTCTTACCACCGGTTCCTCAGGTTCTGCATTCTGGGCAAGCATTATCAGTTCAAGGCTCTTCCCTTCGGGCTGGCCACGGCTCCCAGGACATTCACCAAGGTGCTGGTGGTGGTTGCGGATCACCTCCGAAGAGAGGGGTTCCTAGTACACCCCTACCTGGACGATTGGTTGATTCGGGCCAAGTCCGAGGTCCAGTGTCGACAAGCAGTCAACAGAGTCCTCACGCTCTTGCAGTCCCTGGGTTGGGTTGTCAACCTCAGCAAGAGTCATCTGACACCCACCCAGTCTCTGGAGTACTTGGGTGCCCTGTTCGACACGAAGAGGGGCAAGGTCTTTCTATCCAAGGACAGGGTCCTCAAGCTACAGGGGCAGGTGCGCCGCTTGTTGTCGCTTCGGCTTCCCCTGGTATCCAATTACCTGACGGTTTTGGGTTCTATGGCTTCAACGCTAGCTTTGGTCCCCTGGGCCTTTGCTCATCTGCGTCCGTTGCAATCAGCGATGCTTTCCCGATAGAAGCCAGTGTCCGAAGAGTTTCATCTGCCACTCCCGCTCACGGCCCAGCCGCGGGCCAGTCTTCACTGGTGGCTAGAAGCGGACCACTTGACTTGCGGAGTCTCCCTGTTAGTGCCCAAGTGGACAGTAGTAACCACAGACGCCAGTCTCTCCGGCTGGGAAGCAGTCTGCCTGGGCAAGTCGGCGCAGGGCCTATGGCCCTTGGCTCAGACTCAGTGGTCCATCAATCGCCTAGAGACCAGGGCGGTTCGCCTGGCACTACAGTCTTTTCTGCCGCTTGTGCGGGGAAAAGCGGTTCGAGGGTTGTCGGACAATGCCACCACCGTGTCTTATATCAACCGTCAGGGGGGGACGAGAAGTCCACTAGTGGCGGAGAAGGCGCAGCTTCTGCTAGCCTGGGCGGAGCACCACCTCAGCAACATAGCGGCGTCTCACATCGCCGGAGTCGACAATGTTCAGGCAGACTTCCTCAGTCGTCATCATCTGGATCCCGGAGAGTGGGAATTGGCGCCGGAGGCGTTTCACCTCATTTGCGAACAGTGGGGGACGCCACACATGGACCTCATGGCCACATGGCAGAATGCAAAGGCGCCCAGGTTTTACAGCCGTCGGAGAGAGAGAGGGGCCGAAGGAGTAGACGCGTTAGTCCTACCCTGGCCGCTGGACGTACTGCTGTATGTGTTCCCTCCTTGGCCGCTGATCGGCAAGGTTCTTCGTCGCATAGAGCTACCTCCGGCCGAAGTGATCTTGGTGGCGCCAGAGTGGCCACGACGCCCGTGGTTCGCAGATCTCATTCAGTTGTCGGTGGCATCGCACCTTCGTCTTCAAGGGTTGGCGGGGCTTCTTCGGCAAGGCCCCGTTTGTTTGGAGGATGCGGATCACTTCTGTCTCGCGGCATGGCTTTTGAGAGGCAGCGCTTGAAGAAGAAGGGTTATTCGGATGCGGTGGTCGCCACGTTGTTGCGGGCCAGAAAGCAGTCTACTTCTATGGCCTACGTTCATGTCTGGGCAGTCTTTGATGACTGGTGTGCGGAGCGCAATGTGGATCCTATCTCGGCTCCTGTATCCGATATTCTGTCGTTTTTACAGGCTGGTTTGGCTAAAGGTCCTTCGTGTAGTTCCCTTCGGGTCCAGGTGGCAGCACTTGGATGTCTGCGTGGCAAGGGGCGGAAGGGCTCCTTGGCACTGCACCCGGACATTGCACGTTTTTTGAGGGGGGCCAAACATCTCCGTCCTCCCTTACGTCCTCCATGTCCGTCCTGGAACCTCAATTGGGTACTCTCTGCATTGTGTTCGGCTCCTTTTGAGCCCTTGAAGAGGGCAGCCCTCAAGGATCTCACGTTGAAGACGGTCTTCCTTGTCGCTATTGACTCAGCGCGCCGTGTTTCCGAGTTGCAGGCGCTCTCATGCAGGGAACCGTTCCTAAGGATCTCGGATTCCGGGGTCTCCTTACGAACGGTCCCCTCCTTCTTGCCCAAAGTGGTTTCGGCGTTTCATTTGAACCTGTCCATTGAGCTTCCCGCTTTCAACGTCCGGGGTGCGTCGCAGTCAAGGCTGCGGGATTTGCGGAGGTTGGATGTTCGGAGGACACTTCTCCGCTATCTGGAAGTCACCAATCCGTTCCGTGTAACGGATCATCTTTTGTTCTGTTCTCAGGTCCAAAGCGTGGGGGCATGGCTTCCCGGACGACAATTGCCCGATGGCTCAAGGAGGCCATTGGTTCCGCGTACATAGTACAAGGGAAGCCAGTGCCTGAGGGTCTCAAGGCGCATTCGACCCGGTCGCACGCTGCTTCCTGGGCGGAATCTTCTCAGGTGTCGCCCCAAGAAATTTGCAGGGCGGCTACTTGGAAGTCCTTGCATACTTTTACGCGGCATTACCGGCTAGATGTTCAGAACACTGCTGGGGGTTTTGGAGAGAGGGTACTCCGTGAGGGACTCTCTGCTTCCCACCCTCGGTAAGTTAGCTCTGGTACATCCCAGGTGTCCTGGACTGATCCTGGTACGTACAGGGAAAGGAAAATTAGTTTCTTACCTGATAATTTTCGTTCCTGTAGTACCAAGGATCAGTCCAGGATCCCGCCCGTGCTGCTCTGAGGACATGGAGAGTCCGCTCGTAGGTTTTCAGTGTTTCGGTTTTTCTGTTCTGCTTTCTCGATTGAGAGTTTTGTTCCAGTTGGGGGTTTTGTCGTTGCTCCCTGTTGGGGAGGGATCCCTCTTTTTTGGTTTGTGTTATCCTTTGCTACTTTGACATTACGTAAGACTGAGGGGCTGTGACAGGAGTGTGACCATATACACTTTACACACATTGTTAATTGTAAACCGGGTTGATGCGATATCTGTCATGAAACTCGGTATAACAAAAATAATAAATAAATAAATAAATAAAATATATGGGTGAGCCCGACAGCTCTTGCTCTGTCTCCATCTACTGGTGCGGAGTCACAACCCAGGTGTCCTGGACTGATCCTTGGTACTACAGGAACGAAAATTATCAGGTAAGAAAGTAATTTTCCTTTTGCGCCAGATGGGAAACTCCTCAGCTGGATCTGATGGCAGCGCAGACGAACGCAAGCACAGTTCGTTGTTTCTCGTGTGTCCTTGGCCCACGGGGATTCTGCTGTATGCCTTCCCGCCCTGGCCCCTCATAGGTCGGCTTCTCCATCGCATAGAGCGGCACCCAGGAAGGGTGATTCTGGTGGCGCCGGAGTGGCCACGTCGTCCATGGTTCACGGATCTGGTATGCTTGGCTCTAGAGGGTCCACTTCAGCTGGCTCATCTAACGCATCTGCTCTGTCAGGGGCCCATATTTTCGGATCGGGAGGATCGCTGCTCTCTCGCGGATTGGCTTTTGAGAGGAGACGTTTACGCTTGAGGGGTTATTCAGAACAAGTCATTTCCACCCTCCTACAGGTGAGACGTCCAGCCACCTCTATGGCCAATGTGAGAGTTTGGAAGCTTTTTGAGACGTGGTGTCATCAGCGTTCCTGCGACCCTTTAGCAGTGCATATTCCTCGGGTGCTTGACTTTCTGCAACAGGGCCTCGCTAAGGGCTTGGTGTTCAGTTCCCTTCGTGTACAAGTTGCAGATCTAGGTGCCTTGCGGGGAAACATGCGGGCCGATACAGTAAGGAGTGGTAGGGAGAGCTGCGTTAGTGCCGGGCGCAGTCCAGCTCACCTACCGCTCGATACTGTATGTAAATAGCTTGCAAATGCAAGCTGCATCTAAGAAGCGTCCGTGAAGCATTAGGCCCGCGCAACCCATTTTACTGTATAGAGCGCTATACAGTATCCTGGGTGCGCTGGACTAACGCTTCACGGACACGCTGGTATCTGTCATTTCAAATGACATTTGAAATGACAGGTACCAGGAAGTGGACGGTTCTCCTACGCTCGGGATTGCCAGTCCTCTCTCCTCTCCTCCCGAAGCAAGCAACGAAAGTGGAAAAAACGAAAAAAAAAAAAGGCGAAAAAAAAGTAGCAAGAGAGGACGGGCAATCCTACGCTCGGGATTGCCAGTCCTCTCTCCCCTCCTCCCGAAGCACGGCGCGAAAAGCAGCCTTGCTTTTCGGGAGGAGGGGAGAGAGGACTGGCAGTGAAAAGCAACGAAGCGACTTACTTTTTTTGCAGCCCCCCTCCGGAGACGGACCGGTGACGAGGGACCACGGCTCCCCTCCCCTGCCTCCAGCTGCCCGCGAAGTTAGACGCATCGCACAGGCGAAAGCGGCCCCTGTGCGTGTAATTGGCCGCTCAAGACGTGACGTCACATCTTGAGCGGCCCAATTGCAAGCACAGGGGCCGCTTTCGCCCGTGCGATGCGTCTAACTTCGCGGGCAGCTGGAGGCAGGGGAGCTGCGGTCCCTCGTCGCGATGTCCGTCTCCGGAGGGGGCTGCAAAAAAAGTAAGTCGTTTCGTGCTTTTCACTGCCAGTCCTCTCTCCCCTCCTCTCGAAAAGCAAGGCTGCTTTTCGCGCCGTGCTTCGGGAGGAGGGAGAGAGGACTGGCAATCCCGAGCGTGGGATTGCCCATCCTCTCTCCCCTCTCTTGCAACTTTTTTTTTCGCTTTTTTTTTTTCGCTTTTTTCCGCTTTCGTTGCTTTGGGAGGAGGGGAGAGGACTGGGCTGCCCTGGAGAGCAGCACCCATGGACGCGGCCAGGGCAGGTGAGCAGGGGCTGGGGGAAAGTTTGCCGCCTACCTTACCCCTGCCTCTAACGCAGGGGGTAAGGTAGGCGGTAAGTAGCAGGTTAAAACGCGCGGCAAAACGGCAGGGTAAAAAAGCGATAGTCGGGGCGCGCGTTACTGTATGGGAGGGAATAGCTAATTCGATCGGTTACATGTAATATACATGCCGTGGGCTGAAGGGGTTACCCGGTGATTTAAGGACGCGGTAAGAGTAGGTTAAAGGGGATGTGTATCGCAGGAAGGAGGCTAACGCAGCCGAAAAAGTGGGTAGAAAGCGGGTTAGGAGCAGGGTAACCGCGGGCCGCACTTTACGTATGACCTGTTTGACGGCTGTTCGCTGGCAGCGCATCCAGATATTGCTCGGTTTCTTAAGGGGGTCCAACATTTGCGCCCCTCCCATCCGTTCGGTGTTTGTCCGGATTGGAGTTGAATTTAGTCCTGCGAGTTCTATGTGCTCTCCTTTCGAGCCTCTTCGTGGAGTTTCCCTGAAAGATCTGACTTTGAAAACGATGTTTTTGGTGGTCATTTGCTCGGCCCATCGGATCTGAGTTACAGGCACTGTCTTGTCTGGATCCTTTTCTTTGGATTTACGATGATCGGGTATCGTTGCATATGGTTCCGTCCTTTGTCCCTAAGGTGGTTTCAGCCTTTCACGTCAATCAAACTGTGGAGCTTCCGGGGTTCCCTAACTGGTCCCGGAAGTCTTCTCAGAACAGAGACCTTCAGCTTTTGGATGTGTGGCACGCCTTATTGCGTTATCTGGAGGTTACCAATGACTTCAGATGTTCTGATCATTTGTTCGTTCTCTTTGGTGGCCCAAAGGTCGTCAAAGGCGACCATATCTCTGTGGATTAAGGAAGCCATTTGCGCGATATACATAGCCCAAGGGTTATTTATGCCGCTTTTGGGTCTCAGAGCTCATTCCACTAAGGCTCATGCTACCTCTTGGGCAGAGTGTCAGTTACTGTTGCCTCAGGAGATCTGTAGGGCGGCGGTGTGGTAGTCTATTCACACTTTTACGAAACATTACCGATTGGACGTTAAGGCACTGACTTCGGGGAGAGCGTGCTTCGTGCGGGTCTTTCGGGTCCTACCCAGTGTAGGGTGGCTTGGGTACATCCCACTTTTCTGGACTGATCTGGGTATGTTCAGGAAATGAAAATTGGTTCTTACCTGCTAATTTTCATTCTTGTAATACCACAGATCAGTCCAGAGGCCCGCCCCTTTCTTCAGATACCGAATGATGTCTTGGTCAGAACCTGCTTACGTTTTTTATTGTTGAAGCTCCTTTTTTTGCAGACATGATCATGGAGCAGTTTTTAGCAGTTGTTCAGTCTGGTTTTTGCCAGCGACGAAGTGGTAGTCCGGAAATTTGGTTGCTATCCTTCATCATTTAGTTCTGTTAGCATGGGCTTGGGTTACAGGTCAATACTGAGTGACTGCAGGTTGGCACTCGTTATGTAGCAGTGCCCAAAGTTCTAATTGTTGTCTGACACCACCTGCTGGTAGGGATACACAACCCACTTTTCTGGACTGATCTGTGGTATTACAGGAACGAAAATTAGCAGGTAAGAACCAATTTTCATATAATTGTGTAATGAAACATATACAATTAAAATCCAAGCAAAAAATCCATACATTCCTTATTCTACAGATTGGACCAGATGCATTGGGTTTTTCTCTCCCTCCAAGAGATGGAGATAGAAAAAAAGCTTTACTGTACCAGAGGTACATAAGTGTGCCATCTGTGGTTTTTCAGTATTCGTTTTCTCCAGCAGATGGTGGAGGTGCAAAACAGTCATAATAGAAGACCAAATTTCTCCTAGGGGTGTTAGGCCCTGTCTTGGAGCCATCCCCCTGGTGTAGTTGGGTAAATAGAGGGTATTTGGCTCTGGTTGGCCTGGCCCTGTTGCTAGTGGAGGAATTTGATAGTCAGTGATCTGGTCCCTCATTTTCTACCTCTGCCTCTTCCTCTGATTCTCTGCAATGATGGGTCATGTCTTTCAGGGACATATGGCTTTTCTTTCTAATTTGCCATTCCTTGAAGGGGAAAAAAAAAACCTTGCAGACTTGGCAAGGGATGGGAAGGAGTGAGCCAACAGGCACAGAACATGGGACGGTGTCTGATGCTTTGCAGCTTTCTTTGTGATCACAGTTTTAAAAGAGCTACATGTGCACTGCAGCTGGTGTTTGCCATGTACGAGTGTCAATGGCGGCTTCCTCTGAGCACGGGAAGTACTGTACTGTGTCTAGAGATAAATTGATGCTTCTGGCTTGTGTGGGACCTGTGTTGGCAGCGTAGAAGGCAGTTTGGGAGCTGTGACTGCTGCTGGCATGAAGAGAGCAGCAGACAAACAGGCATCACAGGCTGCAGATATCAGCAATGCAGGGCTGCTTTGCAGTGCAGGAACTGTGGCCATTTTGACTTTTTGCAGTGCAGGGGATCGTGGGGAGAGAGCTGATTCTCCCCCACCAATATCCCCTGTGGTGGATGCCTCTGGTAATGTCTGGGAGGGGTCTGAAGGGGCTATGGATTCCTCTGGGGGCAAATCTGGTTTGCAGGGAGCTTTTTCAATTGAATTTAGGATTTTAATGCACAAAGCATTCCTGGTCAGACTACTGCGAAGCTTCCCAGCCCCAAAAGGTCTCCATTGCCTTCTATGGTGTGGAAAGTAACCCCTGGTGAAAGGACCGGGTTCCCATCTCGCCCCAAGAAGAAGCGGATGCCCGAAATAGGTTCGGATTGGGATTCCAAAGGTTCGGGAAGGATGGGCGTGAAGGTTTCTTGCTAGATCTCCCTGGGGATGAGGGGATAACCCTGGTGGCAGAAGATGACCCTAATGTGGTCCGGCTTTTCCATGAGAGATGAGGGTTCCCCTTCCTTTAGCGAGTGTCTTGTGAGCAGGACTCTCCAGGTCCCACCCTGAGTTAGGGAGCTTTGGTATATCCCAGGGGTCTGGACTGATCTGGGTACATAACAGGGAAAGGAAAATTCGGTTCTTACCTGCTAATTTTCGTTCCTATAGTACCACAGATCGGTCCAGAACCCGCCCATTCTATTGAGGGGGAGAGTCGTCCGCTTATTTGGCTTTTTGTAGCAGAGGATGTTTTCGTATTTTTGAAAGTTTTGGAGGTTTTGAACATTCCTAGATTGTTTGTGAAGAAATATGAAATTTTGAGTTTTCCTTGGATATAGATTAATACTGATGAACTACATTGGCACATGTGGTTAAGTAGCAGTGTCAGTAAAACTTTCTCTGTCTCCATCTGCTGGAAGGGAGGCAAAATCCAGGAGTCTGGACTGATCTGTGGTACTACAGGAATGAAAATTAGCAGGTAAGACCCAATTTTCCTTTTTGCCAACACTTTTCTCTAGGCTGCATCTCAAAATGGCACTTCATTCCCTGACTTGCATTCTACCTGGAGGTGGACTAAAGCTCATGGAAAGTTCACCCAGCTTTTTGTTTCCTTTGGATCTTAATAGGCATGGGAGTTTGGTTACAAAGCATGCCTTTTTTGTTTGGGTAGCAGATTGCGTCTTTTATGCCAAGTAGGTCTGACCTTGGATTAGAGGGTCATCAAGGCCTGTAATGTTAGGGCCAAGGTAGCATCAGTTGCACACCTAGCTCTCCATTGAGATTTGCAAGATTGAAACATGATGTTCAGTCCCACATACTCCATTCGCTGTACATACCAGGATCAGTCCAGACCGTGGGTTGTTCCGGCCCCCCCCCCCACTTCCAGCAGATGGAGTCAGAGCAAAAACTGAGAGGGCGGACCCTCATAACTGGTGCGCGCCCTCTGTAAACCTTCAGTTTTTCTCTGACTCCTGCAGATGGCAGTTGCACCTTCGGTTCCCCAGTTCATTGAGAGGATAGTTTAGAGTTCTTTATTCTTTGTTTTCCTCTAATTCTTTCCTTGGATGGATCATAGTTATAAAGTTTAAAAAAAAAAAAAAGCCTTGGTGTTCAGCTTCTCTGGAGACTTGCAGGCAGAGAACTTTGTTTACCCCAGGACAAGCAGGATGCTAGTCCTCACATATGGGTGACGTCAGTAACGGAGCCCTAGTGCGGGAAAACTTCTGTCAAAGTTTCTAGAAACTTTTGACTGGCAGCCTGGGGCTACTGGGCATGCTCTGCATGCCATGATATTCTCTGCCACAGGGGTCTCACTTCAGTCTTTGTTTTTCCGCGCAGCTGGACAGCAGCACGGATATCGGAGCCCTCTGAGTTACCTCAGTGTTTCAATTCTAGTATATACTTCTCTCCATTTAGGGGTCTCAAAAATTTTTTCCTATATCACCGGCTGGTGAATTATTTCGGTTTTTTAAAAAAAACAAACAAAAAACGAAATTCAATTTTCTGTCAGACGGCCGTCGATGTCAAGATGTCCTCAGGATTCAAAAAATGCCCGAATTGTAACCGCACAATGTCGGTTACCGATCCGCACGAAGAGTGCGTTAGATGTCTTGGGGGGGAAACACGACATTTCATCATGTGAGAAATGTCAAGAGATGACGCCAAAAGGCTGTAAGCTCCGCCAGGAGAAGATCCAACAGCTACTCAGCTTACAACTGACTCCTTCTCCAGCTACTTCTTCGAAATCTTCGCCATTCGAAAAAGGTACTGTTAAAAAAGCGCCAAACTGATGGTTCCGGAGATAAATCCTCCCCTACTCCGTCGACATCGTCGATACGCTCGCAGTAGACGTCCGGCCTAACATAAACATTGCCACAGACACTCCCTGACCTCACCGTCGGCACTTGACCGAGGAGAACCGTTACCGAAACGGCCTAAACTTACTATACCCTCGGTGCCTGAAGGGCCTACTCCGACGTCACTTCCACAGCATACGGAGGCATCGACACTTCCACCGGTGGCACCACCGTCGATGCCACAGGACTTCACAGCCTACATAAGAGGTAGTTTTACAAGCAATTAAGGAACACCTGCCGGCACCTCCGCCGATGCCGGTGACGTCCCCTTTAACATCGACTTCATCGATGCCGGTACAATCAGTACCGAGGTCTCTTCCATCGATGGTGCCAGCGATTCCGGGACATTTCCCGATGCCGGGTATCGACCTGATGCCGGGATCTGTCTCGATGCCGGGTGCTCTCTCGATGCCGATGCCGGCCATTGCCTCGACAACGGAGGCTTACTCGACACCGGCCACCAGATCTATGCCACTCACTGCCATGTCGACAACAAACATAGCACCGCAAGGATCCGTCCGGCTTCCGGATTCGTTCCTCCCTCCAGAGCGAATGACTGCATTCACCTCGATGCCCTCATAGATGCCTATTTTTTCATTGAGTATACCATCGATGCTTCCTGCTCGTTTTCATCAGGCATCGCCGTATACACCCACCATGGGTACCGAGCAGTCATCGAGAGACAAGACACCGATGTCAGCGATGACAAAGACAAAATCTACGATGCCGCTTTCCTCTACAGTGGATCCATCATCTGAAGCAAGATTATACTCAATACTTCAGAAAAAATATCAGGATCTCCTGGATTCTTTACCTTCAAACCCGGTGGAAGAGGAGGCTTCTCCACAAGAACCCATTCCAGGACCCTCTGGTGTACCTCCTCCACATCCAGCTAAAAAACCAAGTCCTCATACTCCAGAATATGATTCCTGGAGCGACACACAATCTGACACCTCAGAAACCTTCATGTCTGACCCGTCTCCTCCTCATCCAAGAAAGCAGTCTCCACCAGAAGACCTTACTTTCTCCTCTTTTATCCAAGAGATGGCCGACTCTATTCCATTTAAATTAGAATCTGAGCAGGATCTCCGTCACCAAACTCTTGAGGTTCTACAATTCGTAGATCCCCCCCAAGCAAGTCATGGCAATACCTATCCATGATATTCTTCTTCAACTTCAACAAAGAATGTGGGAACATCCTTGCTCTGTTCTTCCCATCAATAAAGAATGGACTCCACCTATTTAGTCCAACCTGCACCGGGTTTCCAGAAATCCCAACTGCCGCATTCTTCTGTGGTGGTAGAATCAGCACAGAAAAAAGCAAAAAGATCAAGAGTGCACGCCTCTAATCCTCCAGGGAAGGATAACAGGTTCTTGGACACATTTGGAAGAAAGGTTTTTCAAGGTGCAATCCTCAATTCTAGAATTGCAGCCTACCAATTGTACATCACACAGTACCAAAGGAACCTCTGGAAGCAGATGGAGGAGTTCATACCATCCTTGCCCCAAGAATTCAGAGAGCCAGCACAACATCTCATTCAAAAAGCTTTTGAAGCCGGCAAGCATGAAGTTAGAGCCGCCTATAACTCATTTGAGTCAGCCTCAAGGGTGGAAGCTTCTGCATAAGTGCTCGCAGATGGGCCTGGTTAAAAGCATCAGACCTCAGAACAGAGGTCCAAGAAAAGTTAGTAGACCTACCCTGTGCAGGGGATAACTTATTTGGCACAAAAGTTCAAGAAGCGGTCTCTCAACTAAAAGAGCATTCGGAGACCTTAAGGCAGTTATCTTCCATGCCTCATGATACCACTACCCACGCTGTACGTTGTAGCCAGCGAAGGGATATTCGCAGGCCCTATTACCGTCCTAAAAGATACTATCCACCGGCAATTAGGCCTCGCCAACCAAGATCCCAGAACAGGCCACAACCTCGCCAACAAAGAACAACCAGACCTGCACCTGCTGCTCAAACAGGTCCCACAGCTGGTTTTTGAAAACATCTCCAGAGAACCCAGCCAATCTCTGAATCCTCACTCACACTTACCGGTGGGGGAAGATTATCCCATTTCTACAGCATATGGAAAACCATAACGACAGATCTATGGGTTCTTTCCATCATATTCCACGGCTACAAGCTCAATTTCCTAACAATACCTACAGAGCTTCAAGCACCTCTGATTCCTCCCAACAGAAATCACATTCCTCAACTTCAAATAGAATTATCCACCCTTCTGAAATCCAGGGCCATAGAGCCAGTGCCCCAGTCTCAGCAGGGCAGAGGATTCTACTCCCGATATTTCCTCATTCCAAAGAAATCAGGAGGCCTACGGCCCATCCTAGACCTCAGAAATCTAAACAAATTTCTAAAAAAGGAAAAGTTCAGAATGGTCTCGCTAGGTACCATGCTTCCACTCCTTCAAAAGGAAGATTGGCTTTGTTCTCTGGATCTTCAAGATGCATATGCTCACATCCCAATATTTCCTCCTCATCGCAAATATCTGCGTTTCATGGTAGGTCATCAACATTTCCAATACTGCACTTCGGACTCGCCTCTGCTCCCAGAGTATTCACAAAATGTCTGGCAGTAATAGCAGCACACTTACACAAACAAGGTGTTCATGTCTTCCCATATCTAGACGCTTGGCTCATCAGGAGTCAGTCTCAACAAGGAGCAATCAATTCTCTCAATCAAACCATTGCTCTACTTCACGCCATGGGATTTCTCATAAATTATCAAAAGTCCCACCTCACACCGTCTCACTTGCTCCAATTCATAGGAGCAGAGTTGAACACCGTCCTTGCAAAGGCTTTTCTACCCAAGGATCGAGCAGAAACAGCCTTCCTAGCACACTCGATTCTCTCAAGCACGCACACAACAGCTCATCGTATTCTAATTCTACTAGGCCACATGGCCTCCACAGTTCATGTCACTCCTATGGCAAGACTAGCCATGAGAGTAACCCAATGGACATTACGATCACAATGGATCCAAGCCATTCAACCACTACATTCTCCAATTCAAGTAACCCACCAACTACACTCTTCGCTCCTTTGGTGGATCAACACGGACAACTTGCGCGGTGGATCAACACGGACAACTTGCGCAAGGGCTTATCCTTCCAACAACCAGTTCCACAAATTACTTTAACTACAGATGCATCCACCTTGGGTTGGGGAGCTCACATAGACAATCTCCAAACTCAAGGAACTTGGACAAAACTCGAAGCAACATATCAAATCAATTTTCTGGAACTTTGAGCTATACGTTATGCACTGCAAGGAGGGGGAAGGGGGAAAGAGAAGGGGGGGCTGATTAGGCTTTAGCAACTTGGCCGGCTATAGCTAGAAATTTCTAAATATCTTTAATATAATAAAGGAATATAATTCTACTTCTATATTGTATTTACCATCTGTAATAGCAACACTTAGTGAGCCTTAGCTCACAACAGGACAGCGGGTCGTTTCTGACAGGTAGCAGCGCTGAATTTCTTGTTCCTGTGAGGAGCTTGGTGCAGGGGGAAGGGTGGTCCAGTCCCTTTCCCGTGGAGACCCCTGGGAAGTTTCATGCCTCTGGTCTCTTGTCAGAGAAGTAAAATTCCTCTAATCGGTACCCTGTACAAGGATCGGCAGCTTATGGGGGAAGGAGCGGAGAGCAGTTTTCTCTTTCTCCCACTCGCAGCAGCCAGGCACAGAAGGACCTTGCCATTCCCGTGGCAACTCCTCACCCCCCTCCCTCCCTCCCGATGCCTCGTTCGCCATTTTGTATCCACATGTGGAGAGCCAACTTGTTGCACATATCGAGCCTGTTTCTTTGCCGGACGGGGGAAGGGAATTCTCATTTTACTACTGATTTTGTACTTTTATTACACCTAATTTAAGCCCTGTGCGACTGGCTGGTCTAGAGCCTGCCTCTCCTCCCAATGCAGGCCCTCCCCTGCGGGGGGGGGGGGGGGGGGGGGCTTAAAGAGACAGCAGGCCTTTTCTTCTAAGTTTGTGCTTTTAATGCACAAAGCTTTTTTTTAGAAGCAGAGGCTAAATGGCAGGAGGAGGGACCTACACCAGCAAAGGTCCCCAGGCCATCAGGGGTGTTGGATCCCTCTAGGGGACAGTCAGGATGGACAGCTGTTAATTCCTCGGGGTCTTTAGCTCCTAATCTGCTGGACCCTGGGTCACAGGACCTTCTCCTTGGGGATGCAGATGGGGGACGTTGATGGGTCCGCCCCAGACGAGTTGGACCAGATCATTAAATTGCTTGGAGAGAATAAGGTGCATAAATTGCCGGAATGTCGTCCTGGGACCGCCAGAACCTTCATCACTACACGGACCCGGTTCAGAGGTCAACAGCATTGTCGTCAGACTAGACCGGTGCCTCACAGGACTCCCTCTTCGAGGTCGCAGTCCTGGTCTCATTCCTTTCGAGGCCGGAGACCAGCTCCGGACTCCTCTACGCAAGGAGCTCCTGCTAAATCTACCCTATGAAACGTTGCCGGCCCACTCTTCGGTTCCCAGGATAGGAGGACATCTTCCCTCTTCTACGAGGAGTGGGTCAAAATCACCTCAGACCGGTGGATCTTAGATATTCACCAGCACGGTTACGCTTTAGAATTTGCTCGACCTCTCAGACATGTTTGTCTTCTCCCCATGTGGACTAAGGAAACAATGCGCACTGCGGCAGACGCTGAATCGGCTTCGGGATTTGGGGGCCATTCTCCCGGTGCTGGTACTGGAACAAGGGTTCGGCCTTTATTCCATCTACTTCATAGACCCCAAGAAGGAAGACACCTTTCAACTGATCCTGGATCTCAAGATGGTCAGCAGGGCTCTCAAGATTCCACACTTCAGGATGGAAACCCTGCGCTCAGTGATTGCTGCAGTGCACCGGGGAGAGTTCCTCCCATCCTTGGACTTGATGGAGGCTTATCTTCATATCTCAATCCTGAAGGAGCATCAGCGCTTCCTTCGCGTCAAGATTTTGGGGCAGCATTTCCAGTTCCAGGCCCTGCCATTCGGCCTGGTGACCGCTCCTCGCACCTTCACCAAGGTAATGGTAGTAGTGGAGGTGGCCCTATGGACGGAAGGAATTCTTGTCCATCCCTATTTGGATGACTGGCTCATCCGGGCAAAGTCCAGGGATTTGTGCCAGCACTCAATGGACAGAGTATTACTCCTCCTCCAATCGCTCAGCTGGTTCGTCAATTTTGCCAAGAGCAGCCTCACTCCGTCGTAGTCACTCGACTCTCTAGGAGCTCATTTCAACACCAAAGTGGGCACAGTCTCTCTTCGTTTGGATCGGGCCCAATCTCTCCCCACTCAGGTTAAGCGCTTTCCGGACCTCCGACTTCCCACAGCTTGGGACTATCTCCAGGTGTTGGGCTCCATGGCCTCCACTGTAGATGTAGTGCCTTGGGCGTTTGCCCACATGCATCCATTGCAGAGAGCATTACTCTCCAATTGGAAGCCGGTGTCTCGGGAATTCAAGCTCTTCTGCCAATACCACCCCTAGCCAAGGACAACCTGTCCTGGTGACTAACCTAGATCACTTGCTACGAGGGGTGGACCTGGAGGTTCTGCATTGGGTGATCATAACGACAGACGCCAGCCTCGCTGGCTGTGCGGCAGTGTGTGGCCACCAATTGACGCAGGGGCAATGGACACCAGTTCAGGCAGCATGTGGCCCATCAACCCTCCGGAGACCAGAGCGGTTCATTTGGCACTGAAGCGCTTTCTTCCCATAGTCCAAGGCCGAGCGGTCCGCATCCTCTGACAATGCAACAACAGTGGCGTACATCAACAGTCAGGGAGGGATAAGAAGTCTCCATGTCACTCAGGAGACGAACAAGCTAATGTCGTGGGCGGAACTCCATTTGTCCCATCTGCCGGCATCTCACATTGCAGGCATAGACCAGAATTAGTTCAAGCGGACTTCTTAAGTTGCCAACGCTTAGATCCCGGGGAGTGGGAGCTGTCCCAGGAAGCAGTGTCACTCCTCTTCCCCATCTCAATCTGATGGTCACTCAAAGGAATGCGAATGCTCCGCGCTTCTTCAGTCGCAGATGAGAGCACTGTGCAGAGGGCATCAATGCCCTAGTCCTCCCATGGCCATGGGACCTCCTGCTCTACGTGTTTCCGCCTTGGCCCCTAGTGGGAAAGGTGCTCCAAAGAATAGAGTCACCAGGGGCCCGTGATCCTGGTAACTCCGGAATGGCCTTGACGGCCGTGGTTTGCAGACTTGGTCAACCTAGCAGACAGCCCACTTCGAATGGGACATCTGCCAAACCTTCTCCAACAGGGCCCAGTATTTTTCGACCAGGTAGATCGCTTCTGTCTAGCGGCCTGGCTTTTGAGCGGCGCTGGCTGAGAAGACGAGGGTACCCAGAGGCTGTTATCTCCACTCTTCTCAAGGCTAGGAAGTCTTCCACCTCCATGTCCTATGTCCGCGTCTGGAAAGTTTTTGAGTCTTGGTGCCAGTCCACACAACTTTCTCTACGTCATGCGATAATACCCCAGATCTTATCTTTCTTGCAGCAAGGTCTGGAGATGGGATTAGCCTATAATTCCCTTAAAGTTCAGGTGGCAGCCCTTGGTGCTCTCCGTCATCCGGATGGTTCTACTCTTGCGACACACCCTGACGTAGTCTGGTTCTTGAGGGGAGTCAAGCATGTGAAATCTCCGATCCGCAATTTATGCCCTTTGTGGAGCTTAAATTTGGTCCTTCGAATTCTAGGTGGTTTGAACCTTTGAAAAGAGCTACTCTCAAGGACCTCATTCTCAAGACAGTATTCTTGGTGTCTATTTGTTCCGCTCGCAGAATCTCGGAGATTCAAGCTTTGTCATGTAGAGAACCTTACCTACGTTTCACGGATTCAGGTGTGTCCTTGTGTACTGTACCATCATTTCTACCAAAGATGGTCTTGTCCTTTCATTTAAATCAGTCGGTGGAGCTGCCATCCTTCCAGGATGACAATTCCAGAGACCTTAGACGCCTAGACGTCAAGCACGTCCTCCTTCGTTATCTGGAGGCTACCAATGACTTCCGTCTCTCAGATCACCTCTTTGTCCTCTGGAGTGGTCCCAAGAAGGGGTAACAAGGCTTCTAAAACCACCATTGCCCACTGACTAAAAGAAGCAAATTCTATGGCGTACGTTGGCACTGGGCGTCCACCGCCAGACGGTATAAAGGCTCATTCTCTCCGAGCTCAAGCAGCCTCCTGGGCAGAAAGCCGAGCAGTCTCCCCACAGGAGATTTGCAGAACGGCTATCTGGAAGTCGTTGCACACATTTGTGCATCACTATCGCTTGAATCTTCAACCACTGATCGTGGGCTTCTTTGGGGCTCACGTCATTCAAGCTGGGTTATCAGTGGCCACACCCTACTTAGGGAAGCTTTGGTACATCCCATGGTCTGGACTGATCCTGGTACGTACAGGGAAAAGAAAATTATTCCTTACCTGCTAATTTTCGTTCCTGTAGTACCATGGATCAGTCCAAACGTCCACCCTACGGATTGTTGGGGGTTCTTTGGGATAATCTTTCAGCTCGACTGTAATTATTTCAGGACCAGTTTGGGACTGATTAAGAATTCAGGTTGCAAGTTTTTTGCTTAGCCTTGTTTACAGTTGATACTCAATTTTGTATTGATCCATCCAAGGTGTTTTTCCTTATTGCTTGGATATTCTTAATACTGAAGGTTTACAGAGGGCGCACTACTTATGAGGGCGCGCCCTCTCAGTTTTTGCTCTGACTCCATCTGCTGGAAGGGGGGAACAACCCACGATCTGGACTGATCCATGGTACTACAGGAACGAAAATTAGCAGGTAAGGAATAATTTTCTTTTACTGCCTAGATACAGCCTTCTACTGGGGAAGTAGATTTGGACTATCCATTCTCCATGGTCTAAGGATTAGAACCCAGCTTTCTCTCCTAGAGCCCATTTTATACATTTTTGGTTTTCTTTCCTGTTTTAAAAAAAATTTGACAAAAATAAACTACAAGAATTTTTGCACAGAAATCTCTTCCACTCACTGGCTATTCTTTTTAAGACCACTTTTACTTGACCGTTCTCATGTGTGTGGCTCAGCGAACAGTTTGTCTTCATAGAATGCAAGTTTGCTTCCCTGTAACAGCAGTTGCCAGCCAGATAATTATCCCTCCTCCCTGTGAAGCTGTACCTCTACTTCCTTTTCTTAGCTGTTAAATAGAATTCAAGGAGGGTTGTGGCAGCATAGGAACTACTGCTCATGGGTAATTGCATTCAGACCTTTTCCAGATATATCTGGAAGAATCGGTCATTTGCAGAAAACACCTGGTAGAGGTAAACAACTTTGCTGGTTAACCTTTCCAAATTAAGGAGAAATTAAGTAAACAGTTTCCAAATTGCTAATAGGATTAATGCCTTATGACTGTAGTTTTGTTCTATAGTTGTAAATTGGCTTTATGTGTTGGCAGGTGCAACAGTGACCCCTACCACTGCAGCTGTTGTATCACAGAGTCCTCAGCTGTATCAGCAGCCAGGCTCTCCGGTAAGATGTATAATATAGACACAGCATCAGCCAATTGGTGTGTCCTTTACCTGCTCTCTCTGTGTTGGTTTGTTGTATTTCACCTTGGAAATGTACTCATATTAACTGTTTCCCAGTCTTTTCAAGCTTAGGGCACGCCAGCTTTAACAAAAATGTTGCACATCAGCCTCCACAGAACAGGAAGTGTAGACAGAGAGAGGATTTATGGCCAAAAGAAGTTAGGGAAGTAATTAAAGCCCCACCAATCCCTCTTCAGATTTTTAAAGCAAAGGAAGGGGGTGGAGACATACATGAACCCATGCTGCCGTGCCCCGAGATGCCCATGCCTCGGTGGAGCTTCAGGGAGGATTATTATACCCCTGCCTCTGTGAATGCAATGAATTATTAATGTGAATAAACTGTTTTTTGTTTTCCCAAGCTTTCACAGAATATATTTTTTACTTGTCTTTGTTTAAATTAATTTTTTTTTTTTTTTAAGGCAGCAGTTTTATTTTGTGAGGAGGGAGCGGGGTTCAATCTCCCGCCCAGCTCCTCAGGGGCTCCCAGCTCAGCTGTTTTCAATTAGCTTTGCAGCCGCTATCCTGCTTCATGCCGCGGCCACCTTTTTGTTTAGCTTGTGGAGAGTCGGCCTCCCGACTCTCCCGCGATGGGTATGCTCCAGGTGTATTTCGGGGGGTGAAGGCTCCTCTTCTGAACCGCCAAATTTTAGACCTCGGGGAAGGGCTCCCCGACGTGTTTCTAAGCCGTTCCCGTCCGGGAACACAAGTCAGCGGTGGCCATTTTGGGTGTTTCTGATGAAACACTTCCTGCTTCTCTGGGGGCTGGGGATCCGATTTGAGCCGGTTCGCTTCTCTGGGGGGGGTGGCGGCTTGGACCCCCGTGAAAAATTCGTCCCGGGACCCGTTTTTCCTCGGATTTTGTCCTTTTAAATGCATGAGTCTTACTTGGCCAGCTTAGAGGGAGGTGGAACCCCCCCCCCTCCCAATTGTTCCCCTTCCTCCGAACCTCTTTTTTTTCCTGTGCCGTCCCCTGATGTTCCAGACCCTCAGGGCCTGGTTAGGGTTTCATGTGGTCCCGGGTGCTCCCCCCCCCCCCCCCCAGCCTCCTTTAGACCCGCTTACCTAGGGGATGATGATACCATGGCTCAAGGCCGCCCCCCCCCCCCCCCCCCCACCCCCCCCCTCTTCCCCCCCCCCCCCCCCCCCCCCCCCCCCCGCTAGAGGGCGACGATCCCAGTGTCCTGCACTTATTTCAGCGGGAAGGAACTGGAGCCTTTTATTCCCTTCGTTCTCAAGGAACTGGGAATTGAAGTCCCACCAGATGATTCTGTGGCGGCAGCGACGACACCAAACGCGGACCTGGTCCTGGTGGGACTCAGGGTGTTACTGCGTACTTTCTCATTTCATCCAACGCACCATTTGCTTCTCCCCCGGGAATTGGAGGCCCAGAGACGGGGCTTCGAGTTTAGTAGGGCTATGGATAAGCTATACCCGCTCCCTGAGGACTGCCTGGACATGTTAAAGATTCCTAAGGTAGATTCTTCTGTCACCTCGGTGACGAAACGTACCACCATTCCTGTGATGGGCGCTACAGCATTACGGGATGTGCAGGACCGTAAGCTTGAATTTTATTTTTCTTCCTCTGATTCGCCACAAAGCGGGTCCGGGTGCTATTGGATAATTCCACCACGGTGGCTTACATAAATCGACAGGGGGAGACTCTAAGTCGTCTAATGGTTGCTAGAGGCCAGCAAGCTCTTTCTCTGGGCAGAGGGGCACTTGGATCGCCTTGCGGCCTCCCACATAGCTGGCAAGGAGAATATTCAAGCAGACTTCCTCAGTCGACACACATCTCGATCCCGGCGAGTGGGGAGGTGTCAGACGAAGTGATGGACCTAATCGTGCACAGGTGGGGTCCCCCTCACCTGGACCTCATGGCGACGCTATCCAATGCCAAGGCTCCCCGGTTTCTTCAGCCGGTGGGGGGAGCATTGTTCGGAAGGGGTGGATGCGCTGGTTCTCCTTGGCCCTCCGTTCTCTCTACGTGTTTCCACCATGGCCGTTAGTGGGGAAGGTTCTATGGAGAATAGAACTCCATCGTGGTCCGGTCACTCTCGTGCCCCGACGGCCGTGGTTCGCGGATCTGGTGAATCTCACTGTGGACGGACCTCTTCGTCTGTCACCTGCCCCATCTTCTGCGGCAGGGTCCCGTATTTTTCGACCAGGCGGATCGCTTCTGTCTAGCGGCATGGCTTTTGAACGGAGACGTTTGAGACGAAGAGGATATAAGGATGAAGTTATTGCCACACTCCTCAGGTCTCGCAAACAGTCGACTGTGTCCCAACATGGATTTACCCTTGGATAAATCCATGTTGGGGAAACAGTCAATATGGATTTACCCAAGGGAAGTCTGTCCTCAACAAATCTGCTTCATTTTTTTGAAGGGATTAATAACACGTGGATAAAGATAAACCGGTAGATTGTAGTGTATTTGGATTTTCAGAAGGCGTTGACAAAGTCCCTCATGAGAGGCTTCTACGAAAACTAAAAGTCATGGGATAGGAGGCGATGTCCTTTCGTGGATTACCAAACTGGTTAAAAGACAGGAAACAGAGATTAGGATTAAATGGTCAATTTTCTCAGTGGAAAAGGGTGGACAGTGGAGTGCCTCAGGGATCTGTACTTGGACCGGTGCTTTTCAATATATATATAATATGATCTGGAAAGGAATACGAGTGAGGTTATCAAATTTGCGGATGATACAAAATTAGTCAGAGTAGTTAAATCACAAGCAGACTGTGATACATTACAGGAGGACCTTGCAAGGACTGGAAGATTGGGCATCCAAATGGCAGATGAAAATTTAATGGGACAAGTGCAAGGTGTTGCATATAGGGAAAAATAACCCTTGCTGTATGTTACACAAGGTAGTTTGCATATTAGGAGCTACCACCCAGGAAAAGATCTAGGCATCATAGTGGATAATACTTTAAAATCGTCGGCTCAGTGTGCTGCAGCAGTCAAAAAAGCAATAGAATGTTAGGAATTATTAGGGAAGGGAATGGTTAATAGAACGGAAAATGTCATAATGCCTCTGTAATGCCTCCAAGGTGAGACCGCACCTTGAATACTGTGTACAATTCTGGTTGCCGCATCTCAAAAAGATATAGTTGCGATGGAGAAGGTACAGAGAAGTGCAACCAAATGATAAAGGGGATGGAACAGCTCCCCTATGAGGAAAGGCTGAAGAGGTTTAGGGCTGTTCAGCTTGGGAGAAGAGACGGCTGAGGGGGGATATGATAGAGGTCTTTAAGATCATGAGAGGTCTTGAACGGGTAGATGTGACTCTGTTATTTACACTTTCGAATAGAAGGACTAGGGGGCATTCCATTAAGTTAGCAAGTAACACATTTAAGACTAATCGGAGAAAATTCTTTTTCACTCAATGCACAATAAAGCTCTGGAATTTGTTGCCAGAGGAGGTGGTTAGTGCAGTTAGTGTAGCTGGGTTCAAAAAAGGTTTGGATGAGTTCTTGGAGGAGAAGTCCATTAATGGCTATTAATCAATTATGCTTGGGGAATAGCCACTGCTATTAATTGCATCAGTAGCATGGGTTCTTCTTAGTGTTTGGGTAATTGCCAGGTTCTTGTGGCCTGGTTTTGGCCTCTGTTGGAAACAGGATGCTGGGCTCGATGGACCCTTGGTCTGACCCAGCATGGCAAGTTCTTATGTTCTTACCTACGTCCGGGTCTGGAAGGTTTTTGAAAACGTCTGCGAAGAGTTGGGTGTTTCGGCACGTTCGCCTTCGGTTGCGGTTATTCTCGCTTTTCTTCAGCGTGGTCTCTCCAAGGGTCTTTCGGTTAGCTCCCTGCGAATTCAGGTTTCGGCTCTGGGTTCTCTCCTGGACTATATCGAAGGTCAGGCAGTCGCCTCTCATCCAGATGTGTTATACGTTTTCTCAGGGGCGCTAAGCACCTGAAACTGCCTGTCTGGTCTTTGTCCTTCGTGGAGTTTAAACTTGGTTCTTCAAGCTCTTTGTTCGGCACCGTTTGAGCCTTTCCGTCGAGCCACTCTAAGACTTGACTCTCAAGACTGTCTTTTTGGTCTCTATTTGCTCTGCAAGGAGGGTGTCTGAGCTTCAAGCTTCTATCCTGTAGAGACCCTTTCTTGCGTTTTTGGACTCTGGCGTCTCTCAAGACCGTACCTTCTTTCTTACCTAAGGTTGTTTCGTTTTTCATGTTAACTAGTCCGTGGAACTTCCTGCTTTTTCACCAGAGGATATCGCGGCGTCTGGTAATAGTGATCTTCGTCTCAACGTCAAACGCGTCTTATTGCATTATCTTGAGGTCACTAATGATTTTCGGGTTTCCGATCATCTTTTTGTCCTGTGGAGTGGACCCAACAGGGGGGAAGCAAGCTTCGTAAGGCTACGATCGATCGCTGGTTGAAGGAGGCAATTTCTTCGGCCTACATTTGCAAGGGCCTGACCATATTCCTGAAGGCCTAAAAGCTCATTCCTTTACGCTCTCAAGCAACTTCTTGGGCGGAGTCTCAATCTGTGTTGCCGCAAGAAATATGTAGGGTGGCTACATGGAAATCTCTTCATACTTTTGCTCGTCACTACCGACTCGATGTTCAGGCTCCAGCCTTTGGTTCCTTTGGTCGGCATTGCTTCGAGCGGGACTGTCTGGGTGTCCCACCCTCTGTAGAGAAGCTTTGGCACATCCCATGGTCTGGACTGATCCGGGTATGTACAGGGAAAGGAAAATTAGTTCTTACCCGATAATTTTCGTTCCTGTAGTACCACGGATCAGTCCAGACACCCGCCCGTTCTTCTGGCCGCTCGAATTTTCTTCCTCCTGTTTTTGATTTTTTTCCTTATAGGACTCTCTCTTTTTTGATCCCTGCATCATCTTCCTGGAATTTACTAATAGGCACCGGAAGCATCGTTACGATGATCGGGGGTAGATATACAAGAGCGTTTAGTTACACAGTTCATTCAATTGTTCTGTTATTTTGTTGGTTTAAATTAAATTACTAGTTATCCTGTTACTTGCTTGATCTTGTATTTTCTGCTTTGACAATGGTTATACTGAGGGTTCCAGGGTGGGTTCCGTCCTTATATGGGCTGCCCTTAGAACTTTGGTGTGTCTTCGCCTGCTGGAACGAGGGCTTAACCCATGGTCTGGACTGATCCGTGGTACTACAGGAACGAAAATTATCGGGTAAGAACTAATTTTCCTTTTATTCCCTTTCCTGGCCTATGTGATGTGGTGTGTCTACTCATTTAAGTAAAAAAAAACCCACAAGAGCAGGGGCTAAGGCAGTGATAGGGTGGCTGACTTTTTACTGCTGGGAGGCAGTTAAAGGGTGACTGGAACAGACTTCTCAAATATGCTGTCTTGTGTGCCCTTAAGTAAAATACTGAAGGGAGATGGATTTTTAAAAATAATTTCAGCATAAAAATGTGTAATAGTTTTTTCCCTGTACGTACCCGGATCAGTCCAGACAGTGGGTTGAGCCTCCTGTCCAGCAGATGGAGCCAGAGAAAAACTGAGAGAGTATCCTACAAGAGAACAGTGCTCACCCTGCGCCCCTCAGTATTTCTCTGGCTCCAGCAGATGCAGACAGACGAACCTGCGGTTCCCTCTCCTTAGTGATATTTCTTTCTTCTCTGTACATACCAGGATCAGTCCAGACCGTGGGTTGTTCCCCTCTTCCAGCAGATGGAGTCAGAGCAAAAACTGAGAGAGTGCTCTCTCATAAACTGGTGCGCCCTCTGTAAACCTTCAGTATTTCTCTGACTCCAGCAGATGGCGGTTGCACCTTCGGTTCCCCAGTTCATTGAGAGGATAGTTTACAGAATTTCTTTATTCTTTGTTTTTCACTAAAGTTTTCCTTGGATGGATCATAGTTACAGCTTATGGTGCGGACGCGCTCTATGATCTGCTCCAGGTCCTGGCCAGATCTATGGTCTGTGGTCTCAGCTAGATGGCTCCTTTGCCTCAGAAACTGGTCGGTGGATTCCTCCTCTAAGGCTCAGCTGGGGTCACTTCCCTTCAAGGGTAAGTTACTATTTGGAGACGAGCTGGACCAGGTCATTAAATCGCTTGGAGAGAATTGCCGGAAGATCGTCCTCTGACCTCCAGAACCTTCAACACTACGCAGACCCGGTTCAGAGGCCAATGGCGTTTTTGTCAACCAGTGGTTCTGTCCATCAGTTGTGGAGGGTATAAATGAAACCTTTTGATTACCCCTGCAAATTGTCCCAAGTTCATATTGGGAACCGGTAGTCATTCAGGAGGTACTTTGCAGAGCACTATCCCTCTTAATGGCCAGGGCAGTCAAGTCTGTTCTACCAGGGCAAAAGAGGGTGGGGATACTACTCCTGCTACTTCTGATTCCAAAAAAAGAGGAAAAGTTCAAGATGGTTTCCCTGGGCACCTTGATCCCCTTGTTGCGAAAAGATGTCTGGCTGTGTTCTCTCGATCTGAAGAACATATACACTCGCAACAGGATTTTCCACAGTCACCGGAATTCTCTGATTAGTGATGGAACAGCAGCACTTCCAGTATCGCAATTTGCCCTGTCTTTACAAGATGACTGGCCGTGGTGGCGGCACACCTGCACAGACTTGGGAGTCCATGTTTTACTTTATCTGGATGATTGGCTAGTCAAGAGCACCTCTCGGGCAGGAGCCAAGGAGTCCATGCACTCGACCATCTGGGTGTTGGAGTAATTAGGGTTCATCAACTACCCTGTCGTCATAATTAGACTTCATAGGAGTCCTGCTAAACCAGGCTCGGGCCTAGCTTTCCTGCTGCAGCAGAGGGCCATTACCTTGATGACCATTGCAGCAGAGAGTCAGATGAGCCAGCAGTTATCAGCATGGCACATGTTGAGGCTGTTGGGTCACATGGCCACAACAGTTCATGTCACTACCTTGGCACGTTTAAATTTGCAAAGAGCTCAATGGACTCTATGGTCCCAGTGGTGTTGAGCCAATCAAGGACTTTGGGACTGCATATGGGTAACCCTGTCCTTCTGGGACTCCTTGTCCTGGTGGCAGGAGGATTCTAATCTAGAACAGCAGTTTTCCATCCAAAGTCCTCCTTTCTAAATCGTACTGACAAAGGATGCGTCCACCGAGGGGTGGGGAGCTCATGTAGATGGACTCAGCACCCAAGGTCCACCCAGGTATAGCTATCAAATCAACTTCCTGGCGCTCCGGGCAATCAGGTATGCTCTGTGGGCTTTGAGATTGGCTGTCGAACAAAATTGTATTGATACAGACAGCCAGGTGGCAATGTGGTATGTCATCAAGCAGGGAGGTACAGGCTCATTACTCTTGTGTAAGGAAGAAGGCCAGATATGGTCATGGGCTCATGTATCTGGCTGGCAAGAAGAATGCAATAGCGGACATACTTGAGTCATTCCTTCCAATCCCACGAATAGTCTCTGGACCAAGGGGTGGCAAATCTGATCTTCGGTCTATGGGGAAGTCTGGAGGTAGATCTGTTCACTGCACCTTGGAACAGGAAGGTTCCTCAGTTCTGTTTCCTGTAAAGGTCACACAGCAAACCAACCTCAGATACCTTTGCTCACCATTGGGGTGAGCAAAGGTATCAACCAGTGGGGTGAGCCCCCCACTGGTTGAGACAGGTCTGGTTTCCACTCCTCTGGGATAAGCCTATCAGAAAACCGATCAGGCTGGTGACTTCCCCAGATTTCATGGCCCAGGATCGAGGCAGGTTATGGCATCCCAAAGGCCCTGTCTCACAGCCTGGATGTTGAGAGGTGATTCTACAACCACTCGATCTCTCAGAAGGTATATTTCATGTCCTGATAACTTCCAGAAAGCTGGCCATTAGAAATTCCTATGGTCTGAAGTAGAGGAATCTTTGTGTGGTTATGAGCAGAAGTCTTTAGATCCCTTCTCCTGCTCAACTCAAACTGTTTGACTATCTCCTACACCTTTCAGAGACTGATCTGAAAACTAACTCGGGGTTCACCTCGTGATTGGCGTGTATCACAATGGTGTAGAACATAAGAACTTGCCATACTGGGTCAGACCAAGGGTCCATCAAGCCCAGCATCCTGTCTCCAACAGTGGCCAATCCAAGCATAAGAACCTGGCAAGTACCCAAAAAGTCTCTCATGTTACTGTTGCTAGTAATAGCAGTGGCTATTTTCTAAGTCAACTTAATAGCAGGTAATGGACTTCTCCTCCAAGAACTTATCCAATCCTTTTTTAAACCCTGCTACACTAACTGCACTAACCATATCCCCTGGCAAGCCCATCTCTGTTCAGCCTATAGTTGTATGCCTTATGCAAGGTCTGCTTCAATTGAAGCCTCCCTTAATGCTTCCTACTGTGTCCTGGGATTTCAATATGTAGCTCAGGTAATGAAAGCTTCCTTCGAGCCTCTGTGCTCTTGTGACCTGAAGAACCTGACCTGGAAGGGCATATTTTTGGTGGCGGTCACTTCAGCTCGCAGGGTCAGTGGGCTCCAGCCCTTCATGACTTATCTGCCTTACACTAAAGTTTTTCATAATTGGGTGATCCTGTGTATGCGGTAAACTGCACCTCCTGTTATGTCCAGGTGGGATTTCATCTTGGGGGCCATGTCAGAGCTCACTGTCGGAGCCATGGCAGCATTGGTGGCCCACTTGCGAGCAGTCCCCATGGAGGAGATCTGCAGAGCTGCAATGTGGAGTTCCAACCACTCCTTCACATCTCATTACTGTTTGGATAGGAATTGCAGATGCAACAGTCGATTCGGACAGTCTGTCCTTTGGAACTTGTTTGAGGTGCAGAACCCAACTCTTCCCGCCTAGGGCTCATTCTTTCTATTCAGGCTACCCCTTGTTACCAACAAACCTAGTTGTGCCCATTGGCACTTGCTTTGGTGCCCTTTAATGTTGGGGAACAATCTTTAGCTAGGGATTCACCCATGTGTGAGGACTGCCATCCTGTTTGCACTCTGAGAAGGCAGATTTGCTTACCTGTAACAGGTGTTCTATGAGGACAGCAGGTTGTCAGTTCTCACAAAATGCACCTGCCACCCTGTGGAGTTGGGTTTCCACTTTGTGGGTGGTATTCTTTTAATTTTTCATTCCTCAATTCTGTTATAAGTGTAAGGGGACCCTGCGTGGATGCATGTTATGCATGCCGAGCAAGCTCAAAGAGGCTCGGTCATAGTTCTAGAAACTTGACATACGTTTTCTGTACCATCTGTGAAGGCTAACATCCTGCTGTCCTCTGAGAACACCTGTTTATAGGTATGCAACGCTGCTTTTTTTTGCCTCCAGAAGATGGTAGGACTGGGCTGTGCAGCATTTTGGCAGTGGGTTCCAGATCAGATCCTGGGGCCGGGCCACTTGCTTAGGTCAGCAGTGTGAGCTGCTTGTTCTACTCCCTGCTCCTTTGAGCCTGAGTAAGGGGCAATAATAAAGATTGGAGTTTGATTTAGAATCGACATTTATTTTGCTCTTTTGTGTCTGAATGAGAGATTGCATTATATAAACTGCAACCTTTATTTAAGATGAATAATTGTCTTTTCAGACCCAAGCCAGCACTAGCACACAAGGAGCATCTTCTCCCACTGGTGTTGTCCCTGGCACAAAATATGGTAAGTGCAATGTAGTCTTGTAGCTAATTCAGCCCTGCTTGTTGACCAAGAAAGCAAGTTTGTTTACTGTAAACTGTGTTCTGTGTAGACAGGATGCATTTGCCATGCTAAATATCTGCTCACCTTCCTGGAGAGTTGATTATCTGGCTACAATTAGCTCTAAAATTGACCAAGAGGGCTGATGAGGATGTCACCCACGTCATGGCTAATTCATCCTCCTGTCTACAGAGAACATTTACAGTAAGCAGACTTGCTTTATCTTTGACAACGGTATACTGACAAGGTTTATTGCACCAGCTCATGTATTGTGAAATGGTGTCAAGAAAAACTTGTTCTATCTATTTCTGCTGGCATGGAGGCAAAACCTAACTGGACTTGTCTGGCAGGATTCAAGGAACGGAAATTAGGTAAGATTAAATTTCTCCTTTGTGTTTTCCTAGCCTTCAACTAACTGTGTGGCCCAATTTAATTCACAGCTGTCCCAGACACATCAACTTATCATTATGATGAAGCCTCTGGTTATTACTTTGATCCCCAAACTGGACTCTACTATGACTCCAGCTCGCAAGTAAGCATTGATTCTTCATGCCTTTCCTGACTTGACTTGATTTGTTTGCTTTTTTTTTTTAGAATTGTTACGTTTTATGAATGTTTTAAGTCATTAAAGCTTTGTTTTACCAATTATGTATGTAAATTGTAACCCACTTATTGTAGATAAGCAGGCTATACATTTTATAAATTGTGGCAAGGAATTGTATAGCTGCTGAACCATGTCTGGGTGAGCAGTGTTGGCTTGGATCCCAACCACACTAATTCTTATCTCCCAATTCAGTATTATTATAATTCTGCGACTCAGCAGTATCTATACTGGGATGGAGAGAAGCAAACCTACCTTCCTGCAGCAGATAGTGTAGCCCAGCAACAAACCGGCATGTCTACCAACACAAAGGAAAGCAAGGAGAAGAAAGAGAAACCCAAGAGCAAGACAGCACAACAGGTGAGGTGGGGAATTTTAGCTGGGGGGGGCATTGAGCAGGCACAAAACTGCCTTCAACATTTGCTGCTTCCTTTTCTAAAAGGCCCAGATAGAAAATTTGGAAATCATTGACATTCCCAGCCTGCCTTTCTGAACATCCACAGTTAGATGTTAAGTCTTTCTGCACAGTTGATTTGAAGTAGTGTAAAATGGCCATCGTTTTCTCTATCACCAGAATCCTCAGCAGTAAATGATGTGGCATGCAAAGTCTTCAGCCTAGATAAATCCCTTATGTTCCTGGACATACCCAGATCAGTCCAGACCAGTGGGTTATATCCTTCTGCCAGCAGATGGAGGCAGAGAACAAACTTCGAGGCCTGGCTATATAACTCTAGTGCCATCTGCAGCTCCTCAGTATTTCTCTGTCTCCAGGAGATGGTGGTCGTGCATCCTGCAGCTCTGGACTGAGTTTTGGCAGGGCTCCCCAAGGTGTGAGGTTCTGATCGCGTGCCATCCCTTGGCTGGAGCAGGGCGAACAGGGGGGTTGGATACTTCTGGCTGTAGAGCCCTTGGATTCCGGGGAGTTGGATAGCCAGGGGACTGGTTCCCTCAGCGCCTCCTAAAAGAAAGTACCCGTGTGGGGTTTTTTTTTGTTCTTACTTTGGAGGAAAAAAAATTTTTTTTTCTTGCCTTCAGTTTTTTTGCCTTTCAGGCAGTGCTCGGCTGGGGGAGGAGGAGCATCCTAATTCCCAGAGCCTCCTCTGGGAGGAAGTAGCTCCTGGGTATAATTTGGCCTCAGGGCAGGCATTCTGAGGGCCTCGGGTGGTTCAGCTATTTAAGCAGGAGGAATTGAGTCCCCTTATTCCCCAGGTGCTGGAGGAATTGGGGCTCAAACTGTCACAGGAGGATTCGGACAGCGAAGGGGTTAACCTGTCCTGGAAGGGCTGCGAGGACCCCCCTCGGCTTTCCCAATTCCAAAGAAAAACAGAAGCTTATCAGCAGGGAATGGGATGCCCTGTTGCCGGCCTTAAGTTTGGACGGGCCATGGCCAAGCTGTATCTGCTGTCCGGAGCATTTGCAGTCCTTTCGGACCCCCAAGGTAGATGCGGAGGTCTCCGCCATTATTAAGCAAACTACCATTCCTGTGGCAGGTTTGGTGGCCCTGAAGGATGCCCAGGATTGAAAATTGGAAGTCCACCTGAAGCACCTTTTTGAAGTCTCGGCATTGAGCTTCAGAGCGGCTGTATGTGCCAGTATGATGCAGCGCGCCTGCCTGTGTTGGATTCAGCAACCACAAGATCCGTCCGCCTCGGGGATCATGTCCCAGGTGCAGGCGGCACGCCTGGAGGCGGGGGTGGCTTACACGGCGGATGCCCTGTATAACCTGGTAAGGACTTCAGCGCATTCCATAGCCTCTTCAGTAGCGGCCCGACGCTTGCTCTGGCTCCGGAATTGGTTGGCTGACTCGTCTTCTAAAGCACGTTTATGTAACCTCCCCTTCAGGGTGAAGCTTCTGTTTGGCAAGGACTTGGACCAGCTGGTAAAGTTGCTGGGAGAATCCAGAGGGAATAGGTTCCCGGAGGATAGAAAGAAAGCCTTTGCCCCGAGGACCTGGGTCAGAAATTTCAGAAGATCTAGGTCAGGAAGAGGGGGTTCCTCTGCTTCCTCTGGATCCAGGTCTTCCTCGGGACGTCAGCAGTCCTTTCGGGGACCCATCCGGGCTGCGAGAGGAGGTTCCAGCCAGGGAACTGCAGCAGCAAAATTTCCCAATGAATCAGGAGCACCCACTCCCTGGAGACGGCAGTAGGGGGAAGACTGTCCCAATTCTATGAGGAACGGGCAAGAATTGCAACCGACCAGTGGGTATACAGGTGATCATGCTAGGTTACGCCTTAGAATTTTCTCACCCTGCCCAGAGACGCCTTTCCTGGTGTCACGCTGTTCTTCCCCAGACAAGCGAGCATGGTGGAAACCATGCTACTGCCGTCTGATAAGCCTGCAGGCCATCATTACAGTTCCAGAGGCGAACGAGGGGCCGGGCGGTACTCCGTTGTACTTTGTGGTGCCAAAAAAAGAGGGGACATTTCAGCCCCATTCTGGACCTCCAACAGGTCAACCTGGAGTCTGAAAGTCCCACAGTTTTCGAATGGAAACCCTGCGCACGGTGATTGCGGCAGTACACAAGGGAGAGTTTCCTCGCCTCCTTGGACCTCACGGAGGCCTACCTCCATATCCCGGAGCGATAATCGGCAGTTCCTGCGATTCTCGATCCTGGGACAGCTTTTCTAGTTTCATGCACTCCCCTTCGGGCTGGCATCGGCACCCCGCACCTTCACCAAGGTTATAGTGGTAGTTGCGGCAGCCCTCCGGCAGGAAGGAGTTTTGGTGCACCCGTAACTCGACGACTGGCTACTCTGGGCAAAGTCAGAGGAAGACTGTCAACGGACTATTCGTCACGTGACCCGCATGTTGCAGTTGTTAGGGTGGGTGATCAATCTTGGTTCCTTCCCAGGTCCTGGAATACCTAGAGGCTTACTTCAACACTTTTCTGGGCCAGGTGTTTGACAGAAGATCGGATGCGCAAATTGCAACAGCAGGTGATTTGCTTGAGGACAACAGACTCCTACGGCCTGGGACTATCTTCAGGTACTGGGATCCATGGCCTCAACAATGGACCTCGTCCCATGGGCTTTTGCTCACTCGAGGCTGTTACAGCAAATTCTCTTGTCCTGATGGAGTCCAGTGTTGGAGCAGTATCAGGTTCAGCTGCCCCTCACTTCGCAATCCAGATCCAGCCTGGCATGGTTGCTTGTGGATTCCAATCTCCAGAGAGGAATTCCCCTCGAAACCCCAGACTGGGTTGTAGTGTCCACGGACGCCAGCCTCCGAGGCTGGAGGTGCAATGTGCCTGGGCAGAGCAGCACAGGGTGTGTGGCTGGAATCAGAACGAGCCTGGTCCATCAACCGCCTAGAAACCAGGGCTTGTACGCAGGGCGTTGAAAGCATTTCTGGATCTGGTGCAGGGTCGGATGGTTCAAGTATTTTCAGAGAACGCCACCATGGTGGCATACCTCAACCGCCAAGAGTCCTGCCGTAGCCTGAAAAGCTCACCTCCTCTTTGCCTGAGCCGAGCGCCATCTGGAGGGCATTCTGCCTCACACAGTGGCAGGCGTGGACAACATCCAGGCGGACTTCCTCAGCAGACAACAGCTGGATCCAGGGGAGTGGGAGCTGTCCAGAGAGGCGTGGGAAACATCATGTGTGCCAGCTGGGCGAACTTCCCCAGTTGGACATCATGGTGACCCGCCTCAGCGTGAGACGACGCGTTTTTTCAGTCGACTGAAAGAGATGGGGTCGGTAGGTCTCGCACGCCCTGGTGTCAAGTGGCCAACAGGGATTCTGTTGTACGCCTTTCCTCCTGGCCTCTCATCTGGGCGAATCCTTAGACGAGTGGAACAGTAACAGAGGTCAGGTAGTGCTGGTGGCTCCGGAATGGCCACGTCGCCCTTGGTTTTGCAGATCTAGGACGACCTAACCACAGACGGAAACTGTTGCGGCTGCGCGCATGTACCGAAACCGTTGTGCCAGGGCCCCTATCTTCTCAGATTGGGAGGATCGCTTCTCTCTCGCGGCTTAGCTTTTGAGAGGCGGTGTCTGCGACTGAAGGGGTATTCAGAGTCTGTGATTGCCACGCTGCTACAGGCCAGGTGCCTGTCTTCTTTCAGGGCGTACGTGCGAGTGTGATCAGTATTTGTCCTGGTGTGCTCAACAGGGGATTGGGCCAGAGTCGGTGTCCCGTCCCTCATATTCTGGCATTTCTACAGCAGGATCTCTCCAGGGGCCTAGCCTATAATTCCCTACGAGTTCAGGTTTCCCGCCCTAGGATGTTTTAGGGGACGAATAGATGGCAGATCCCTGGCCTGCCACCCCGATATGGTTTCGCTTCCTCAAAGGAGTCAAGCATTTGAAGCCGCCTGTTCGGAAACTGTGCCCAGAGTGGAAATTGAACCTTGTCCTACGGGCGTTGTTTTGTACCACCCCTTTGAGCCAGTGGGTCGGGCTTCTATCAAGGACCTGACTCTGAAAACGGTCTTCTTAGTTGCTATTTGCTCAGCGCAGTGCGTTTCGGAATTACAGACCCTGTACTGCCGAGATCCGTTTTTACGGATTCCAGCGGACAGTGTCCTTACGCACAGTGCTGTCCCTTTCTGCCTAAGGTGGTGTCTGCCTTTCATCAGTCGGTTAGAACTCCCTGGTTTTCCTGACTGGTCCTCGCGACTCTCAGCAACAGATAAAGACCTGCATTTGTTGGATGTGCGGTAGGATTTTATTGCGCTGTTTGAGATTACCAATCCCTTTTGGAAATCGGATCATTTATTTGTTCTGTTTGGAGGTCCTAGGCGTGGGGACAAGGCATCCAAGGCCATTTTGTCTAGGTGGCTGAAGGAGACTATTGCTTCAGCATATATTTGCAATGGCCGCGCCATGCCGGTCTGTTTGACAGCGCATTCGACGCAGGCTCCAGCGGCCTCTTGACAGTGCGCCAGCTGGTTTCGCCACAGGAGATATGTAGGGCCGCAGTTTGGTCCTCTCTGCATACCTTTTCTAAGCATTACCGCTTGGATGTTAAAGCCGCCAGAGGACTCCAATTTTGGGGAACAAGTGCTGCAAGCAGGTTTTTCGGGAAACCGCTCAGTGTAGTGTGGCTTTGGTACATCCCACTGGTCTGGACTGATCCTGGGTATGTCCAGGAAAGGAAAATTGGTTATTACCTGCTAATTTTCGTTCCTATAACAGATCAGTCCAAAGGCCCGCCCAGACGTGGCTGCCGAAAGATTGGCTGTCATTTAGGGGAGCTTCTGTGTTGAAGAATTCTGAAGGAAGTACTCCTTTTTATCAACTTTAACGGAGTCAAGGGTAGGGCTTCCAAACTTAGGGGAATCCAACACTCCTGTTCCTTTCCTTTGTCTGGATGTTCGCCTTTCAGGGTGAATAAGATGATTAAAGGCTATTTTTAATGGTTTTGCTTGGGCATCGACAAATACTGAGGAGCTGCAGATGGCACTAGAGTTATATAGCCAGACCTCGAAGTTTGTTCTCTGCCTCCAACTGCTGGTAGGAGGATTAACCCACTGGTCTGGACTGATCTGTGGTATTACAGGAACGAAAATTAGCAGGTAATAACCAATTTCCTTTCTTCTTTCAAAGGATGCTTGCCTGTTACCTTTGTTTCAGATATTTCTATTATCTTTCACAAAAATAACAAACATAAGATCATACAGCTATCCAGTCAATAAAATTGGCATCTATTTTGCAGGCTTTACAAGTCAGCACAGTATACTGCCACAACAAGTAACTTGTACAAGAAATAACTACAACTGAGTGATGAAAAATAATTTAACATAATTATATGAAAGAGGAACAATCTATGCTTACTGCCTTTGAACGTACCATTGTCTTTTGCAGTACACATGCTCAGAATTTTAGGAAATTTATATGGAATCTTAATAGAACAGAAATGTTTGACTCGTTGTTTCAAATATTATTTGTTCTACTGTTAGATGTACTTCAGCAGACCTTTGGAATTTGACATCTATAGGCATATTCTAGTTTAGTTTCACAAAGTTAAGTTCTAGTTTTTGATTGTTAAAACATTATTGATGCCACTTATCCCTTGATGGTATTACCAAATGGAAATGTGTGTTTAAATCTTATTTAGATTTTTAGCTTGCACCTTTTCATTGGTAGCTCGGAGCAAATTATGTTTAGGTTTAGTAGGTATTTTCTCTGTCCCCAGAGGGCTTACAGTCTTAAGTACCTTAGCCAATGGGTAATGGTGTCTTGCCCAAGATCACAAGGATTGGGAGAGGGATTTGAGCCCTGGCTTCCCTAGTTTTCAACTCACTGCTGTAACCACTAGGATATTTCTCCACTCCTTGTGGCGTCACTGAGGGTGCCAACTGGACTGAGATTTCATGACACATAGATTGTGGTTACAGCATGGATTGATTGTAAATAAAGCAAAGTGCAGTGTATGGATCAGTGTTTGCAGGAGGCTCATAGGATTGTTTTTTACTAAACTCAGCAATGATTGTCATATGAAAATTATTGTTGAAGTGTTATAAACTTTCAGCTAGAAGTGCTAAACTAATACTGAATAGGTTTTAACAAGAGATTCTCTTAGCAGCTACCTGCTTTAGAGTTAATTATTTGAAAATGTGTTTTACTTTAGATTGCTAAAGACATGGAACGATGGGCTAAGAGTTAAACAAACAGAAGGAGAACTTTAAGAATAATTTTCAGCCTTTGAGCTCCTTGAAAGAGGAGGAAAGGCGAGAATCTGCAGCTGCTGATGCTGGCTTTGCTCTTTTTGAGAAAAAGGTAAATATGTTTTGGCTTTTACTTGATAAAGTAAGAATGAGGAGAATGTTGCTCATGAATGTCTTTGTGTTCTAGGGTGCACTGGCTGAGAGACTACTTATTCTAGATCTGAAGAATGGAGAAGATGAAAATCCATTGAAAGTAAGAGGTCTAACCTTTTTGAAATCCTATATCAAATCCTGCAACGTTTTTCCCCACATTTTCATTCAATACACTCTAGGTTCTGTGTTGGGAGGCTCCTAAATTGACATGTTTCTTGCCAGTTCCAGGCTGATATTGAGCTATGCTGTTTCAGTTGGAGCTATTTCCTAATTTTCTGTCTTGCAGTCAGTTCTGCTCTTTGTAATCAATTTGTTTGCATTTTTTCCATTAGTATGTGAATAATCCTAGGTTTTTATAACTTTGTAGTGTTAGAAAATTAAGTTGAAAAATTACTTCTGTAGTATAAAGAAAACTCATGTCTCTGAAGTTTGGTACATCATGCAGGATGAGATTAAGGAGATTGAATAAGAAACCTGACTTCCCTGTACATACCCGGATCAGTCCAGACAGTGGGTTATGTCCCCCTTCCAGCAGATGGAGTCAGAGAAAAATTCGAAGGGCGTTCTCTTATAAGCAGGTACAACCTCTGCGTCCCTTCAGTATTCCTCTGACTCCAGCAGATTGAGCGTGTTAGAACCTGCGGTTCCCCTGTTATACTTTGTGTAGATAGAACATTAGCTTTCTATGCTCTTTTTTGCTCTTGCTCATTTTTGTGGATGGATCAAGTTTAAAAAAAAAAAAGGGGGGGGAGTTAGTCTGTGTTCTCAGTGTTTGGGCACTAAGAAACTTGCAGGCAGAACTGTCACCATTTTTACCTTGTACTGTTTTGGGGGTAAGTTCTGTCTTCTTTTTTTTTCCACAGATTTAGCTATTTATAGGGGTGAAAGTTGGTGGTCCAACCTCTCCCCCTCCACCAATGACACGCTGCCCTGAGATGCCGAGTTCCTTGGGGCAGCGCTAGCAGAGACTTGGTATTCCTCTGCTCTTAAGTCGTTGGGGTTTTCTCTGAGTGGAGGTTTCCTTCTTACCTGCTTCTGTCAGCCTCCGGGGGTGATTTTTGCATCGGGCTGCTTGGCTCCCTCCCCCCATGCCATGATCCTCGCGATGTAGTGCCTGTGGAGAGCCCGGGACGTGGCTCTCCAGAGAAGGCATATGTTCGAGGTGCTTCCCCGGCAGGAGGGTCCCTAGAGGCTGGCTGGTCGGTCGGCAGCGTGTTCTCAAGTGCATCTGCCTCCAGGGGGGAGTCGGCCCCATTCCCGAGAGGCCCTTTTCCTCTGGGCAGCCGGCACAGAGAAGCGTTATTCCTCTGTGCCTCTATCTGTGGGTCGCTGAGGGATAGAGAGAGAGGCAGTACTGAAGCGGACGCTATTACGTGCTTCTTACAGCCACAAAACCTGGGTGAGCGTGAGGAAGAACAGGCTGAAGTGGAGGTTTTCCCCGCTTCCCGCAACTTTAAACCTTGCCTGTTCTCGCGTTAAGAACAGTTGGTTCCCTCGCGGCTCCGGGGTTCCCCATACCTCGTTCGTCCAGGTGCTGCGCTTGTGGAGAGGCCTGGGTTGAGGCTGTCCCGCGAGGGGATTTGCATAGCTTGTCTCCCTGGTGGGGAGGGACCCTCTCAACCACCGGGCCGCTCTGGTTCTCAACTTATGATGCGCCTCGACGCTCAGGGGCCAATCCCGCTGACCGTGGGAACAGCGGCCATTTTGTCTCCAGGCTCTGCTGCTCCGGCGCTATCCGGAGAAGAGCAGGACGCTCCTTTTCATCTCAGCCACCGGTTTTGACACCCGTTCCACCTCTGGAGCCTTTTCCCTCCGCGGGATCTTTCCACTCTTTCTCCATCGGGGCCACCTCAATTTTCCACAGATTTTGTTCTCCCTGCTTCACAATGCTTACCTGGCCAGAATGGGCCAGCACCAGGAATTTTTGGCAGGACCTCCTCCTCCTAAGGTACCCAGAATGGCTGATTCCACTGAGGTCTTGGGAAATGCCCAGACCGTGGGGAGTGCCCAAGGATCAGCGGTCCCAGAACCAGGGGTACCTCCGACCACCTCAAGCGCTCCGAGGGTCCGTTTGGTACACCCCTCTGCTAGGGGGTCTGTTCCTCAGCAGGACCTGGATCCGGATGAACCTTCAACTTTGGCTCAATTGGAAGGGGATGATCCTAGAGTCCTGCGGATGTTCCAGAGGGATGAGCTGGGGCCCCTCAGGACCCGCCTGAGCCTAATCCACCAGCGAAGAAAGGGGACCCCCTTCCGGCTGGTCTACTTCCGCCGTGTAGGTCATTTCCTTCCCATCCCACATTCCTTCAACTGTTATCCAGGGAATGGGATTCTCCGGAGACCTCCCTCAAGGTCGGCAGAGCCATGGATAAGCTATATCCTCTCCCGGATGATTTCCTGGAGCTTCTTAAGGTTCCCAAAGTAGATACTGCAGTCTCAACGGTGACGAAAAGAACTACCATTCCAGTAACGGGTGGTGAAGCCTTGCGAGTTTATCTTAAGAGTTTTCGAGGTGTCCGCCCTGGGGGTCCAGGCCGCCATTTGTAGTTCCTTCGCTCAGCGTGCAGGCCTCCGCTGGCTTCAACAGCTGCTCAGCTCCCAGGAGTTGCCTCCTGAGGAAGCACTTCAGGCAGACCACCTGGAGGCCGTCATAGCATGTGGAGCAGATGCTCTATATGACATTCTGAGAGTATTGGCCAGATCTATGGATTCTGCAGTCTCGGCTAGACGCCTCCTCTGGCTTCGCAACTGGTCGGCGGATTCTTCTTCCAAGTCGCAGCTGGGATCCCTACCCTTCAAGGGCAAGCTACTATTTGGGGAGGATCTTGACCACATTATCAAGTCCCTCGGAGAGAATAAGGTACACAAACTGCCAGAGGATCGCCCTCGGTCTTCTAGGTCTTCTAATTCCACTAGAAGCCGATTCAGGAATCGTTTCCGCCAGGCAAGAACTGCAGCTCCTCGTAAGCCATCCTCTCTATCTCAATCCTGGACTCAGTCCTTTCGTGCCCGAAGACAGCCCCGCTCTGGTCCGGCCCAGGGGACGTCCTCCAAGTCTTCACAATGAAGCTATGCCGGCCCACTCCCCGATCCCCAGGATAGCGGGACGTCTCTCCCTTTTCTATGAGGAGTGGGTCAACATCACGTCAGATCAGTGGGTCCTGGATATTCTAAGACATGGCTACGCGTTAGAATTTGCTCGGTCACTAAGACAGGTTCCTCTTCTCTCCATGTGGCCCAGTCCAGAGACAACCCGTAGTCCGGCAGACACTCGACAGGCTTCTGGCTCTTGGAGCGATTCATCCGGTCCCCCCCCCCCCCCCCCCCCCCCCCCCCCCCCCGGAAGTAGGCCAGGGACATTATTCGGTATACTTCGTAGTCTCCAAGATGGAAGGTTCCTTCCGCCCGATCTTGGATCTCAAATGGTCATCAGGGCCCTCAAGATTCCCGTGATAGCGGCGGTACACTCTGGAGAATTTTTGGCCTCCCTGGATCTGATGGAAGCTTATCTACACATTCCCATCCTCCAATCGCACCAGTGTTTTCTGCGATTCAAGATTCTGGGACAGCATTTCCAGTTCCAGGATCTACCCTTTGGGCTTGCGACCGCTTCTCGAACCTTCACGAAGGTGATGATAGTAGTAGCTGCCACTCCGGAGGGAGGGAGTCTTGGTGCACCCATACTTGAACAACTGGCTCATTGGGCCAAAGTCCTCAGCCCAGTGCCACCAGGCGGACGACAAGGTATTGATGCTTCTTCACTCCCTCGATTGGGTGGTCAACTTCGCCAAGAGCAGCCTTTCTCCATCTCAGTCTCTGGACTTCCTGGGGGCGCATTTCGACACAGCGCTGGGCAAGGTGTGTCTGCCCCCGGACAGGGCTCATACACTCATAGCTCAGATACAGTGATTCATTGGTCTCTCGCTTCCAACGGCGTGGGATTACCTCCAGGTCCTGGGATCCATGGCTTCCACCATCGATCTGGTCCCCTGGGCGTTTGCATATATGCGCCCCTTACAGCACGCCTTGCTCTCCTGCTGGAAGCCAGTGTGTCAGGACTTCCAAGCCATCTTTCCTCTCCCACAGGGAGCCAAGGACAGTTTCTCGTGGTGGTTCAACCTGTCTCATCTTCTCCAGGGTGTTCCTTTGGACATCCCAAAATGGGTAATCGTCACGACGGACACCAGTCTCTCTGGCTGGGGAGCGGTGTGTCAGATGAGTTCTGCGCAAAGGAAGTGGATGCCGTCCCAAGCAATTTAGCCAATCAATCGCTTGGAGACTAGAGCAGTGCGTCTGGCATTGAAACGCTTCCTACCTCTCGTCCATCATCGCGCAGTCCGAATACTCTGACAATGCGACCACTGTGGCCTACATCAATCGCCAAGGGGGCACTAGGAGCCGGCATGTGTCTCGGGAGACAGGTTGATGGAGTGGGCGGAGACTCATCTCTCCCGCCTAGCGGCTTCCCACATCGCAGGCGTAGACAACGTTCAAGCAGACTTTCTCAGTTGTCAACATCTAGATCCCGGAGAGTGGGAACTCTCAGAGGAGGCGGTGAGTCTCCTGTTCCAAAGATGGGGGACCCCCTAACTGGATCTAATGGCAACCTCCCGGAATGCCAAGGCAGCTCGGTTCTTCAGTCGCAGAAGAGAGTAGGACGCAGAGGGAGTGGATGCCTTAGTCCTCCCCTGGCCCCGTCACATTCTCCTCTACGTGTTTCCCCCTTGGCCTCTGGTGGGCAAGGTGCTCCAGAGAATAGAGCCCCACCAGGGTCCGGTAATGCTGGTGGCGCCAGAATGGCCCTGTCGTCCGTGGTTTGCAGACTTGATCAACCTCGCAGTAGACGGACCTCTTCGTCTGGGTCACCTTCCACGCTTGCTGCATCAGGGTCCGGTATCTTTCGCCCAGGCCGATCGCTTCTGTCTTGTGGCCTGGCTTTTGAGAGGCGCCGGCTGAGACGGTGTGGATACCCAGAGGCTCTTATCTCGACCCTCAAGGCTAGAAAGACGTCTACCTCCATCTCCTATATCAGGGTGTGGAAAGTTTTTGAGAACTGGTGTGCCTCCATACCTGTCACCACAGACCGCCTTGGTGGCTCAGATCCTATCTTTTCTTCAACAGGGACTGGACAAGGGTCTGGCGTACAACTTGCTGAGAGTGCAAGTCTTTGCCCTAGGCCCTCTTCTTTATCAACGAAAGGGAACTTCCCTCTCCTCTCACCCGGATATCATCAGATTCCTCAGGGGAGTGAAGCATGTGAAACCCCCGGTCCACGCTCTTTATCCTTCGTGGAGTCTCAATCTCGTTCTCCGAATCTTGGTCGGTCCACCCTTTGAACCCATGCGTTCCGCGACCCTCGAGGATATCACTCTCAAGACTGTTTTCCTGGCAGCTATCTGTTCTGCCCGCAGAATCTCGGAGCTTCAAGCACTCTCGTGCAGAGAGCCCTACCTTCGTTTTACGGATTCGGGAGTTTCCTTGCGTACTGTGCCTGCTTTTCTGCCCAAGGTGGTTTCCAAGTTCCACTTGAATCAGATGGTAGAGCTTCTGTCCTTCTCAGCGGACGCATAGGCGGATCTATGTAAGCTAGATGTCAAGCATAGCCTCATTCGCTATTTATTTTTATTTTTTATTTAACTTTTTTATATACCAACATTCAAGACGGTGGTCCCATCATGCTGGTTCACAAGAAACAGGGGTGTAATTATAATAAACTTTACCATTTAAACAATAGTGCAGAAAAGCAGTTACATATAACAAGGAAAACAATAACTTGGAATGAGAAGGGAAATGAAGATCAGATAGTTATATATAAGTATAGATAACATTGTAAGAGGTGGCTATTAACACTAATGCTAGCGGAGCGTGTTGAATGAAGGGAGTTAGATGGAATTGGAGTTAGGAAAGGCCTGCGTGAACAGCCACGTCTTGAGTCTTTTCTTGAATGTTGAGCTATCTGGAAGTCACTTGAATGTTGAGCTATCTGGAATGTTGAGCTATCTGGAATGTTGAGCTATCTGGAATGTTGAGCTATCTGGAAGTCACTAATGATTTTCGCTTGTCGGACCATCTTTTTGTTCTCTGGCATGGTCCAAGGAGAAGGGGTCAAAGGTGTCAAAAACTACCATTGCTCGCTGGCTGAAGGAGGCGATCTCGGTGGCCTACATTGGAGTGGGTTGACAACATCCGACGGGTGTCAAGGCCCATTCTCTTCGAGCTCAGGCTGCTTCCTGGGCGGAGATGCAATCGGTCTCGTTCCAGGAGATTGTCGAGCGACAACTTGGAAATCGTTACGTACCTTTGCTCGTCATTATTGTCTACACATACAGTCGCCTACTTTTGGCTCCTTTGGCTCTAGGGTCATTCGAGCAGGGCTTTCCGAGGCGCAACCTACATAGGGAAGTTTTGGTACATCCCACTGTCTGGACTGATCCTGGTATGTACAGGGAAAAGAAAATTATTCCTTACCTGCTAATTTTCGTTCCTGTAGTACCAAGGATCAGTCCAGACGCCCTCCCTGACTGTTTTATTGGGTTTGGGATTGTCTCTCTGCTCAAATTGTTCTTCAGTGCCTCTTTTCCTTTGGCTGGTTAATGGTTCATTCTGCAAGTTTGTTGTTTGACACTGTTTTGTGCCTTTTGCACACTGTTACTTGTTACTTAATTCTATTGTTGATCCATCATGATTTTCCTCTTTGCTTTGATATACTCCATACTGAGGATTAGTAGAGGGTGCACTACCTTATAAGGAAGCATCCTTCAAAGTTCTAATTGACTCCATCTGCTAGAAGGGGGAGATAACCCACTGTCTGGACTGATCCTTGGTACTACAGGAATGAAAATTAGCAGGTAAGGAATAATTTTCTTTTTCTACAGGCGAGATGCCCAGCCACTTCTATGGCCTATGTGCGAGTGTGGAAGCTGTTTGAGGCATGGTGCCAACAGCACTCCTGCGATCCGTTAGTGAATGTCCCACAGGTCCTGGACTTTCTGTAACAAGGTCTCGCTAAGGAGTTAGCGTTTAACTCCCTTCGTGTTCAAGTGGCGGCTCTTGGTGCATTGCTTGGCAAGTAGTTTGCGGGCTGCTCGCTGGTGGTACATCCAGACATTGCTAGGTTTCTCAAGGGGGTTAAACACTTGTGGCCTCCCATCCGTTCTATGTGCCCTGATTGGAGTTTGAACCTAGTGCTTTGGGTGCTCTGTGGTCCCCCTTCGAACCTCTCCGCAGAGCTTCGTTGAAGGATCTAACCTTAAACAGTCTTTTTGGTGGCCATTTGCTCGGCACGTCTGATCTCAGTTACAGGTTTTGTCGTGTCTGGATCCCTTTCTTCGCATTTACGATGATAAGGTGTCCTTGCGCACGGTTCCATCCTTTGTTCCGAAAGTGGTTTCGACATTTAACGTCAATCAAATGGTGGAGCTTCCGGGCTTCCCTCAGTGATCTCGTGAATCCTCTCAAGGCAGGGATCTGCATGTGCTAGACGTGCGATGCATCGTGTTGCGTTACCTGGAAGTTACTAATGACTTTCGGAGGTCCGATCATTTGTTCATTCTTTTTGGTGGCCAAAAGAAGGGGGGACAAGGCGTCTAAGGCAACCATCTCTCGTTGGATTAGAGGCCATTTTTCATCGTACATTGCCGTGGGCGCCAAGTTCCATTTGTTCTCCGTGCTCATTCCACTAGGGCCCAGGCTACTTCCTTGGCGGAATGTCAGTTACTGTCGCCTCAGGAAATCTGCAGGGCGGTGGTACAGCAGTTCACCTGTCATGGCCTGTCTTCTCCCTCTTAGAGTTAAGCACCCCTAACACCAATCTCCCCAAATTAAATCTTTATATAGAATTAAGAGAAGCTGTGGGGCCACTGCATGAACAGCAAAATACTTTTTCAGAAAGTTCTGGAAGGATCTGTCTCTTAGCTGTCACTTGACCCTGTGACAGGTAAAGTATTGTCTTCAGAGAATAACCTGTTTTAAGTAAGCAAATCTGCTTTCTTGAGCAGGGCAACTTTCTGGAGATGCAATAATAGTTTTTAGGTGAACCCAGGATTTCAAATGTGAAATCAGGTAAGGAAGATGCCAAGAAATTCTCATAATCAGTGGGGTTGAAGGTTGTCTTTTTGATAGATGGCTGTATATACATAATTTATCCAAAGAAACAAAAAATCTGCGATATCCAAATTTGCTGTGAGGAATAGGGGTCATTAAATAATGCAAAATGACTAAAGACAGTCTAACCTCAACATTATCACTAATTAGAGACTCTGAGGTAGTTGTAAATGACCTTCATAGTAGGCATCATCTGTAGTGACAACCTTCATTAAGGCTCTGCCTTATATATAATCATGGGTCATTTGTGAAATGTCTTATCCAAAAAGAGTCAGAGTGAACATTTTGAGAGGTTTTTTTATGCAATTAAAAACATTTTTCTCAAACACAAAAGAGTGGAAATTCCTCTAAATTGCAAAGATAAAAATTGAATCCAAATGACAGGATATATATATATATATATACACTTATCAATTCTGGTAAGTTGTAGCAAAGTCCACTGCTTTTAATGCCACTAAATAGCAATGTCTGAGTTTCATAGATGCTACCAATGGTATAACTCGTTTATAGATGTCGCTGAATAACAATGTCTGGAGTTTAAATTTGCCACCGGTAATGTAGCCCACCTGACATAGGTCCATATTTCGAACAGTCCTTCCTCATGGGGCTGAAACAGTGCACAGCTTGTTTTCATTTGACATTTGTATTTCTCCTGTTTTGTCGTGCACTACTTCCATTGACTAATGTTGCCTTGCTCTTGTATCCAGCGTGGGCTTGTGGCTGCTTACAGTGGGGACAGTGATAACGAGGAGGAGTTACTGGAGCACATAATAGATGTGGATGAAGAGAAACTGACAGACTGGAGGAAGCTGGCCTGCTTGCTCTGTAGAAGGCAATTTCCAAATAAAGATGCTTTGACTAGACATCAGCAGCTATCTGACTTGCATAAGGTAACTTCACCAGATTAGGTGCACTTTTGAGTAATTCCAGTCTTCAGTTTGAATAATTCCAAATCTGAAAGTGAGCATTTGGGTATTTGAGATTTAAAGTAAACTTGGTTTCCCCCTCAGCATAGACACACACAGATTTCTCTTAAGTGTGAATTGACTGGGTGGAAATCGGAGGGGTCTAGATGAGTGTCATTGCTTCCCCACTTGGGGGCCGATGCAATATGGTGCACTGAGCTGAGCGCACTGTTAACCTGCAGTCTGGCGTGGGTAGAATAGGTGCTGATCAATCCTGTAATGCCATAAGGGGATTAGCGCATATTCAATGCGCGTCCAACGCGGAGTGAATCTAATAGCGATCACATGCAAATGCATGTTTATTTATTTAATTCTTTTATATACCGACCTTCATGACGGGTGTCATATCAAATCGGTTTACATGAAACAAGGGGTAAACATTTTATCAACCATTTAACAGTAGAATAATCAGAGGAGGTATAAAGTTACATATTAATACATGTTAATGAGGCTATTAGGCATTCACTTCCGATGCAAAAAAAAAAAAAAGCATCTCAGACGCACATTTAACTATCATCATTGTGATATTAAGTAGGATGAAAAATAATTTATTTTTTTTCTTTCATTTCTTTTGACAGTCGGACCCATCACAAAAACAGACCCTGAGTTTATCAGTGTCTGTTTTCCTTACCGGCGGACAGCCACGAAAACCGCCGATAAACCCGGCATTGGTTTTTGTGACTATCGTTCGCTGCCGAGGAAAACCGCCGAGTCTATCCTTGCTAATGTGACCCCCCCCTAATTTTAATATTGCATGGCACCCCCCTTGGGGGCGCCTGTGGTGCGTTAAGAGAGCGGGTGCTGACTGTTCAGCGCCGCTTTCTACGCAACTTTATTGCATCGGCCCCTCTATTTTGTAACTAGAGGTTAAGATTATCAAAAATGCCATATTACAGTGGCATTCACTCCAGCCTTTGATGGTCTTAAACAGATCAGGTTTTCAGGATATCCCTAATGAATATGCATATGGGATTTGCAGGCGCCTGCCTGTAATGTATGCAAATCTGTCTCATGCATATTCATTACCAATATCCTAAAACCTCGACCTATTGGTGACACTGGAGGGCTGGGAGTGAATACCATTGCCATATTGAGTCAGACCAGTGGTTCATTGAGCTCCAGCATCCTGTATGACAGTGGCCGATCTGTTTTGTTTATAAGTACCACCAGACAGATCTAATGGAGAGATCCAGTCCCTGTTAACTTTGAGCTCCCAACAGGAAAAATTTGCATTCCCCCCCCAAGCTACCTGGCTGATGTCTTAACTAACTATTTTGAACAGATTTTTCTGGGATTGACCTTCGGGGATGAAAAGATATAATTGAGACGTGTACTGTGACCAATTTAATTTATCATGCAAGTTTTATGAGTAATTACATTATTCATTACAAATTGTTTGTTCTCCAAAGACAGGATGGCAGTTCTCACATGGGTGACATTATCCAATGGACCACAGCAAGGAAAATTAAAGTCAAAATTTCTAGAACTTTGACTGAGCCCTACTATGCTACATGAGGTCCCTTCAGTCTTCCCTCTTCCGCAGAACCTGGTGGTTGTGGGGTTTTTTTCCCTCTCTCTGAGCCTTAATTATTTCAGAATTTATTTTTGGAATATTCTGCTTATTCGAGTCCTGGTCATCGTCGTATCCTGCAGTTCCCTGTATGTACCCAGATCAGTCCAGACTCCTGGGTTTTGCCTCCTTTCCAGCAGATGGAGACACAGTTTTACCGACACTGTCACTTAACCTGGTGTGCCACCTGCAGTCCATCAGTATTTCTTCGTCTCCAGCAGATGGAAGGTGGTGCAAATCCTGCAGTCTGGGGAATAAAAATGTTTTTTAAAAAGTTAGGGCAAAAGAGGGATTTTAGGATTTCTATTAGCATTTCTACGTAGCCCTCCCTGAAGGTCAGTAGGTCCTGGTTTGGTCATCCTTTCAGGTGGAAATGAGGACAAACGGGGGGGAGGCTGGAAATTGCTGGGTCTGCCCGGATCCTTGACCTGCTGAGGGAGGAGATAACTGGTGGAACCAGTTCCCTCTCCTCCCTCCCTAAGGTGGACAGCTGGAGCCTGCAGCCACAAGAATAAAGTTTTAAAAAAAAAAGTCAGCCATGGGGTTGACAGAGCGTGCTTGAGGTCGGCTTCCTCTGCTGTCTCCCCCTTTACCCAACAGCACTAGTATTGTGCCCGTTGGCATTTGACTGTCTGTTGATCCCCTTTTGTGTTGGGGAACAGCCTATAGCTAGGATTCACTCGTGTGAGGACTAACATCCTGCTTGTTCTCTGAGAGAGCAGAATTGCTTACCTCTAGCAGGTTTTCTCAGAGGACAGCAGGATGTTAATCCTCACAAAACCCGCCCGCCACCCTGCAAAGTTGGGTTTCTCTTATTTTATCGTAATTTTGTTACGATGCTGAAGAGGGAATCCCACATGGATGCATGATATAGGGCATGCTCAGTGTGCTTAGTCAAAGTTTCTAGAAACTGAGACAAGTTTTCCGCATTGGGCTAAAACTGATGTCCCCCATGTGTGAAGATTAAACATCCTGCTGTCCTCTGAGAACACCTGTTTCAAGTAAGTAACTCTGCTTGCTCTGAAGGGGTTATTCCTCCTCATTCACCAGAGCAATGCAGACTAATGGGTTTTCCTCCCCTGCTAGCAGATGGAGACAGAATCAAAGCTTCACTGTACACTACTGTACTTAGACACTGTGCCACCTGCAGTCTCTCAGTATTTTCTGTCTCCTGTGGCTGGCTGTTGTGGTGGACAGATTGTGCCCAGGCGTGGGTAGGTCCTTTTGGGCTATTCTGGTCAAGTAGGAACAAGCAAGGGGTTGGTGGACCTAAGGTACTCTGGTCCTTTGAGAGGGATTTGAAAGCCAGTGGTGCTGACTCCCTCATCCCTGGCCTTTTGAGTTGCTGGTGCTTGGTTTCTGGTGGATCTTCTTCAGGGAATTAGCTTCTTTCCTTTTTGGATTTGCAGTAAGTTAAAAAAAAAAAAAATTTATGCTGAGGCAGCAAGTGGTGCTCTCAGTACAGGGAGAGCTCTTGGGATTGATCAGTTATCCCGTGGTGTGGTGTCAATTCGACAGGCCATAGCGTGCAGAGGAGAGAGGGTAAGCAGTTGCCTTAAATTTTTTTTGTGCTTTTGCTATGCAGTGTTGAAGACCTGGCTATTCCTGTTGAGCATTTGAAGAAGTGTCCCATATGTGAGGATCAGCACAGAGCAGTTCAGGCCTTGGGCCTCTGCAGAGCTTGTTTGGGAGATGGGGGAAGGCTGAGCGGGGCCGGAACCAAAAAAGGCCATTTCTGAGTAGCAACTTGCTGGCCCTCATGTTGGGCCTGATGTGGGTGATCAAGGCAGCGTGGGAACGGCGGCCATTTGGAGTACTCCCAAAGTGGATGGGGAAGGCAGGGAGGCCTCTGACCCACCGATCCTGGCAGTAATGGACGACACGTGTGCCATGGGAGAAGGTGGCTGCTGCCTTGATGCTTCCAGATTGGTTGGAGCAGAATTCTGGGGAGCCTTTTCCCCCAAAGTTTGTTTTAATGCACAAGGCCTTTTTGTTTAAAAAGGTGACTGTTTTAGTGCCTCTGGTGCTCAAAGGGACTGATTACTAAAACTAAGTATCCGAGAAAAAAGTGAAGCCAGATCAGGAGGGAGAGAGTCCCATTTTGGAAGGGCTTTGAAGCCTGTAAAATCCTTTCCTTTTCACATAACAGGAAAAGCTTTGGTCTCTGCGGAATAGGATGCATCAGAAGCAGGGCTAAAAGGTCAGCAAGGCTATGGTGAAGTTCTCTCCTGCCTGAGGGAGGCCCTGGAGCAGTTGAAATTGCCTAGGCTGAATGCTTTAGTGTTCATTATCATCTACAAAGACTACTGTTCTGGTTGAAGGCAATGTGGCTCTCAGGGATGCTCAGGATAGGAAGATAGCGATTTAGCTTTTGAGATTGTGGCTTTGGCGCTCTGGGCTCCTCTCTGTTCCAGTGTTATGACATGGGTCTGCTTGTGCCGAATGCAAGAATTCCTGGTATACAATACTGACTTTGAAGGCTGGTGTTGCCTTTATTGCTGATGCCTTGTATGATTTATTCTGAATGTTGGCACAAAGTATGGTCACTTTAGTTGCAGCTAGAAAGTTGCCATTTATTTATTTCCTAGTGTGTAGCCAGATGGACTCAGAACAAGTGGGTATAGTGTGCTCGTGCTAGCAGTTAGAGATGGATCTGACGTCAGCACGGGTACATATACCCCCACAGGAAGTGAAGCAACTCAGTAATTTCTGTCTCCAAAGCAGTTTGGAGAGCCTGCACGCTCGCTGAGCGTGTTTTCCAATACTACTTTCTACTTCCTACTTTTCAACATTCTCAGACGACAAGCCCCGCACTCCTGTGGTGATACCCTCGGGTCCCTCCCCCAGTCGAGTTTCCCGAGGTGATTTCCGTCGTCCCTCGGAGGTTTTAGGCCTCGGTCCGGTGGCCGATTCGCGGCAGGGATCTAGCCCCCGAGCGAGAAGGGCTCGGGCCTGGCTGAGAGGCACCTCGGTCCCGGCGTGGACTTAGCCCCGAGCGAGTTCGGCGGCTTAGAGGCAGCGGGTGCACTTCCTCGAGCGCGGCGGTGAAGGTATTTCCCCTCTCCCCCCCGCAGCCAGAGACCGCCCGGGTTACAGCCGGGAAGTGCCGAGGATCAGGTAAGGCGTACATCTCTTACTTTTGGTCTCCGTGGTACGAGGATCGGCGGCGTTGTCTGCAGCGGCACGCCGTGGAGGTCGCTATTTTGCCTGCCTTGTTCAGGTATTGAGCGCCCACAGATAGGCGCACACAGATAGGCGCCTGTGGATTGGCGCACAACACAGCATATTATTGAGCGCATACTGTTCATTATTTAGTGTATATTGCTGTACGCATATTATTGAGCGCATATTGTTTATCATTGAGCGCATATTGCTGTACGCATATTATCGAGCGCATACTGTTTAGCGTATATTGCTGACCGCATGATAATGAGCGCATATTGTTTACTCTTGAGCGCATATTGCTGTACGCATATTATTGAGCGCATACTGTCTTATTTGGCGTATGTTGCTGAAGGCATAATATTGAGCGCATATTGTTTATTGCTGATTGCATATTCTTGAGCGCATCTTGTTAAGCGCATATTGCTGTACGCATATTGAGCGTGTACTGTTTATTATTTAGCGTATATTGCTGTACGCATATTATTGAGCGCGTACTGTTGAGTATTGAGCGCAGACTGCTGAATGCATACTATTGAGCGAAGCGCCGGCGCCATGGCACACTTAAACGCCCCGGCGTCTCTAGAGGCGGCACCTCCTGATTCCGGCGTGAAAGCTCTGGGCCTGTGCTCAGCGTGCCAGCTTAGAGCCACGCAGAGCGAGGAGCCAGACTCCCTTTGTGCCCAATGTGAGGAGGCAGTGGGAGCCTCGGGCCAGGACCAGTCTCAACCGAGGTTTACCGACAGTTCCCCAGGAGCCACCCCGGACCTAGCGGGCCGTCTCGAACAGCCAGGAATCCCGAGGGACCTGGTACCCCGATGGCTGGAGACCGCTTCCATTTCCTGGGTGGACTTATTTCAGGGGATCCACGCCTTTGTACAGATGCAGTCGGCTTCTCGTCCTGGACCCGCTGCTGCTCCGGCTGACCCTGCCCCCGGACCTTCTCGCCCTTATCGTGAGCACCAGCCTCGGGGCAGTCCGGCTCATGCGGACCCTGATATCTCGGAGGACGAGTCCGAAACCCCCGAGGAGGGGGACCTTCCCTCGGGGATAGAGCCATATCGAACTATGAGGCGGTTCTTTCCCAAGGAAGATCTCTCCGACCTGGTCTCTCAGTGCCTGACGGAGTTGGCTATTCCAGGCCCCAGCACCATGGAGGCATCTACGCAGAACCCCCTGCTGGAGGGTCTTCGTCCCACAGCCCGCCATTTCCCCTTCCTGCAAGCGGCGCAACAGCTGATAGATTTGGAGTGGAATGCGCCAGAGGCCTCGTTCAAAGGGGGTCGGGCCCTGTCTGGCATGTACCCCCTGGACCCGGCGATCAAGGATATGCTGGCGTGCCCTACGGTGGACGCCTTGGTTAACGCTGTGGTCAAGCGCACTACCATTCCAGTGGAGGGGGGGGGCGGCCCTCAAGGAGGCTCATGACCGACGCCTGGACGCCATCCTGAAACATACCTTTGAGGTGGCAGTTCTGTCCTTACAAATCGCAACCTGCTGCACAGTGGTGACACATTCCTGTTTATCACAGGTCCGGAACAATGCTCCGGCAGAGGACATGGAGTCCGCCCTCTCATTCCTTACGGATGGCGCCTCCGACCTAGTCCGTACAACAGCCAAAGGGGTCTCATCCTCAGTAGCAGCCAGGAGGCAGCTCTGGATACGGAATTGGTCAGCCGATGCTCCTTCTAAGACACGTCTCACTAGAATGCCGTTCAAGGGTTCTCTCCTGTTCGGCTGCGACCTAGAGAAACTGGCCAGCACATGGGGCGCCTCTCCAGTACCTCTACTGCCGGAAGATAGGTCCAAGAGGAACCAGCGCATCTTGCCGAGGCCCTCCAGAGGTAGAAGCTCCCAACGCGTCACTCCCTATAGGAGGCGCTACCAGGCACCTCGTCCTCAGGCCAGGAACCAGTCCTTTCGGACCAAGCAGCGTCAGAGGGGAGCCGGCTCGGGGTCCGGTCCCGGCCGCGCCTCACAATGAGATTCAGCCGATCCATCCGGGGGACGGAGCCATAGGGGGACAGGTTAACCCTCTTCTACCCCAGATGGGTCGAGATTACGTCGGACCAGTGGGTCCTCGCCATCATCCGAGAGGGCTATTATCTGGACTTCCATCATACCCCTCCGGACAGGTTTGTGGAGTCTCCGTGTCCAATCCACAAGAAGGCGGCATTAGAAGTTACCCTGGCGAGGTTCCTGTCCTTGAAAGCCATAATCCCAGTACCTGCATGGGAAATGGACTCTGGGCATTATTCCATTTATTTCATGGTACCCAAGAAAGAGGGCACCTTCCGACCCATCTTGGACCTCAAGTCAGTCAATCGATACTTAAAGGTCCCGAGGTTTCGCATGGAAACTCTGCACTCAGTAAAGACCGCAGTTCAGCCAAGGGAATTCCTCACAGCTTTAGACTTGTCAGAAGCCTACCTGCATATCCCGATCCATCGGGATCATCAGCGCTACCTACGCTTCAAGGTTCTGGGACGACACTTCCAATTCCGGGCTTTGCCCTTCGGGTTAGCCACGGCGCCGCGGACCTTCACCAAGGTGATCGTAGTGGTAGCAGCGGCGCTCAAGACGGGAAGGAATCCTTGTCCATCCCTACCTAGACGATTGGCTGATCAGGGCGAAATCCCGAGAGGAGAGCCATCGGGCAACCAACAGAGTGATCGCCCTTCTGGAAAGCCTGGGATGGGTAGTCAACCTACACAAGAGTTGCCTACAGCCTTCCCAGTCACTGGAATACCTGGGAGTCCGGTTCGACACCCAGGCAGACAGTCACTCACCACCAAGAGAAGGTTAAAACTCCAGACGCGTCTACGGTCCTTGATGGGAGCCAGCCGGCCCATAGCTTGGCATTATCTGCAGGTTCTTGGTCTCATGGCATCCACCCTGGAAGTGGTACCCTGGGCGCGGGCCCATATGAGTCCACTACAATGCTCCCTCCTCTCTCGATGGAGCCCACGCTTCCGAAATTACTCCGTGCATCTACCTCTACCAGCCAGAGTGCGGACCCAGCTAAGGTGGTGGTTGCAGTCCAACCACACGAGCAGGGGGTCAAAGATGTCCTCCCTCATGTGGATTCTGCTCACCACAGATGCCAGCCTGAGCGGCTGGGGAGCACACTGCGAAGAACTCACCGCCCAAGGGCGGTGGAACAGAGAAGAATCGGGGTGGAACATCAACCGGCTAGAGGCACGGGCAGTCCGGTTAGCCTGCCTGCAATTTGCTCACAGACTGCAGAACAGAGCAGTCAGGGTGATGTCCGACAACACCACCACAGTGGCATACATCAACCGACAGGGCGGAACCAGAAGCCAACAGGTGTCCCTAGAGATAGCCCCGCTAATGGCTTGGGCAAAGGCGAATCTCCAGGACATCTCCGCCGTCCACATTGCCGGGAAGGACAACACCACGGCAGACTTCCTCAGCAGGGAAAGCCTAAATCCGGGAGAATGGCAGCTGTCCCCCACAGCCTTCCAGATGATTGTGGATCAGTGTGGGACGCCAGACATGGACCTACTAGCGGACGGGTCCAATGCTCAAGTACCCAGATACTTCAGCCGCAAGCGAGATCCGTTCTCTCACGGGATCGACGCCCTGGTTCAGCCATGGCCTCCAGGGACCCTGCTATACGCCTTTCCGCTGTGGCCCCTGCTGGGCGCCCTTATACACAAGATTCAGAGGTACAGAGGCCTAGTTCTTCTAGTGGCACCAGACTGGCCAAGAAGACCCTGGTACGCGGACAAGAGAAGACTACTTGCAGGGGAGCCCCTTCCCCTGCCTCCTCACAGGGACCTGCTACGTCAAGGTCCCATCCTCCACGAGGATCCGACTCAATTCTCTCTTACGGTCTGGCCATTGAGAGGTCTAGACTGAGGTAAAGAGGTTACTCGGAGCCGGTGATCGATACACTCCTCCGAGCCCACAAGTTTTCCACATCCCGCACCTACATAAGGATCTGGAGAGTATTTGAAGCCTGGTGCGACATTCATGGCACCAATCCACATGCGGCCACAATCCCTATTGTTCTGCATTTCCTGCAGGATGGACTTCAGAAGGGTCTCTCCCTAAGTTCCATCAAGGTTCAGGTGGCTGCGCTGTTCTGTTACGGTCCAAGGAGGGATGGTAAGACCATTGCCACGCACCCAGATGTTTCTCGCTTCCTGAAAGGAGTCAAGCACATTCGTCCGCCACTGAAGTGGCCAGTGCCCCTGTGGAACTTCAACCTTGTTTTGGATTTCCTCGCGGGATCCACCTTCAGACCCCTTCGGGGCCTGTCTCTCCGTTCGCTAACACTGAAGATGGTGTTCCTGCTGGCTGTGTGTTCAGCACGCCGCATCTCAGAGCTACAAGCGCTGTCCTGCCGTGATCCCTTTCTCAGAATCACTCCTGAGGCTATCCATCTTCACACGGTTCCCTCCTTTCTACCTAAAGTAGTCTCACAATTTCACCTCAACCAAACCATATCCTTGCCTACCACGGCGGGTTTGAAGAAATCAGAAGGGCGTTTGCTACGCCATCTCGACATCGGCAGATTGCTGCCCAGATACCTGGACATGACAGAAGCAGGAAGAAAGACGGACCATCTGTTCGTCCTTCACAGCGGGAAGAAACAAGGAGAAGCGGCCTCACGGCCCACCATCGCCCACTGGATCAAAGAAGTTATCAGAGCGGCCTACGTGGAGGCCGGGAAGTCACCGCCTCTGCAGGTCAAGGCTCATTCTACCAGAGCGCAGGCGGCCTCGTGGGCAGAATCTAGGATGCTGTCGCCTGCAGAGATATGTAAGGCGGCGACGTGGTCCTCCCTCCATACCTTTTCCAGATTTTACCGTCTGGATGTCCAGGCCAGGGAGGACACAGCATTTGCGAGGGCAATCCTGGGAGTAGCTTATGTACATCCCACTTGTTCTGAGTCCATCTGGCTACACGCTAGGAAATGTTGAGATTACTTACCTGATAATCTCCTTTTCCTTAGTGTAGACAGATGGACTCAGCATCCCGCCCGGCTGCCAGTATACATGGGTTTCACCGATTCAAGGTAAGCCTTATCACTTCTTACATGAGTGCGTCCACTCTACCAGATGTCGACGTCTTCCGGTTGGGAACGCTGGCAGTCTCCAGCTACTATCAATCGGTCAGGGGAATCCTGTTTCATTAATTAATCGATCGGTCAGTACACATATCCATAACAGCTTTTGCAAGGAAGATTACTGAGTTGCTTCACTTCCTGTGGGGGTATATGTACCCGTGCTGACGTCAGATCCGTCTCCAACTGCTAGCACGAGCATACTATACCCACTTGTTCTGAGTCCATCTGTCTACACTAAGGAGATTATCAGGTAAGTAATCTCAACATTTTATATATTTTAAATTATTTATATACCGCTGAACACTTAATGGTGGTCAAAGTGGTTTACATAGTCTGGCAACATTCATAATAAAAGTGTAAAATAACATTAAAAACTAAAAAACAATAGTTAAAATACAACAGACTTGGATTATTGATAAACTGAAAACATAACAGATAAACACTGTGCCGGATAATGGTGGTATTGTGGTGATTATTCTTAATGCCGAGGTGGGGGGGGGGGGGGGTGTATTTAAGAAGTAGTAATAGAATGAAAGGCACTCCTGAAGAGAGAGATTTTCAAATTCTTTTCAAAGTCTTTGTGGTTAGTAATCTCTCAAATTGTCAGGGATTGCGTTTCAGATTTGAGGGCCAGCAACACAAAACACACGTCTTGTGATGTCTAATCTGGCAGCTCTAATTGTAGATACTTGTAGTAAATTTTTGTGCATGGATCGTAAATTTCTGTTCAGTTGATATATTCAAAGTTGGGTACTTAAGACTCTTCCACTTGGTTGTATTAAATTATGTATGATGGAGAGAATTTTGTATCTTATTCTGTAATAGATAGGCAACCAATGTAAGATCTCTGCAAGATGTGCCAGTTAGAATACGAGCTGCCAAATTTTGTACTAATTGTAGAGGACAGATGGTGTTGTCATAAAGTCTAATCAGAAGCGCATTACAGTAGACAAGGCCGCTGAAGATTAGAGATTGTAAAATTGTGCGGAAGTCAGAGTATAAAAACGGGCGTAAGCGTTTTAGCATGTGGAGTTTGAAAAATGAATTTCTTATAATATGGGAAATATGATGTGACATGGATAGACTTGAGTCCAGTATGACACCTAAGTTTCGTGCTTTTGACGTTATTGGATAAGCCTAGGGGAGCTCAAGTCTTTTCCCAGTCAACCTAAGTTTCAGAAGGCAGGACAGTATTGCCCAGAGAAGAGCTCTTCTACACAGAGGTACTACAGTGCGAAGAGGCTGTCTTTTCGTGGAGGTTGCAGAATGGCAAGAGACTCCACCATTAGCACTGGGATTACTTAAGGGTCCCAATAAAGGTTAGAGGGTCCATTCTTCGATTGTTCAAATCAGGGGCTGTTTAGCCTAGTTTTATGAAGAATGGATTCAAATAACTACAGACCAATGAATTCTCTCCATTGTAAGAGTTTCACCTTAGAATTGTTCGTCCAATTGCTATTCCCGGAAGAAAAGGGAAGTAATTAGGGTTGTGCTGGACCATCTTCGTTTGGCAGCGATAGTATTGATCAGAGGCAAAGCACAGTTGGGTCCTTATCCCTTTTATTTTGTGGTGCCAGAGAACCCCACCCATCTACTCTTTTCTGTCTGTGTACATAAGAGTTTCTGTAAGGGAATGATCTGCTTTGATTCTCTGTCTCCACTTGCTGGTAGGGGAGAAATACTCATTAGTCTGGTTTGGTCTGATAGGGCTAAAGGAAAGAAAATTAGCAGATAACCAATTTTTCCTTTCATTCTTTTCTGTCCTGGGAAGTACTAGAAGTGGAGCTCAAATTGGGTTACCTGTCCTAGGATCATATTGAGGAGGATTAAGCAGATGTAATGTAGTAGAAACTTTAGGTGTTCTCAGATTATTTAGCGCTGTTTTTATAAAAATGTAATCTTTTCATCTTTGTGTCATGTATAATTTGTAAACTGTTGATCTCTCTGTAAAATAAAATGTAGTATATTAAATATTTTGAGATTTTTTTGAAGATAATTTTTTTTGACCTGACAGTTTTCCTCCTTCTCCTTTCAGTCTCCTGCTTAATCAGAACCAGGACTCAGATCCTGGCAACCAGAGCATTCATTTTGCAAGCATTTATTTCTACTTTGTATTTATATCTACCTTTCTGCTGCTTCTAGATTCTCTTTGATGGATTACACCGGGGGTGGCCAACTCTGGTCCTCGAGAGCCACAAGCAGGCCAGATTTTCAGGCTATCCACAATAAATGTTCATGAGATAGATTTGCATGCAATGCCTTCATTGTATGTAAATAGATGCATACTCTCGAGGACCGGAGTTGACCACCCCTGGATTATGCTGATCCCTTTTGGAGATAGTTTAGGCTGAATCATGCACTTCAATGACTCAGCTTTCCCTGAGGATTAATTTTAAATTTTTTCTTTCTCCTTTTTAAATGTTGGTGCCAGTAGTTTGGGTTCACTTTTGTTTAAAGTGGAGCCTGTCCTGTCTGTATAGTCTCCCTTCATCCCTAAAAGTGAAGGGTTTTTTTCCCTCTGTACCATTTTCTCACTCATGCATTGAGATTCCAGAGCTCAGACTACCTTTGAGTCCTGCATATAGAACTGAGAGCTTTTCTGAGAATGCCACCTTGGAGATTCTTGACTTCAATCACCTATGGAGAAGCCTAAATTTGGCCGCCTCCTACACCTTTCTTTATTATTGGTATCTGTATGTACCATAACTTCTAGAAAGTGTGATCTTGGGATGTGGTAATAGTTGAATGTCATAGTGTCTGTGTTTGCAACATCTCATTAACAATATATCTTATGCTGATCTTACAGCAAAATATGGATGTGTACAGGAGGTCAAAACTGTCTGAGCAAGAACTGGAAGCCTTGGAGCTGAGAGAAAGAGAGGTGAGTGACTAGTTACCAGATGCTGCTATACTTGGCAGGTTAAGAGAAAAATGGAATGAAGGGCGGATGGGTTTCAAGCATTGAGGAAGACTGCAGTTATATGAACCAACATAAAATTTGAACATTGTCTTCCCCTGTAAGCAAAATGTGTTGTGCACATATGATAGTAAAATTGGAATAGGATAATTGTAATTGGTTAGCATATTATTACATTAAAATATGCTACACACAAATATGGCAAAAGCGGGCATCTTCTTAACTTCATATTGTGAGCTAACAATTTTAAAAAATTCTACTTATTTCTATCTTAAGCTGGTTTTAATCTTGTAAACTTAGTCATTTTGTGAGTAAAATGGTAAAGAAATTTTAATAAACTAAATTAATAACAGCTCCTTCCTGTTCGTACCCCAGATCAGTTGACTCCTGGGTTTTGCCTCCCTGCCAGCACATGGAGACAGAAGAAAAGCTTTACTAGCCCTGCTACTTAACATAGTGTGCTGTCTGCAGTCTCCCAGTATTTCTCTGTCTCCAGCAGATGGCAGAGGTTTAAAACCTGCAGTCTGGGGTATAGATAAGAAAAAGACAAAAAGGAAGAAGTCCCATGGGATTGTTAGGCACCTGGTGGGGTTGTCCACCCTGGTTGAGGCGGGTGAGCAGGGGGTTGGTAACACTTGGCTGAGGCTTATTCCTGAGGGAGTTAGGATATCTGGTGATCCAATTGCCCCTGGTTCCTGAGAAACCATGGATCCAGCTTGTATTTTTTTGTATTGTATATCTCTGAGTGGTAAAGTTTGACACCAAAAAAAAATGCAAGTGAAAGCTCGGCATCTGGCTACAGGGGATTGGGGCTCCAAGGCATCTGGTTCAGTGTGGGGCCCGCATAGCAGGCAAGGCTTTGTAGCAAGCATTTTTATATGGATGCACTATTTAACTAGTTATCATTAGTTACACAGCCGTTAAATCCATAGTTGCTGCTGTAAGAGTGAAGTGTTCCATATTTTCAGATGAAATACAGGGATCGAGCAGCGGAAAGAAGGGAGAAATATGGTATCCCACAACCTCCAGAGCCAAAGCGCAAAAAAGCATTTGATCCTACTGCTGTGTAAGTTGGGTTTTTTTAAATACATTTCAGCGCAAATAAAAATAAATAAACATTTAGGGACAAGTTTAGTCCTCTTGTCTGGCAGCATGATAACTTTGGTGAAAATGTACTAATATGGTCCAGATGGGGGGGTGGGGGATGACAGTTGAAGCATAGACTTGGCACTTAGGTTAAGTAAGACTGACTCCATTGAAAATTACCTCAAATTTGAAAGCGCTAGAAGATCCATGTAAAAGCATATAAGCATAGTTTTTACCAGATGCAGCAGAGAATGCCTTTCTAGTTGGGGGTGGAGCGGGTGTTAAGCCAACCAAGCTCTGCCCTCCCTCTGTCTTCCTGCCACTCCCACCAATCTCTTTCGCTCCTTATACCTATTTTCTCTCCACTATCGTATACGGTAATCAATTTTGTGACTGCACAATGATATGTGGCATTTTGGGCTATCACCGACAAAGCCCACCATTTTTGTATGAGGTTTCTCTGCTTCCTTAATTAAGACTACACGGTATCAGCTATATGTAGTTTGGTTAAATATAACACACTGTATCTAAGCAACCGTGCCACCTGCAGTTCATCAGTATTTCTGTCTCCAGCAGATGGCAGAGGCTGTTCTGCAGTTGACTAAATTTTTTAGATAATTTTTTTCTTTTGAGCCTTCCTCCCATGGTTTAAAAAATTTATTTTTTTTATTTTATTTTTTTTTTTTTTAGAATCCTTAGGGTTCTTCCCTGTCAGGTTGAGGCGGTCGAGCCGGGGTTGGTACCCTTGTGTGTGCTTGGTCTGGGCGCCCGTGAGGTGTAAATCTGGTTGTCCAGATCCCTCCCTTCACGAGGCGGCTGCAGGCTCTTTACAATACTTTTTTACAAGAAGTTTTGGATATTTTTGCCTGTTTTTCAGGGCAAGTTGTTCATTTTTAACGCTAATTAAAACAAAAAACAAACTGTTTGCACCAGAGCACTGTTCTACAGGCGAGCGACTTCCTCCCCTTAGGTAGGAGCTTTTTGTGGGTCTCTGGCTGTTTGTTTGGGGGACCTTTTCTTCTGTCATGGTGAGTACCTTCAGAGAGAGGATTTTAATTTTATCTCTCCCTTATGGCTTGCGGCAAGGCATGCCATTCATGCGGCTCTGATTCTTCTCGGCTTAATAGGTCGGGGTTATGCGCTAACTGTGCTGACGGTGAGGAGGGTTCGTCTGTTGCTTCTTCTGCTAAACAGTGTCGAGTGTCATCTTTTGGACCGGCTGTAACCTTTTTCCTAGCATGTAGCCAGATGAACTCAGGACCAGTGGGTTATGTGCTCTTCTGCTAGCAGTTGGGAGACTTGAGTCATATTTCAAAGCTGATGTCACTCTAGATATACCCCTGCAGTAACCTCCGCTCTTCAGTATTTCTCTCTCCTAGCAGATGCGGACACTATCCCACACACTACACAGTGTTAGGAAAATTACTGCAAGAAGACAATTAACTGAAAAGATCGAGCCCTGCTCTCCTGTGGTGATACCTAAGGGTCCCTCCCCAGTTGAGAATTTCTGAGGTGATCTCAGAGGTGTGCCTTGGTCCAGTAGCCGGTTCCCGGCATGGACTTAGCCCCAGAGTGGCTGAAAGGCAGTGGGTGCAGAACCGAGCGCGGTGGTGATGGTAATTCCCTCTCCCCCTGCAGCTGGAGACTGGCATGCGATCGGTAAGCGCTGAGACCAGGTAAGCAGAAATCTTTAAATCCAGGTCTCTGGAGCTCGGATTGCTGTACCGATTCCTTCTTCCGGCGAGGTTAAAAAGGGAGCACCGATCGGGTTGAGCAGCCTTGCTTGGGGTAGGCCCCGATCCGGTGCAAGGCTCCACACACATGGAGACCCTCGGGGGGGGCACCATCTTCCCTTCTCAACAGGCGGTATGTGTGGGGCCGGGCGGCTGATGCGCACAACTGAGCACACTCGATGCGCACATACACAGACAATGGCATCTGCGCCCAAGAAGGCCAGAAGGCACTCCCTTTGCACAGCCTGCCACATAAGAGCCATGCAGCCTGAACTGGGGTCCTGCCTGTGTCAGCATTGCAGAAAAGCCCAAAGGGAGCCAAAACCTAGTCCCTTACTGTCGGGGGATGGTCTGGAACTACTACCGACCGTAGCTCCCCAGATCTATGCATCTTCGAGATGGCTTCTCCACAAAAGGGCACTTCAGGGGCCCCAACTCCCCCCTGGGATTAACATGGACCCAGGGACCTTCTCCTGGCTAGAATTTTTCCAAGGGCTGCAAGCCTTCGTTCAGGCACAATCAGCCCTGGCGGCGCCCCGGGCTCAACCCCTGCCGGAAGAACAAAATCCTCCCAGTCCTGCTCGGATGTCTCAAGACATGCATCGCCTAACCAAGAACTTCCCTGACAAGGGACCCAGACACCTCAGATGAAGATGGTGACTCCCTGGAAGAAGGCGAAATCCCTCCAGGAATCTAATCATTCCGAACCATGCTTCACTTCTTCCACAAGGATGAATTACCAGCCCTTGTTTCCCAGACTCTGAAGACTGTGGGAGTTCCAGGCACGGATCCTATGGTGGAACCAAAGAAGAACCCCATCTTGGTGTCTTTGTAAAGCCTCATGCTACTTCCCAATGTTGGAAGCCATTCAGGAACAGATTGACCTGGAGTGGGATGCCCCGGGAGCCAGCTTCAAAGGGGGTCAGGCCTTGGAAGCCCTATACCCTCTAGAACCAGCAACCACGGAACACCTGCGTTTCCCGAAAGTGGATGCTATGGTCTGCGCCGTCTCAAAGAAAACTATTCCCATTGAGGGAGGGGCTCCGTTGAAGGATACTCGGGATAGACGATTGGAATCCATCCTTAAGCAGGCCTTCGCAACAGCAATGACGCTACAGATTGCTTCCTGCTGTGTACTGGTGGCACGTTCCTGCTTGCTCCTCTCAAGAGAGGCAAATAACTCTGGAACGTATTCCGGTGAGACGAAGGAACCTGCAGCAGCATTCCTGACGGATGCAAGCTCAGACCTGGTGTGTACCTCAGCCAGAGATGTAGCCTCGGTAATGGCAGCCAGAAGACAACTATGGCTACGGACTGACGCGACATCTTGATATTTGGAATGCCACACTCAACGCAATCAACAATCTTCTTAATTCTATACAACTTGCTCTTAATACTACAAAAACCGAACTCATGGTAATAACTTCTCCCACACCCTCCCATACTACACCGACAATGCCTATCACATTACCCCACACCCAATTTTCCCACCAACTACGTGATCTAGGAGTCATACTAGACGACCACATGACATTCAAAAAATATATCAATACAATACTGAAAGAATTTTTTTCAAGATCCACACAATTAAACTAAAACCCCTATTACATTTCACTGATTTCCGCACCGTACTCCAAGCCATGGTATTCTCTAAAATTGACTACTGTAATGCTCTGCTATTAGGACTACCCAAAAATGCCATCAATCCGTTACAAATTCTACAGAACACTGCCGCTTGCATCCTCACCAATACTACTTCAAAGGAGCATATTACACCCATTCTTAAACGATTACATTGGCTACCCATTCACTTTCGCATTCAATATAAGGTTTTAACCTTCATACACAAAGCCCTTCACAATACAGAAATGAACTGGTTCTCTAACTCCTTACAATTTCATACCCCTAACAGGCCGATCAGAAACCCACTTGTAAACCCCTTCACCCCAACTCTTTAAATATACATCCACTAAGGCCCGTGCCCTGTCACTAGCTGGCCCTACCTTATGGAATTCTATGCCCACTGAGCTACGACTTGAACAATCCCCAAAGATCTTCAAAAAAAATCTCAAGACAAGGTTATTTACTCAAGCCCTACACATGATCCCCCCCCCCCCCCGCCCCCCCTGCTCCTTCCCTCTTCAATACATCCATCTTGCAAACACAATAGACATTTTCCTTCACGTTCCACCTTCTCCATCATGCTACATCTCTAAATGTCCCAGCATGTCCAATCCTCTCTTCCTCCTCCATTCCCCCTATCCTCCCCCTCTCTCCCCTTTCTTTCCCTCCACTCTAAGTTTTGCCATTTATATTAGTCATTCTCACTGTTAGTTATTTACCTATTAGTTCATAATTATTAATTTGTTATATGTACGTTACCTTTTCCCTTAGTTATTTATATACTAGTTCATAATTATCACTACCTTGTTCCATGTACAATGCTCTGACGTTTTGTTTTGTTTCTTGTAAATCGACGCGATATCCTAGGATGAACGGCGGTATATAAAAACCAATAAATAAATAAAATAAATAAATCTAAAGCGAATCTCACAAGAATGCCCTTTAAAGGATCTCTCTTGTTCGGAAGCAAATTGGAGAAGTTAGCCAGCAAATGGGGCGAATCCCCAGTGCCTCGGCTACCAGAAGATAGGAGCAAAAGATCTGAGTCCCTCCCCCAGAAGAACCAAGGGCAGAGGATTGCAACGCTTTAGACCTTACAGGAACTCGCAGTTTCAGGCACCTCGTCCCTCCGGAAGGTCCCAGCCCTTTTGGACCCTACAGACCAAGAGAGGGGCAGGCTCCAGCCGTGCTCCAGAATGAGAATTGGCCGACCCATCCACAGGAAGAGGAGATAGGGGGTCGACTTGCCCTTTTCTACCAAAGATGGGTCGAGATCACGTCGAACAAATGTGTACTAAACATCATTCTAGAAGGTTACTCTCTGAAGTTCTGCAGCAACCCTCTGGACAAGTTTATGATGTCACCCTGCCACTCCCACACCAAGAGACTGGCAGTGGAAGCCACTCTGACAAGACTACTCATTCTGAAGGCAATAACTCCGGTTCCCATGCCCCAACAAAATACAGGGCGCTATTCCATCTATTTAACGTTCCCAAGAAGGAAGGATCATTCCGACCCATCTTAGATATCAAGAACAACGGTCATCTGCGGATACTACACTTCTGCATGGAGAGTCTTCCCTCGTTATAATGGCAGTACAACCAGGAGTTTCTAACTTCTCTGAAGCCTACCTTCACATTCCAGTCCATCAGGATCACCAGCGTTTTCTACGCTTTGTGAAACTAGGTCACCATTACCAGTTCCAAGCGCTACCTTTCGGCCTAGCAACCACCCCCAGAACATTCTCCAAAATTATGGTGGCCGTGGTGGCAACACTGAGTAAGGAAGGGATCTTGGTACACCCTTACCTGACAACTGGCTGATCAGGGCAAAGTCTTCGGAAAAGAGCCGGTAGGTGACCAGAGTCAAGAGCCTAGTGCAGGAACTCGGTTGGGTCATGAACATGGGCAAGAGCAGTCTGCAGCCCTCTGTCTCTAGAGTACCTGGGGGCCCGTTTTGACACCAAACAGAAGAGTCTTCCTCTCTCCCCCGAGGAGAAGGAAACTGATGAAACAATTACGATTGATGTCCAATGCGCACACCCCAAGGTATGGGACTATCTTCAAGTCCTCGGCCTCGTGGCATCAACTCTGGAGGTCATCCTGTGGGCAAGGGCCTACTTGTGACCACTCCAGCACTCCTTACTGTCACGATGGAACCCACTGTCCCAGGACTACTCAATTCGCCTCCAAATACCAGCAGAGGTACGTTTTCAGCTCCAGTGGTGGCTACAGGAAGACCACCTAAGCAGAAGAGTAAGCCTATCCCCACCGAACTGGATCTTACCATGGATGCGAGCCTGAGAGGGTGGGGAGCCCACTGTCAGGAGCTGATGGCCCAGGGACAATGGAACAAGGAAGAGGTGGAATGGAACACAAACCACCTGGAAGCTTGAGCAGTCAGACTGGTGTGCCTGTGATTCAACCACAGACTTCGAGGCAAAGCGATTCGAGTAATGTTGGACAACGCTACGACGGTGGCTTACATCAATCGCCAGGAAGGAACCAGGAGCCAGCAGGTGTCTCTGGAGATAGACCCCTGAAAGGGGTTAAGCATCTTCAGCCACTCCTAAAGTGGCCGGTGCCCCTATGGAACCTCAATCCAGATACTAGACTTCCTAGCGGGGGCTTCCTTCAGACCAATGCGCGGTCTGCCCCCACGCCTCTTAACACTGAAGACTGTATTCCTGGTGGCAATATGTTCAGCTCATCGCATCTCCGAACTACAGGCACTATCCTGTCAGGAACCGTTCCTAAGGTTCACTCCTGGAACCATACAGTTGCGCACCGTCCCCTCCTTCCTACCGAAAGTGGTCTCCGATTTTCATTTGAACCAGGTCATCTCCCTGCTATCTCCGGATGAACATAAAGACTCTGAAGACTTGCGCCTCCTTCGCTATCTAAATGTCGGCAAACTCCTGGTGCGGTACCTGGAAAGATCGGAACCGGTGCGCAAAATGGATCGCTTGTTCGTTCTTCACAGCGGGAAGAAGCAAGGAGAAGCGGCCTCGTGGGCGACCATAGCCCGTTGGATCAAAGAAGTAATCAAGGCAGCCTACATAGAGGCAGGAAAGCCCTTACCACTACAGGTTAAGGCTCATTCTACGAGGGCCCAGACAGTTTCTTGGGCAGAAACCAAGCTGCTGTCGCCTGCCGAGATCTGTCGGGCGGCGACGTAGTCCTCCCTACACACCACCTCCAGGTTATACCGCCTGAATGTTCAGGCCCGAGAAGATGCAGCCTTCGCAAGGGCAGTATTAAATGGGCCATGGGCAGCCTCCTGCCCTGTCCGAGAGTAGCTTTTGTACATACCACTGGTCCTGAGTCCATCTGGCTACATGCTAGGAAATGGAGAAATTACTTAGCTGATAATTTCGTTTTCCTTAGTGTAGACAGATGGACTCAGCATCCCGCCCACGGCTGCCCCAGAGAAGGAGGACCTGGGAAAGCGAACCTCTAGACTAAGCAAAGCCACTGCCTACCCCTAGTTCAAGACCCCCTCAGCTTGTCCAGTGTCGGCATTAATTGGTTGAGTGCACTGGCAGTCTCCAGTTTTGAAATCAGTTGAACCAGTTTAATCAAGTTAATTAAGCAAAGATATATTCCACAATGGCTTTTCGAAGAGAATACTGCTGAGGCTACTTCAGGGGTATAACTAGAGTGACGTCAGCTTTGAAATCTGACAGTTTCCCATCTGCTAACAGAAGAGCACACAACCCACTGGTCCTGAGTCCATCTGTCTACACTAAGGAAAACAAAATTATCAGGTAAGTAATTTCTCCATTTTACCTCAACTGGCCGGCTTGGGAACAGTGGCCATTTTGGATTTTGCCGCAGCAATTCCTGCGTTGCCAGGGGGGAATCCTCCATCTCTGTCTCTGGCCAGTTCCGGGTTGGGGAACAGGCAGGGAGGGCTAGAAGGGGAGGAAAGCTCTGGTTTGCCTGTTTTTCAACCAGACCATACTGGTTTTGGTGCAGGGAGGTTTTTCTCCAGACTTTGTTACTTCATGATGCCTATATGGCCAGACAGAAGGCGGCTTGGGGGGACTACACAGCCGCAGATTCCATCACTCCAACCCACTGAGGGTCCTTCGGGGGGAACCAGGAGGTCTTCTATGCACGGTAATAGGGTTCCCTCAGCACAGGGCTTGATTTTTTGCCCACAGGGTGATGCAGCTGGGGCGGTTGATCCAGAGGACACTATCATAGCTCCTGGTGGTACTGGTTCGGGGTCTGGCCGAACTCCCCTGGTGGCTCCGGTTATTCTGGCTACCGAGGATGTGGGTCAAGGGGGTGACCCAGTCTTTTATTCATGAGGCGGATCCTAAAGTGGTCTGCCTTTTTAAAAGGGAAGAGTTGGAGGTTTTGCTTCCCTTGGCTTACCAGGTTCTTGGGGTTAAAATTGCCTCAGGAGAACCAGGATTTGGACAGTGAGGACCCAGTACTAGGTGCCATCAGAGATCCTTCAACTTCTTTCCCTTACCACAAGTTGGTTAGAAAGTTAGTAGAAGAGGAATTGGGGAACTCATGATTCTGGTTTAAAGGTGGGCAGAGCCATGGAGAAACTTTACCCTCTACCAGAACAGGATTTAGAATTTTTTTTCTCTCCCGAAAGTAGATGCGGCGGTGTCTGCTGTGACTTAAGCGCACCACGATTCCGGTTATTGAAAAGATGTACAAGATCATAAGATGGAGTTACACCTTAAAATGATTTTTGAGGTGACATCCCTGGATTTGTGTGCCACGCTTTGTTCAAGATTCTTGCAGTGTGCTTGTCTCTAGTGGGGTACAGCAGCTTCAAGGTAATTTGTCTCAATCAGGTGTGGACGCAGATACAGCTGAGTGTGTGGAAGCAGCTGTGGCTTACGGTGCGGATGCTCTCTGATTTGGTGCATACTTCATCCAGAATAATGGCATCTGTTGCCTCCCGAAAGTTGGTTTAGCTTCACAATTGGGCGGCAGATGTTTCCTCTAAGGTGCAATTGGCATCCTTGCCTTTCAAAGGTAAGTTCTTGTTTGGCAAGGATCTAGAGCAGCTGATCCAGTCTCTTGGAGACAAAGTCCTCAGGTTATCCGAGGATAAATCTAAGGGTAAGAGATTTTTTCAATCAAGGTCTCGTTTTCGGTCCAACAGAAGATCGCGGCCTACCGGTGGTAAGCCGGGGCCGCAGAGACAATATTTTTCGTGGGGGGCAAGCACGGGGACAATTCTTTCGTGGAGCCAGAGGGTCCTTTAGGGGATCCTCTGGTGGCTCCTTGGCAGGAGGTAAGTCTACCCAATGATGCCAGGCTGGTCCACTCCATCATTCCTATTATAGGAGGTCGCTTATGGCACTTTCACGATGAGTGGGCCAAGATCACTCAGGGACCAGTGGGTTCTCAATATAAGACACAGTTACATTTTAGAATTTGCTCGTCCCGTACAGAAACTTTTTCTAATTTCCCAATGCAGCTATCCGGTCAAGCGGGCGGCAGTACAACTGACTCTAGACCGGTTATGTTGGTTAAGTGCGGGTAGTAACAGTTCCCAGAGCAGTATCTCCCTCTCAGAGGAGATACTCCATTTATTTTCTGGTCTTCAAAAAGGAGGGCTCGTTTCGGCCAATACTGATTTAAAGAAGGTCAATGCAAAACTCAAGGTGCCATGCTTCAGGATGGAACCCCTCAGGTCGGTCAATAGTGGCTATAAGCAAAGGAGAATTCCTGGCTTCCTTGGATCTCATGGAGGCTTATCTACATATTCCCTTCCATCAGGACTCTCAGCGTTTTCTCCGCTTCATGATTCTGGGTCAACATTTTCAGTTTCAGGCTCTTCCGTTTGGTCTCGCCACATCTCCACAGACTTTCACCAAGGTGATGGTGGTGACAGCTTTCCTTCGAATAGTAGGGTACAGTACCTGAATGTAATCCACTTTGAAGTGCTGAAAAAGTGCGAAAAGCAGAATATAAATAAAATAAATATTCTAGTTCACCCATATTTGGACGATTGGTTGATCAAAGCCAAGTCAGAGTCTCTCTGCTGCAAGTCGATTCACCAAGTTCTCAAGTCCTACAGTCCCTAGGTTGGGTAGTGAATCACGACAAAAGTCAGCTGTCAGCAACACAAACTTCGGAGTATTTAGGTGCTCGGTTCGATACTCTTATAGACAGTCTTTCTCTCTCAAGATCGAATCTTGAAACTTCAGGCCCAGATCTGCCGTGTTTTGCGGTTGCAGGAACTCAAGGTCTGGGACTACTTACAGGTATTCTTGCCTGATGGCCTCCATGCTGGACTTGGTTCCCCGGGCATTTTCCCATATGAGATCACGACATACGGCATTGTTGTCCTGCTGGAAGCCAGTATCGGAAGAATATCATATCCGCTTACCTCTCGAGGGTTTGCCTAGAGACAGTCTGTCATGATGGCTTCAGACTTCCAATCTGTCGGAGAGTAGACCTCGAAGTTTCCGATTGGATGGTGGTTACTACCGATGCCAGTCTCTCTGGATGGGGAGCAGTTTGTCAGTCCCATTTGGTTCAGGGATCCTGGTCCACGAGACAGTCTGCGTGGTCTAGAGACCAGGGCGGGCCGCTTGGCCTTGAAGTTTTTGCCATTACTACGGAATCGTCCGGTTCGAGTTCTGTCAGACAACGCCACAACAGTAGCATATATAAATCGGCAGGGCGGAGCCAAAGGCAGGGCAGTGGCTCTAGAGGCGCAGATGTTGGTGCTCTGGGCGGAACGACATCTAGAAAGATTAGCGGCATCCCCCATCACAGGAACAGAATGTTCAGGCGGATTTCTTGAGTCACACACACTTGGATCCAGGCGAGTGGGAGCTCTGAGACAGCTATGTAGATAATTCGAGATCTTTGGGGTCTACCTCACAACAACCTTATGGCGACCTCTTCAGTCGCCGAAGATAGTACGTGGCTGAAGGGGTCGATGCTCTGATTCTACCATGGCCCGGGAAGTTCTACTATATATTTTTCTTCCGTGGCTGCTGGTGGGCAAGGTTCTACGTCACATAGAAAAGCATTGCGGAGAGGTGATTCTGGTGGCTCTGGAGTGGCCTCGGCATCCGTGGTTTGCGGATCTGGTCAACCTGGCAGTGGACGGCCCACTTTGCTTTGGCCACCTGACGCGTCTTCTTTGACAGGGTCCTATATTTTTCGACCAGGCTGCTCGCTTTTGTCTAGCGGCATGGCTTTTGAGAGGAGGCGTTTGAAAAGGAAAGGTTACCCAGACTCGGTAGTCACTACATTGTTACAGTCTAGAAGGAAGTCTACTAACCTCTCATGTTCGTGTATGGAAGATTTTTGAGTCCTGGTGTTCCGTCAGGGGAATTTGCCTCTTAGGGCCTTAATTCCTGAAATATTATCTTTCTTTCAGGATGGCTTCACCAAGGGTTTATCTCTTAGTTCTCTTAAAGTGCAGGTAGCAGCACTGGGCTCTCTCCATGGCAAAACTGAAGGTTCCTCTATTTCATGTCATCCAGACGTGGTTCGTTTTCTTAGAGGTGCGATGAATCTTCGTCCTCCAGTTCGGAAATTTTGTCCGTCCTGGAATCTTAAACTAGTTCTTAAAGCTCTGTGTGAACCTCCCTTCGAGCCGCTCTGAAGGTCTACGTTAAAGGATTTGACACTTAAGGTAATTTTTCTCATCGCCATTTGTTACAGGCATTATCTTGTCTAGATCCTTTCCTTTAGATTTCAGAATCCTGAGTTTCTTTACGGACGGACGGTACCTTCCTTTTTACCAAAGGTGGTTTCAGCGTTCCATGTCAGTCGGATGAAACTTCTGGCTCTTCCTAACTTACCAGTGTTGGATCCTAATGTGAGGGAGCTCAAACATCTAGATGTTCGGAGGGCTTTATTGCGTTACCTCGAGATTACCAATGACTTTAGGAGGTCCGATCACCTCTTCGTGCTGTGGAGTGATCATAATAGAGGCTCCAAGGCTTCTAAAGCCTCTATTGTAAGATGGTTGAAGGAGGCTATTTCTTCCGTGTTTAGTACACGGAGTCGTCCAATTCCGGAAGGCTTGCGTGCTTACTCCACACGTTCGCAAGCAGCCTCATGGGCAGAATCTCAACTTGTTTCCCCACAGGAAATTTACAGAGCGGCGACTTGGAAGTCGCTGCATACTTTTGCAAGGCACTATCGTTTAGATGTTGGGGCTCCGGCAAACCCTTCCTTTGGCGAGAGTGTTTTGCGAGTGGGATTCTCCAGGTCCCACCCTGGGAAAGGGCTTTGGTACATCCCAGGTGTCTGGACTGATCTGGGTATGTACAGGGAAAGGAAAATTGGTTCTACCTGCTAATTTTTGTTCCTGTAGTACCACGGATCAGTCCAGAGCCCGCCCAATTAGAAGGGGGTTATATTAAGGGGAGAGTCCGCTCAGCTGTAAGATTGTTCTCTGTTGCATTCCATGTTCTTGTTAATTGTTTAATGGTTCCATATTTTTTTGCTATTATCTGCTTTGATATAGATATATACTGATGTACTGCAGGTGGCGCGGTTGCTTAGATACGGTGTCAGCGAGGTTTTTTTCTCTGTCTCCATCTGCTGATAGGGGGAGATGAACCCAGGTGTCTGGACAGATCCGAGGTACTACAGGAACGAAAATTAGCAGTCTGGGCAATTTTGTTTTTTGAGCCTTCCTCCCAGGGGTTTTTTTGATTCTGGTGGATTCTTCCCTGTTTTGGTTGAGGTGGATTAGCTGGGGGTTGGTGAGCCTTTAATACGCTCTATCCTTGCGCCCTTGGGGTGTAAATCTGGGGGTCCATTCACTCCCCTTCACGAGGCCACTCAGGCGGCTGCAGGCTCAGGATATTTTTTCTTCTGAAGGCACTCGTTCTTGAACCTCTTTCCAGCCTTGGGGGAAGTTTTAATAAAGTTAAAAGAAAAGAAAAAGGAGCTAAGGCAGCGGCACGGTACAGCTCTTCTCTACTGTGTGGGCAACTTCCTCCTCTTGCTTTGGCGGCTGGGGTGTTGGAGCATTTTGTTTTCTTGTTCTGAGGTAGATTCCTCAGCGAGAGCTATGGGCCTGCAGTTCGGCATGTTCGCAGCTTATCAGGCTCAGTTTGTGTTCCGGCTGTCCAGACGATGAGGGCTCATCCAAAGGCCGGGTATGCGCAAAAAATCAATGGAGGGCCTCTGCTCTTGTTCTGGCATTGCCAGGTGAAGATCCCTTCCTGCTCAGCACGGGAACGATGGCCATTTTGAATTCGCTTTCGGTCGTTCCTGGCGTCTGGGGGCATGTAACCCCCTGCAGTCGTCTCCGGCATGTTTAGGCTTCAGGGAGCATCAGGGAGGCTCGGAGGGGGAAGAGGCTCCCATACTACCTGTCTCTGATTCCTCTCCTGCTGGGGCTGGGATCTCTAAACTTTTTTTGGCTGACTTTGTGTTACTGCTGCATGAGACTTATCTAGCCAAGCAGCAGGCAAACTACCAGATTCTCGGCCCCAGTCGAAGGAGGTCTGTGCTGTGGGCCCAAGCTGGATTATTTGGTTAGAAAGCGCATTTCCCCTGTTCAGAAATGTTGGGTCCTCCTTTGGGTTCAGACCAGGTGGAGATAAATCAGAGGATTCTGAGGATGCCCCAGTGGGGGCAGGGGAGCCTCCTGGCAATGACTTAACGAGTAGATGTGAATCGGTTATTTACATTTTCGGATAATAGGACTAGGGGGCATTCCATGAAGTTAGCAAGTAGCACATTTAAGACTAATCTGAGAAAATTCTTTTTCACTGAATGCACAATTAAGCTCTGGAATTTGTTGCCAGAGGGTGTGGTTAGTGCAATTAGTGTAGCTGGGTTTAAAAAAGGTTTGGATAAGTTCTTGGAGAAGAAAGTTCATTAACTGCTATTAATCAAGTTTACTTAGGGAATAGCCACTGCTATTAATTGCATCAGCATGGAATCTTCTTGGTGTTTGGGTAATTGCCAGGTTCTTGTGGCCTGGTTTGGACTCTTTTGGAAACAGGATGCTGGTCTTGATGGATCCTTAGTCTTGACCCAGCATGGCAATTTCTTATGTTCTTATGTTATGACTTGCTGGTAGATCCGGCAGCAGGAGATATGGGTCAAGGGGATGATCCAGAGGGAATCCCGGTCCCCAAGGGGGATGACCCGAATGTAGTCCGTCATTTTAGAAAAGAGGAACTCTATCCTTCAGTTCCTCAGGCTATTCGGGTGCTGGGGGTCAGGAAGGTTCTGATTTGGAGGGGGCAGATCCAATCCTGGATGGGCTGCGGGGTCCCCCATCATCCTTCCCCATATCACAAGTCTGTGAGGAGGTTGGTTGAGAGGGAGTGGGAAACTCCCGATTCAGGATTAAAGGTGGGAAGGACCATGGCAAAGCTCTGTCCATTGCCTGAGCAGGCGCTGAAGCTTTTCGCCCTTAAGGTTGATGCTGCGGTTTTGGCAGTTACTAAAAAGACAATCATCCCGGTATTAGGATCCGCAGCGTTGAAGGACGTGCAGGATCGTAAGCTGGAAGTACACTTCGAGGATTTTTGAGGTTTCGGCCCTTAGTTTGCGTTCTGCTATTTGTACTAGTTTTATGCAGCGTGCTGTCTGCACAGGGTGCAGCAGAAGCAAGAAAGTCTGCCAAAGTCAGGTGAGGAGGTGGACAGGGCTAAGCTTGTTGAGGCAAGCGATGGCTTACCATTGCTAATGCTCTGTATGATTGGTTCAGCCGAAAGTCTCAGATTATGGTATCTGTGGTTTCTGCCAGAAGGTTGCTCTGCTTGCGTAACTGGTCGGCGGATGTATCTTCTAAGTCTGTTAGGTTCGCTGCCTTTTAAAAGCTGACTCACGTTTGGTGAGGACCTGGAGCAGTTGACGCAGACTCTAGGTGACAGTAATGTTCTCAGGTTGCCGGAAGATAAGCCTGTGGGCAAGAGATTTTTTCAGTTTCATTCCCGTTTTCAGGATGTTAGACCTAGTCCGACAAGGGCAATGCAAGGTTCACAAAAGTAGTTTTCCCTTCAGGGCCAATCCTGGGGTCAGTCCTTTCGGGGTGCCCAGAGACCATTCAGAGGAGCTGCCGGTGGTAGCACAACCAGTGTTAAGTCTTCACGATGAATCAAGACTGGTCCACTTTGTCTTCCTATTATAGGGAGTCGCCTGGTGCGGTTCTATGAGGAGTGGGCAAGATTACTCAAGACCAATAGGTTCTCAGTATGGTAAGAGATGGCTACGCTTTAGAATTTGCTCATCCATTCCAAGATTTGTTTCTAGTTTCCCCTTGCAGCTACGTACACAACAGGTAGCGGTTTGAGAGACGCTGGACTATCTGAGAAAACTGGGGGTGTTGGTTCTGGTTCCCTACGCGGAGATAGGCTTGGGAAGGTATTCCATTTACTTTGTAGTTCCAAAGAAGGAAAGCACTTTCTGCCTGATTCTTGATTTGAAAAGGTAAATGCAACGCTCAAGGTATCGCGTTTCCGTAAGGAGAGACCCGAAGGTCGGTGATCGCAGGCATTCGCAAGGGGAGAATTCTGGCATCTCTGCTTCTAATGGAGGTGTGTATGCACATTCCCATTCAGCTAGATTCTGAGTTTCTGAGGTTTATGATTCTGGGTCAGCATTTTCAATTTCAGGCCCTTCCTTTCGGGTTGGCCACAGCACCACACACCTTCACCAAGGTAATGGTGTTGGTGGCATTGGCTTTTCGTCAGGAAGGTGTTCTGGTGCATCCTTATCTGGACGACTGCTTATCGGGGCGAAGTCTGAAGTTTTGTCGCCAATCTGTTCAGATGGTTATCGGTGTTTTCTTGAGTCGCTTGGCTGGGTAGTGAATTTGGCAAAGAGTCACCTGCAGCTATTGAAGTCCCTGGAATATCTGGGAGCTCAATTAACACCCTGGAAGGAAAGTGTTTCTCACAGAGGAGCATGTTCAGAAGCTGCAGGGGCAGATTCGGCGCTTGTTAGGATTACCAGTGCCCAAGGACTATTTGCAAGTTATGAGCTGTATGGCTTCAACCCTGGAATTGGTCCCATGGGCATTTGCTCGTGAGACCCTTACAGAGAGCTCTTTGGCATGGAGGAGTTTCGTATTCCTTTGCTGCTAGAGGGTGTTGCACAGGAGAGTCTATCCTGGTGACTTCTAAGTTCCAGACTTGTTCTGGGGTAGACCTCGAAGTTCCAGATTGGGTAGTGGTTACTACTGATGCCAGTCTCTGGTTGGGGAGCAGTCTGTCAGCAGCAGTCGGCTCAGGGTTGCTGGTCTGTGAAAGTCTGCTTGGTCTATCAGAGACCAGAGCGGTCTGCTTAGCATTACAGATTTTTCTGGACAGAACAGAGAGTTGAGCAGTGGCCCAGGAGGTGCAGGAGTTGATTCTTTGGGCGGAGCAACACCTGGAGTGGATAGTGGCATCACACATCGCCGGGGTCGAAAACATTCAAGCAGATTACTTGAGTTGCAGGCTGAGTGGTAGTTGTCAAGAGACGGTAATGCAGCTCATCCGCAAGAAAGTGGGGCTCCCCCCATGTGGATCTAATGGCGACTTGTCAGAATGCCAAGGCGTTTGGTTTTTCAGTCGGAGAAGGGAGCACGGGGCCGAGGGTGTTGATGCTCTAGTAGTGCCTTGGTCTTGGGAAGTTCTACTTTGTTTTTCCTCCTGGGCCGCTTGTGGGCAAGGTGTTGCGCTGCATAGAGAGGCATCAGGGCAAAGTGGTGTTGGTGGCTCCAGAGCAGCCATGCCGTCCGTGGTTCGTGGATGTAATAACTTGGCAGTAGATGGCTCGATTCACTTTGGTCATCTAGCAGGCCACTTTTGTCAGGGATCCATATTTTCAAATAATCACTCACTTTTGTCTACAGGCATGGTTTTTGATAGGCAGTGATTGAAACGTAAGGGTTATCCTGAAGTAGTCATTGCTACGTTGTTCCAGACCAGGAGAAGATCTACTAATCTTTTGTACGTAAGGGTATGGAAGGTTTTTGATTCCTGGTGTTGCTGTAATGGGGGTTCGACCTCTCCAATCTTCAGTGGCTGACATTTGTCCTTTCTGCAAGAAGGTTTGGTAAAAAGGTTTGTCTTTGAGCTTGCTTAAAGTTCAGATGGCAGATCTTGGTTATCCTCGAGGCAAAATAGAGGGCTCTACTTTATCGGCTCAACCAGATGTGGTTCAGTTCCTTCAGGGGACAAAGAACCTACATCCACTGGTGTGGAAAGTTTGTCCATCCTGGAATCTTAATCTTGTCTTCAGAGATTTGTGTGAGGCCCCTTTTGAACTACTCAGAAGAGCGATTCTTAAGACTTGACTATTAAGGTTTTTCTGGTGGCTATATGTTCAGCTAGGAGAATTTCTGCGTTGCAGGCTTTATCTTGCCGCAGTCCATTTCTTCAGATTTCGGACTCGTGTATGTCGTTGCAGACAGTACCTTCCTTTTTACCTAAAGTAGTGTCCGCGTTTCACATGAATCAGATGGTGGAGCTTTCTGCTTTTCCTGAGGTGGATGCCTCCGTTCCTTACGTGAGGGAGCTCAAGCTGTTAGATGTGAGGAAAGTGTTGTTGAGAGAGCTCAAGGTGACTAATGACTTTAGTCGGGTCATCTTTTTGTTCCGTGGAGCAGACCGAAAAGAGGTTTCCTGAGTGATTGCGTGCTCATTCTACGCGTTCTCAGGTGGCCTCATGGGCAGAGGCTCAACTAGTTTCTCCACAAGATATTTGCAGAGCAGCGATGTGGGAAGTCATTGCATATTTTTGCAAGGCACTATTGGCTGGATGTGGGGACACAGGTGCCCCATCTTTTGATGAGTGTTCTGCAAGCGGGTCTCAGTCCCACCTTGAGAAGGGAGCTTTGGTACATCCCAGGAGTCTGGACTGATCTGGGTACATAGAGGGAAAGGAAAAATTGGTTCTCACTTGCTAATTTTCGTTCCTGTAGTACCATAGATCAGTCCAGAACCTGCCCGATCAGTAGAGGGGGAGAGTTGTCTGCTCATTCTGTTTTATAATATGGAATACATGATTGTTTTTTAGGGGGGAAAAAAAGTTTTTGAAAGTTTTGAATAGATTTTTGGTTGGTTTTTTGCTTGGGTACAGATTAATACTGAGGAACTTATGGTGGTACATATGGTTAAGTAGCCGTGTCAGTAAAACTTTCTCTGCCTCCATCTGCTGGCAGGGAGGCAGGAGTCTGGACTGATCTGTGGTACTACAGGTACAAAAATTAGGTAAGATCCAATTTTCCTTTTGTACTCAAGGTAGTGGAGAGTGAAGTGACTTGCCCAATGTCAGAAAGATTTTGTCAGTGCCCTTTAGTTATGAATTACATCACCCTCTTGTATTACATTATTTGAATCTTGTCTATAATTATGCTTGTCTGAGTACTGATCTCATGACAGTCTTCTTCTCTCAGTAGTTCACATGTAATCACATCTAACTGAATGTTTTTGATAGGAGTATTCTGTATACAAGATGTTCATTAAACATAGGGCGAAAAAGAGGTTTCCTCTTCAGCCAGCCAAATCAGTCCAGATGCATCAGTTATGCCTCACAACCAGCAGATGAAGGCAGATACTATAGGCTTGCTGGCCTGCCAGTATTCTCTTGTCTCCCCACAGATGGCAGGCAAGCATCCCATGATGTGAACTGTGGCCTGCTGATACAAAGTTGGATGGCAGCTCCTGAGATGAAAGTCTTGTATTCCCTCCCCTGGTTGAACACAGTTCGTTGACCCAGGGGGCTTCCAGTTGTTGCAACTGTTTTTCCTTGGTGTCCCCCAGACCAGTCCAAATAGATCGGCTTTTCTCCCCTACCAGCAGATGGCGATGGTGAACAAAAATCTTATTGTACAGTTGATACATACACTTGATACATAAGCATTGTGCCATCTGCAGGTTCTGTGTTCTCTTGTCTCCAGTAGATGATAGGGTCTAACCCGCAGTCATATTTTGGATTAAAAGATTGCTCCCAAGGGTTGTTAGGTCTTTGGTAGGGCCATCCCTCTGGTAAAAGGTAGGGACAAAGCAGGTGGTTGGTGACCTTTATTTGGCTTGTGCCTGGATGTTGAGGGTTTGATAGCCACTGGTACTGGCATCTTCATCCCTGGTTCATTTTCTCTCCCATGGAAAAAGTCCTCTTTGGCCCCTGGAGGAAGACTACTAAAGGAAAGTGTTGGCTTTTGTTTGAGGGGTTTTGATTTGGAGGGTTGGTTCCTTTAAGATTAAAAAAAAAAAAAAATGCCAGGACATTACAGGGAAAAAGGGGCTCTGTAGTGCTTCTGCCTGATGTGCTGGGCCCTTGTTAGCGCTGATGTTTACCACAGCGGGAGAGAGGAGTATGAAGAGCCTGGGAAGGTTTGTTTACTTCTTTCCTGCACAGTGCTGGGGAAATGGCAGCTCCCGCTGAACTCAAAAAGCATTGCTTATCTTATCAGGTTTGTGTTCTGAGTGCCTATCATCTCTGGTTTGTGTTCTGAGTGCGAGGGTAGTGGGAGGGCTCTTTTGAGGAGCCCTTGCTCTGCTGCAGATTTTAAAAAGGCTGCTAATAAAAAAATGCAGCAACAGCACTGGGGCTCAGATGTGAGCTCTGTAATGGATTTTAGGTTCTACCCCTGCAGTTTAGGGAAATTTGGAGTATGAAAGTGCTAACTCCCCCCCCCTCTTTAAACACCAAGGGGGGCTGGTTCTCTGTATGCAGATTCCAGAGAGGTCTTGCTGTAGCAGGAAGAGGACATAGAGGCTGAGGAGCCATTTTTATTGGAATTTGTTTCTACTGAGGAGCCTTTTTTATTGTAATTTGTTTCTAATGCACAAAGAATCTTTGATTAAAAGTTCTGTTTCAGGTAGAGCCATATCAAAGGGGGTCCCTCTGGGTGGTCATATGACCCTAGCCTACGCCAGAAAGAGAGAGATTGAGCTCAACTCTGATTTGGGGGGTGAAGTCTGGGGGCTCAGAAGGTCATAGGTGAGGGCATCCCAGAGGAGAGGATTCAAATGTTAATCCTCTGGAGGAGGGTGAGAACCCTATGGCTGAGGGAGGGCAGCCCAAAAGTAGTGCATCTCTTTAAGAGAGGAGAGTTGTCTGCTATGATTTTGCAGATCCTCCAGTTGTTGGAACAGGGGTTTTCCCGGTTATCGTCACTGGAATTGCCAGTCTTCCCCTCTCCTCCCTATGTGTTTTTCTCACTTCTGCAGTGTCTCCTTCCCCTAAAAAAAACAACAAAAAACTAAACAAGGCTTCCCTCATATATTTCTCCTTTGCCCTGAGCCCTGTGGCTTGCCTGGTTCCTGCTTGTTAAAGCTGTAAAAAAAAAAAAATGGCAGGAGAAGGCTTTGCCATCTGCGGGCTGAGGCAGGAGAGGCAAGGAATGAAGCAATAACTCTTGAGTGCTGGAAGCACTCAGCAGTTTGCAGTGCTTGTGGATCATGCTGTCAGATACTGGGAGGAGGAGGAAACTTATGTAAATATTGTGGGGCAGAGAGGGCAACGCACTGGTGGGCTGCCTTGGTAGAGTTGTCTGCAGGCAATTTCCAATGGTGTGCTGCTGTAGGGGGAACAGTAGACATTTTGGAACACTAAGAAGGGAGTAGCTCAGAGTAGAGGCTTCCTATACTGATTCCAGCAGTCTCGGACATTGCAGCACTCTGATTCGCAGCTCCTCTGGATGGAATTCCAAGAAGTGCAGCTCCTATTTCTTTGTGTAGAGTTGATTCCTTCCCCTTCCTGGGCATCTATTCCCATGGAGTCTGAAGTGCTAACATCAAGTCCTTTTCTATAGGGCAGAGTGCAGCTCCTGGTTTCTCTCCTGTAGGAACTCCTGGGAATCCAGAGCAGAAAATAGAGAGAAAGTAGTATAGGAGGATTGGGGGCGGGAGAAAGCCCTGCTGTTTCGGATTGGTTACGTGTAGACCTTAAGGTTTTAGGGAAAGTGGAAATGAGGGAGAGTCCGAGGAGGATAATTCAGCAATGGTTTGGTTACACAAAGAATTTTCTCCCATAGTTTCAAGGTCCCTAAGAACAGTAGTCGTAGTGGGGGAAAAAAAAGGATAGGAGTCTGTTAACTTGGAAGTCAGCCATATAATGTTCTTTAAGGAATAGAAAGCAATTTGTGTAATGGGATACCTCAGAGTTAAATTTTAAAGGGGTCAAGACTTTGGCAAAGCTGTATCCACTCTTGAATCAGGAAAGGAAAAAGCTGAATTTGCCCAAGTGGATGCATCCATTTGTGGTGTCACTAGGAAGACCACTATTCCTATGGAAGGGAGCTCTGCCCTCAAGGATGCTCCAAATAGGAGGATAGAGGCTGTGCTTCAGTGGGTTTTTGAGTCTTCTCTGGTTTGGTGCTGTAAGCGCAGTGATATTGTTGCTAGGTAGGGCAGGATTTCGTTTTCTCAGTACATACCAGAAAATTCCTTAGAATGTGTGTGTGTGTGTGTGTGAGGGAGTGACAGTCCTGAAGGAAAGAGATCTAGGTGTCATAGTGGATAATACATTGAAATCGTCGGCTCAGTGTGCTACGGCAGTCAAAAAAAGCAAACAATGTTAGGAAGGGAATGGTGAATAAAATGGAAAATGTCATAATGCCTCTATCACTCCATGGTGAGACCGCATCTTGAATACTATGTACAATTCTGGTCGCATATCAAAAAAAAGATATAGTTTGCAATGGAGAAGGTACACAGAAGGGCAACCAAAATGATAAAGGGGATGGAACATCTCCCCTATGAGGAAAGACTTAAAGAGGTTAGGGCTGTTCAGCTTAGAGAAGAGATGGCTGAGGAGGGATATGATAGAGGTGTTTAAAATCATGAGGTATAGAACGGGTAGATGTGAATCGGTTATTTGCTCTTTCGGGTAATAGGACTAGGGGGCACTCCATGAAGCTAGCATGTAGCACATTAAAAACTAATTGGAGAATTTTTTCACTCAATACACAATTAAACCCTGGAATTTGTTGCCAGAGGATGTGGTTAGTGCAGTTAGTGTAGCTGGGTTTTAAAAAGGTTTGAATAAGTTCTTGGAGAAGTCCATTACCTGCTATTAATCGATTTGACTTAGAAAATAGTCACTGCTATTACTAGCATCAGTAGCATGGGTTATACTTAGTTTTTGGGTACTTGTCAGGTACTTGTAGCCTGGATTGGCCACTGTTGGAAACAGGATGCTGGACTTGATGGACCCTTGGTCTGACCATGTATGGCAATTTCTTATGTTCTTAGGTTGTAGCTCAGATGGCATCTGGGATGGCCTTTTTGGCAGACACCTCATGAATTGGTCCAGGTTTTAGCTAGAGGTATGGCTTATATTGTTTCCCATCATTTACAGTGGCTAAGTAACTAGTCAGCATTTTCTTTTTTTTTTTCCCAAGGCAAGATGGACCAAATGCTCTTTCTAGGGAAATCTTTCTGGAGAAGATTAGAAAAGCTAGTGAAAGCTTAGTGGGGAATCAAAAATCCCCAGTTTTGCCCGAAGACATGCCTAAGAAGAAGTTGCAACCAGCTCCAGTTTGGAACCTCTTTAGATATTCCAAGCAGTTGGTGCATAGCCAGCGGTCTAGACCCTTTAGATTCCAGTCCTTTTGGGAGTTAGATGGATTCTCAGTATGGTCTGGATGTTCTCAGATCTTTTAATGAAGGTGTGGGAACCACTTTCTGGTACAAAGGCCAGGCAGGCAGTTTGTCAGCCTTTTCTGTAAGTGGGGCTACATTACGTTGATCAGTGAGTCTCCAGGGATAGCTATCCTCTGAAGATTTTCCTTCCTTTTTTCAAATGTTATGATTTCCCCTTGTTGATCTGTTCATAAGCTGTACATAAGAACATTTTATGGCCCCTGCATTATAGAGGCAGTGATCCTGGTTCCGTACACTAAATGGGGTTAGGGTCAATACTCTTATTTACTTTGTGGTGTACTATAGGAGGTGGGTACCTTTTGCCCTTTTCTGGACCTGAAAGAGCTCAGCAAGGCTCTGAAGGTGTGTCCACTTCTGGATGGAGAGACTGAAGTCTGTTATAGCAGCAGCATGGCTAGGAGAATTTTTAATTTCATTAGATTTAATGGAAGTGTGTTTTGAATATCATGATAAAAGGGCATCATAAATATCTTCGCCTTGAAGTGATGGAGAGAAAGTGCACCTTCAGTGTCAGGCTTTCCCTTTTGGGTTGGCCACAGCTCAAGCTATTTTCCAAGGTAATAGCTGTGGCAGCCCTGTGTAGAGAAGGTATTTTGATGCATCAGTGTCTGGACAATTGGTCAGTGTGACCAAAGTTGGCCCAGGAAAGCGAATTGGCCAGAGAGAATCAATTATTGCATGATCTGAGCTGGGTTTCCATTTTTGACAAGAGCATCTTGTTTCTCTTGATCCCTGGAGTTACCTAGGCGTTTGGTTTGTCACCAGGGAAAACTGGATTCCGATTGACAGACATAAAGATCTAGAAGTTGCAAAATGAAGTGTATGGTTCATTGAGAATTCAGAGATCCACGGCCTGAATTTATCTTCAGGTATTGGGTTCCCATGGAGGCTGCTGTGGATTTAGTGCCTGGGCATTGGATTTTTAGTGCCTTGGGCAAGGGCACACTTGAAACCCTTGCTGAAAAACTTGCTTTCAAAGTGGTCTCCTCAGTTCCAGGTATATTTCATGAGTCTCCCTCTGATGTAAGCCAGACAGAGTTTTGCTTTGATAGTATGTAAGAAGCTGACTATGGGAGTGGATCTTGAATCCTGAACCTCCCAATTAGATAATGGTGACCTGAGATGCTGGTCTCTCGGGCTAGGGCACTCACTATATAGTGACTCAAGGCAATTGGAATCCAGATGGGAGACAGTCAGATTTCAACACTGACGTCAGCCTACATATACCCGTGCAGGGAGCTTAGCTCTTCAGTATTTCTGTCTCCTAAGCAGATAGGGACACATCCACACACTAGAATAGTGTTAGCAATTCTAAAACAAAGAAGACAGAAAATTTACCTCAAGAAGATGAGCCCCGCTCTCCTGTGGTGATACCTAAGGGTCCCTCCCCCAGTTGACAATTCCTGATGTGATTTCCGAGATCCCTCAGAGGGAAGCCTCTGTCCGGTAGCCAGCCCCCGGCGTGGACTTAGCCCCTAGGGTGGCTTAAAGGCAGCAGGTGTTGAGTTGAGCGCGATGGTGAAGGTAATTCCCTCTCCCCCTGCAGCTGGAGACCAGGAAACGCAGAGACCATGTAAGGTAGAAAACATTTTCTAAGTCTCTGGTCTCCGAGGCTCGAATTGCCGCACAGATCGTCCCTTCCGGCGTCTGTAAAATCGGGTTGAGCAGCCCCATCCGGGCTAGACCTCGATCTGGTGCGAGAGTCCACACACGTGGAGACCCTCCTGGGGGTGGGGGGCACCATCTTGCTCGCGAGGTCGTCGGCGCCATTTTCCCCCCTTGATCGCCGTATTATCCGCACAACTGAGGCCATGCGTACAGCGGCAAGCCGGGCGCACACTGTCTTGTGCACACAGTGGCGCGAGCATTGGTGCCGGGCGCGCATCGGTGCAACCGGAACACAAAACTAAGCCTCCGGCGCGCGCACCTACACGCACAGATGAATTTGAGCCACTCCATGCGCACAAATCATTGCCACCGCCGGACAAGAGACAAAAGCCCTCTGCCCAGCCTGCCACCTGAGAGCTGCGCAACTGAAGTGGCCTCCGCCCTATGCCTGCAGTGCGAAGAGGCTCAGGGGGGAACCTAAGCAAGGCCTCCACAGCCAGTAGAGGGATCCAGTTCCACCAATAATACTACCCCAGTCCTCTATATCTCCGAATCTGTGCCTACTCACGGGGCACCTCGGGGGGGCCTCCACTGTATTTCAATATGGATCCAGGGACCTTTTCCTGGGTGGAATTCTTCAAGGCCTGCAAACCTTTGTCCAGGCACAATTAGTACCGCCTGCGACACAGACCCAGTCTCCACCAGAAGCACAAGACTTTCCCAAGCGCCTCTCGCACCTACCCAGACGTGCCCCATCCAGGCAAAGCCTCCCCTTAGGGGGGATAGACACCTCGGGGGAAGATTCTGACTCCCTGGAGGAAGGGGAAATCCCTCCAGGGATGTAACCATACCGAACCATGATGCGATTTTTCTCCAAAGACGAGTTACCAGCTCTCGTGTCTCTGACCCTGAAGACGCTGGTCATTCCAGGCGCGAGTACCACAGCGGAGCCAAAGACAAATCAAAAGGCTCAGAAAATGGTCAGCCGATGCGATCTCCAAGACGAACCTCATGCGAATGCCTTTTAAAGGATCCTTCCTGCGGAAGCGAACTGGAGAAGTTAGCCAACAAATGGGCAAATCTCCCGTACCTCGGTTACCAAAGGAAAGGAACAAAAGAAACTAGTTCTCTCCCCGAAGACCAAGGGCAGAGAAGCCCAGTGTTTTAGACCATACAAAAATACATACCAAGCACCTCGCCCAGCAGGCAGGGCCCCAGTCCTTTCAGAACAGACACAATAAGAGGGGAGCTGGCTCAGGTAAAGGTCCCAGCCGCAACCTCACAATGAGAATCAACAGACCCATCCACAGGAAGGAGTCATAGGGGGCAGACTTACCCTCTTCTACCCAAAGATGGGTCGAGATAATGTCTGCCAAGTGGATCCTAACCATCATTCGAAAGGGATACTATCTGGATTTCCACAGCATCCCTCCAGACAAATTTGTGAGATCACCGTTGCCACTCCCTCTCCAAGAGAATGCAGTGGAAACCACACTGACAAAACTACTCAGCCTACAGGTGATAACCTCTGTGCCACGCACCAACAAAATACTGGTCACTATTCCATCTATTTTATTATCCCCAAGAAGGAGGGAACATTCAGGCCCATTCTGGACCTCAAGACCGTCAATCGCTACCTGAGGGTACAGCACTTCCGCATGGAAAACCCTATGCTCAGTCATAAGGGCAGTACAACCGGGAGAATTCCTGACTTCACTGGATCTATTCCGAAGCCTATCTCCACATCCTGGTCCACCACAACCATCAGCGCTTTTCTACGCTTCGCGATACTGGACCATCACTACCAGTTCCGAGCACTACCCTTCGGGCTAGCTAACTCCCCTCGAACCTTCACCAAAATCATGGTGGTAGTGGCGGCAACACTGAGGAAACAAGGAATCCTCGTACATCCTTATTTGGACGATTGGCTAATTAGGGCAAAATCTCCAGAGGAAAGTCACCAGGCAACACCAGAGTCAAGAATCTACTGCAGAATCTTGGGTGGGTTGTCAACACAGCCAAGAGCTGCCTACAGCCCTCCCAGTCACTAGAGTACCTGGGAGTCCAGTTCGACACCAAGCAAGACAAGGTTGTCTTCCCCCCTCCAAGGAGAAGGAAACTGATGGTCAACTGAAATCAGTCAAACATCAATAATACTCAAAGACAACCAGAAAATTGAACTAGCTGGAAAAGTACGTAACCTAGGAATAATTATAGACCCTGAAATCAATCTGAAACAACACATATCACTAAAAGTAAAGGAAGGTTATGCAAAGCTCATGGTTCTCGGAAAACTTAAAGCACTACTAACTCAAAATGACTTCCGAACAATACTACAGGCACTAATTTTCTCCAGCACGGACTACTGCAATGCCCTTATGCTTGGACTACCTAATACGACATTAAGACTACTGCAAATACTTCAGAACACAGCAGCTAGAATACTAACAGGAAAAAGGAGGGACCATAAAACTGAAACCCTAGCAGAGTTACACTGGCTACCAATTGAACACAGAATTAAATACAAAACCCTATGTATCATGCACAAACTAATCTATGATGAGAAATCAGATTGGTTAAACACAGCATTATGGGTACACACTCCACACAGGAACCTCCGATCAGCAAATAAAGCCCCTCCTAACCATTCCATCATTTAAAACAGCAAGACTGACCCAAGTAAGAGAGAGAGCCCTATCACTAGCAGGACCCATAATCTGGAACACAATGCCTCCAGAGATCAGACTACAAAGTGATCTCAAGGCATTCAAGAAAAGTTTAAAAACATGGCTTTTTAAACAAGCATTTTACAAAGAGACGGGAAAATAGAGAGAAATCATTCAGGAAAAAACAGGCACCAGCACACAGTACTTAGGAATTTATAGTAGATTAGTCTATGAACTCTACACAAGAAGCATAACTATAATACTATGTGTGATAAAACTACCCGTGTACGTACCTTGGTACCATTGGTTTTGAACTAATTCACTAAATGATTGTCTAATGATTTATTGTAACCGAACCTTTGACGGCACCTGTTAGAATGTACTATAGTACACTTTCACCTACGTTAAATATGTGCCTACATGTAAACCGTTGCGATGGTATTTAACCTTAGCAACGGTATAGAAAAGTTTTAAATAAATAAATAAACTGCAAAAAACTGCTGAACTATGCTCGCCCCAAGGTATGGGACTACCTCCAAGTCCTCGGTCTCATGACATCAAACCTGGAAGTCGTTCCAGGGGCAAGGGCCACATGCGCCCACTGCAACATTCCTATTGTCATGATGGAATCCGACAACCCAGAAATACTCCATGCACTTCCAGATATCAGCAAAGGTTGGAGCACAGCTCCAATGGTGGCTACAGGAGGGACCACCTGAGCAAAGGAATAAGGCTATCCTCACCGAACTGAATCTTGCTCACCACGGATGTGAGCCTGCGAGGGTGGGGAGCCCACTATCAGGAACTGATGGCAAAGGGACAATGGGACAAGGAAGAGTCGGGATGGAACATAAACAAACAACTGGAAGCCCAAGCAGTCAGACTAGCCTGCCTACGATTCGGCCACAGACTCCGGGATGAATCTGTCAGTCATATCGGACAACACCACAACAGTTGCATACATCAACCACCAGGGAGGAACCAGAAGCCAACAGGTGTCCCTGAAAATAGACCCCCTCATGGCGTGTGTGGAAGCAAACCTGCAAGGAATCTCAGCCGCCCACATCGCAGGAAAAGACATCTCTGCAGACTACCTCAGCAGAAAGAGGACTAGACCCAGGGGGAATTGGCCGCTGTCGACAACAGCCTTCCAGTTGATAACCGCTGGGGACCCCAGCCATGGATCTACTGGCAACCAGATGCAACGCTCAGGTTCCCAAGTTCTTCAGCCGCAATCCTGGGGAATCGATGCCCTCGTCCAGACCTGGCCACAGGAAGATCTGCTGTATGCCTTTCCCCCATGGCCTGTTACTGGGCGGGATCATCTGCAAGATAGTACACCACAAGGGGACTAGTACTTCTAGTGGCCCCGGACTGGCCAAGAAGGCCATGGTACGCAGACAATGCGAAGACTTCTTTTTGGGGGAACCCTCTGTGCCTACCTCCACACAGGGACCTTCTCCAGCAAAGACCGATCCTCCACGAAGACCCAACTCGATTCTCACGGTCTGGCCATTGAGAGGACTCGCCTGAAGAAGAGCAGATACTCTAAGGCAGTGATTGACACTTTGCTCCGAGCACGCAAGTTCTCCACGTCACTAGCTTACAGTATTCGAAGCCTGGTGTGAGGACCATGAGATCCTTCTGAGTACAGTCAAAATCCCCATGATCCTGGAATTTCTGCAGGAGAGGTTCTCTCTCAACTCCCTCAAGGTTCAGGTGGCCGCGCTAGCCTGTGTTAGAGCCAAAGTGGATGGCATCAGTCTATCAAGCCATCCAGATGTTTCCCGCTTCCTGAGGGGGGGTCAAACACATCCGACCACCATTAAAGTGGCCGGTGCCCCTATGGAATCTCAATCTAGTTCTAGACTTCCTAGCGGAGCTTCCTTCAGACCTACACGTGGTCTGTCACTACGGCTCCTGACCTTGAAAACTACATTCCTAGTGGCAAATGTTCAGCCTGTCGCATCTCCGAACTTCAAGCGCTATCCTACTGGGAACTGTTCCTAAGGTTCACACCGGGATCCATACAGCTATGCACTGTCCCCTCCTTTCCTCCCGAAGGTGGTTTCTCAATTTCATCTAAATCAAACCATCTTGCTGCCATCTCCAGACTAACATAAAGGACTCTGAAGACTCACACCTTCCTCGCCATCTAAACGTCAGCAGACTCCTAGTCCGATACCTGGAAAGGTCGGCATATGTACGAAAGACGGAGCACCTATTCGTCCTTCACAGTGGGAAGAAACAGGGGGAAGCGGCCTCGTGGGCAACCATAGCCCGCTGGATCAAAGAAGTAATCAAGGTGGCCTATGTAGAGGCAGGGAAACCTCCACCTCTACAAGTCAAGGCCTATTCTACAAGGGCCCAGGCAGTGTCCTGGGCGGAAACCAAGGTGCTGTTGCCTGCTGAGATCTGTCAGGCGGCGACAATGGTCCTCCATACATACCTTCTCCGGGTTCTACCGCCTGGATGTCCAGGCCCTGGAGGACACAACCTTTGCAAGGGCAGTACTAAGTGGACCATGGGCAGCCTCCCACCCAGTTCGGGAGTAGCTTTTGTACATCCCATTGCTCCTGAGTCCATCTGCTACACGATAGGAAATGAAAGAAATTACTTACCTGATAATTTTGTTTTCCTCAGTGTAGACAGATGGACTCAGCATCCCACCCACGGCTGCGCCGGAAAACTCGGGTGGCAAAACCTGAGAACAAGACAAGCACGGGTAAGCCAGGTATTACCCCTAGTTCAAGATACCAATACTTGCCGGGTGTCTGCGTTATTCGTTGAGTGCACTGACGGTCTCCAGTTTGGAAATCAGTTGAACCAGTCCTAGTTAATCAAGTTAAAGTTAGCCAAGTTATTATAGCACACATATATCCACAATTGCTTTTCGAGGAGAATACTGAAGAGCTAAGCTCCTTGCACGGGTATAAATAGGCTGACGTCGGCGTTGAAAATCTAACTCAGTCTCCCATCTGCTATCAGGAGTACACTACTACCCATTGGTCCTGAGTCCATCTGTCTACACTAAGGAAAACAAAATTATCAGGTAAGTAATTTATCCCAGGACAAGCAGGATCTAGTCCTCACATATAGGGGTGACGTCACTGAACGGAGCCCAGCGCGGAAACCTTTCTGTCAAAGTTTCTAGAAAACTTTTGACTGGCCCTGAGAGGCCACTGAGCATGCCCAGCATGCCATGATATTCTCTGCCACAGGTGTCTCTCTTCAGTCTTCGCTTTTCCTCGCTGCCGTTCGCACCGCGGACCTATAGCCCTCGCGTTTGGCAATCCTTCTGACTGAAAAGTCAAGATATTTTTTCGTGATATTATCTATCATAGGATTTTCTCAAGCTCGCTGGCTGGTGAGTACTATTCATTCTCATATTTTCGGAAGAAAATTTCTCTCACTCGCATTCATCGACGGCCGTCGATTCCAAAATGGCGACGGGATTCAAAAAGTGCCCCGTCTGCAATAGAAATATGTCGATAACCGATCCGCATTTGGAGTGTGTACTGTGCCTCGGAGAAAAAACATGTCAGTACATGCGCCAAATGTGCAGAGATGACAGTAAAAGGACAAAAAGCCAGGCAAGGGAAAGATGGAGCACCTATTTTCTCTTCAGCTAATCCCTTCTCCCTCGAAAGCATCGAGGTCGTCTCCGGCTGGAGCAACAAAAAGGGTTTTACTTAAAAAGCCGCGTCCGGATGGCTCCGGTGATCGTCTGTCCTCTCCATGGTTGGTGATATCCAGAAAATCGGCAGAGCACAAAAAAAACCAAACATAGACATCGACGACCATCATTGTCCGCATCGATGTCCCAGGATGAATCGATGCCGAAACGGCCTAGACAGGAAATACTGGTGACTCGGCCCTCGCCGTCACCGGTTCCAACTACTACATTGATGGATATTCTAGCACCGCCACCGTGTACACCATCGGTGACTTCACCAATTGTACAGCCAGAGTTGTCTATACTTATTAGACAAGCAGTTTTACAAGCTCTTCAGGAGCAACATATTCCGTCGATGCCGACCTCCAGGTCGATGCTGATACCCTCCATGCCGATGCCTCCCACATTGATGCCGATGACTTCTCCATCACCGATGCCTCCAACATCTATGCCGGTGGTACCACCGATGACGGCACCTTTTTTGCCACCTAAGTTCTCGACTGGTTTCATAACCACACCACCGAGGCTCGGAACACATTCCACATCACTTTTGACTCAAATGCCACCGAGCCCCTTAAGGTACATGCCATCGATGCCGTATCCACCGGCTACTACCTCGACAGCATCCCTGCTATCATTGGATCAACCTCCACTGGAACCTCCAGAAATCCAGGATGAGGCCTTTTAATCGACGCCTTTTACAAAGGTATCAAAATGTAATCTACAAACTTGCCACCTATTAGGCCACGGACAACATCTACAGATGTATTCATCGATGACCCACAGCCTGGTCCCTCAGGACTCCATGTCCCACCTACACCAAGACCAAAATCACCTTCCAGAGAAGATTCACAAGACTCCTGGGATGATGAACCCTCTCAATTTTCTTCAGAGGAGTTCATGTCTAATCCTTCTTCACCTGATCAAAGAAAGAAGTCACCCCCAGAAGATCTTTCTTTCTCTTCATTTATACAAAACATGTCTGACTCCATTCCATTCAAGCTCACAGCAGAGGAAGACACAAGGTAACAAACCCTTGAGGTGCTACAGTTCGTGGATCCACCCAAGCAAGTACTAGCGGTGCCAGTACATGAAGTTTTACTGGACCTCCAAAAAAGAATCTGGGAACCACCCAGCTTCTATACCTGCAGTAAATAAATGTGTGGAGACTACCTACATAGTCCAACCAGCTCCAGGCTACCACAAACAACAATTACCACACCAGTCTGTTGTCGTGGAGTCTGCACAGAAAAATCTAAACGTGTGCGCCCACATTCATCCATCCCACCAGGCAGGGAGCACAGATTCCTGGACACACTGGGTAAAAAGGTCTACCAGAGTTCCATGTTGAGCATAAAAATCTCTGCATATCAACTCTACATCACTCAGTACCAGAGGAACCTCTGGAAACAGATGGAAGAATTCATCACCTCTTTACCCACCCAGTTCCAGGAGCCTGCACAAGCAGTTATAGCAAAAGGTCTGGAGGCAGGCATAAATGAAGTGAGAGCAGTTTATGATAATTTTGAAACTGCTTCCAGACAGCAGCAGCTGGAATCACTGCTCGAAGATGGCCTGGCTCAAAGCATCTGACCTCAGGATTGAGGTACAAGATAAACTTGTAGACCTCCCCTGTCTTGGTGACAATCATCTTTGGGGATAAATTCAGAGAGCTGTACAACAACTTAAGGATCACACTGAAGACACTACGTCAGCTGGTCTCAAACCCCTCAAGAGCCTGCTACTCAGCCTTCTCGCCGTCCTCCACGCAGAGATGTACGACGTTCTTATTACAGGCCACGCAGATACTACCCACACAACTCTAAGGGGTAGATCCAGCAGACTTACACAACACTCCCAAGCTAGACAATCCAGGCCTGCTCGTCCACAACCTCCTGCACAAACAGGCCCTGCAACAGGGTTTTTGAAGAAAACACCAGAGAACAGACCCAACCTTGCAATCCAAGCCAAATCTACCAGTAGGAGGAAGAATATCTCATTTTCACACAAATTGGCAAAACATAACATCAGACCAATGGGTACTTTCCATAGTCTCTCGAGGCTACAAGCTAAATTTCACCTCCATTCCTCCAGAATTTCCACCAACATACTACCAACAACAAAATTCTCAACTGCAACAATTACAAACAGAATTAGCCACCCTTCTGAGATCCAGGGCCATACAACCAGTGCCCCGGTCACAGCAGGGCAGAGGATTCTACTCCCGATACTTCCTCATTCCAAAGAAAACCGGAGGCCTACGTCCCATCCTAGACCTCAAAAATCTCAACAAATTTCTAAGGAAAGAAAAGTTCAGGATGGTTTCTCTAGGCACCATGCTTCCACTTCTTCAAGCAAGAGATTGGTTTTGTTCTCTGGATCTTCAGGATGCTTATGCTCACATTCCAATATACCCTCCTCATCGCAAGTACCGGCGCTTCATAGTACTCCACCAACATTACCAATACAAAGTTCTACCATTTGGACTGGTGTCTGCTCCCAGAGTCTTCACCAAATGTCTAGCGGTCATAGCAGGACACTTACACAAAGAAGGTGTCCATGTTTTCCCATATCTAGATGACTGGCTCATAAAGAGCACATCTCAACAAGGGGCAATAACTTCTCTCAACCGGACAATTGCTCTACTTCACTCCATGGGGTTTCTCATCAATTATCAAAAATCCCATCTCACTCCAACTCATCTGCTTCAATTCATAGGAGCAGAGTTGAACACAGAGTTAGCAAAGGCCATTCTACCTATAGACCGTGCAGATGCCCTTATTCTACTAGCATATTCCATTTCCTTACGGACACAAACCACAGCACATCAGTTTCTGATACTGCTAGGCCACATGGCCTCCACAGTTCGTTAATCCTATGGCAAGGTTGGCCATGCGAGTTGCCCAATGGACTTTAGATCACAATGGATCAAGCCATTCAACCATTTCACTATCCAATTCAAGTGACCCACCAACTAAGATCATCTCTACTTTGGTGGACCAACAAAGACAACCTGTGCAAAGGCCTACCTTTCCAACAACCAGTCCCAGAGATTACTTTAATTACAGATGCATCCACCTGGGATGGGGAGCTCATGTAGACAATCTCCACACTCAAGGGACTTGGACAAAACTCGAAGCAACATATCAAATCAATTTTCTGGAATTTCGAGCGATATGTTATGCACTGCATGCGTTCCAGGACTGCCTTTCACACAAGACTGTTCTCATTCAAACAGACAACACAGTAGCCATGTGGTACATCAACAAACAGGGAGGTACGGGCTCGTATCTCCTTTGTCAAGAAGCTGCGCAGATTTGGGGCTGGGCCCTGAATCACTCAATGTTCCTACGAGCCACTTATCTGGCAGGCATACACAATGTAGTGGTGGATCGACTCAGTCGTCAATTCCAACCACACGAATGGTCCCTGGATCCTGCAGTAGCAACCAGGATATTTCAACGTTGGGGTCAACCAACATTAGATCTCTTTGCGTCACATCTGAATCACAAAGTGGACAAGTTCTATTCTCTCCACAAACAGAACAACCAGCCAGCCAAGGACGCATTTGCTCGCCCTTGGAACTCAGGCCTACTATACGCGTATCCTCCAATACCGCTCATAACCAAAACTCTAGTGAAGCTACAACAGGACATGGGGACCATGATACTCATAGCCCCATATTGGCCTCGACAAGTATGGTTTCCCACACTCTTAGACCTCTCAGTCAGGTATCCAATTCATCTGGGAGTAGCTCCCACTCTCATAACTCAGGATCAGGGCCGGTTACGACATCCCAACCTTCAGTCCCTATTCCTGACAGCATGGATGTTGAGAGCTTGATATTACAACCACTCAATCTTTCATCTCATATATCTCAGGTGCTTATAGCTTCACGTAAACCTTCCACACGAAAGAACTATTCTTCTAAATGGAAGAGATTCACTATGTGGTGCTCCGGAAAGGATATAAATCCTTTCACCTGCCCCACAACTTCCCTACTAGAATACTTATACCATCTTTCGGAATCTAGTCTCCAGACTTCATCTGTAAGAGTACATTTAAGTGCAATCTCTGCTTACTATAACAAAATGGGAGATGCACCTATTTCCACAAACCTCTCGTAAGTAGATTTATGAGAGGTTTAACTCACCTTAAACCACCAATTCGACAACCTGTCCCAGACTGGGATCTGAATTTGGTATTAACAAGACTCATGCGCTCTCCTTTCGAACCCATAGACTCTTGTGATCTTAAATTTCTCACTTTGAAAACTATCTTCCTCACAGCGATTACTTCAGCTAGAAGGGTTAGTGAGTTACAAGCACTTGTAACATGAACCTTATACGAAGTTCCTACATGACAGTGGTTCTCCGTACACATCCAAAATTCCTTCCCAAGGTAGTTACGGAATTCCACTTGAATCAATCCATAAATTTACCCACATTTTTTCCAAGGCCTCATTCCCATCCAGGAGAAACAGCCTTACATACCTTGGACTGTAAACGTGCTCTATCATTTTATTTAAACCGTACTGCAGTCCACAGGAAATCCACTCAACTCTTTGTTTCCTATGATCCAAACAAACCGGGTAAAGCAGTGGGTAAACATACTCTATCCAATTGGCTAGCAGATTGCATAGAGTTCTGCTATGAAAAAGCAGGCCTTCCTCTCCAAGTACGAGTAAAGGCACATTCAGTAAGAGCAATGTCAACTTCAGTAGCACACTTTCGTTCAGTGCCAATCCTTGACATATGTAAAGCAGCAACATGGAGTTCGCTTCACACTTTTGCAGCTCATTACTGCTTGGACAAAGAAGGAAGACAAGATTCAGCCTATGGACAATCTGTCTTAAAAACTTGTTTTCAGTTTAATCCCAACTCCTTCTACATCCAACTACTATGGTCTTCGGCTGACTCATTCTCAACAATACTTACTGTAACTTCACCAAGAATGACTCAGCCTCTAGCTTGCTATTCATCCATATGTGAGGACTAGCATCCTGCTTGTCCTGGGATAAAGCAAAATTGCTTACCTTGTAATAGGTGTTATCCCAGGACAGCAGGATGTAGTCCTCACAGAACCCACCCGCCACCCCGCGGAGTTGGGCCTCATACCTTTATTATTTTATTTTTTGCTAACCGCTTTTTGCTACATACGAGACTGAAGAGAGACACCTGTGGCAGAGAATATCATGGCATGCTGGGCATTCTCAGTGGCCTCTCAGGGCCAGTCAAAAGTTTCTAGAAACTTTGACAGAGCTTTCCCGCGCTGGGCTCCGTTCAGTGACGTCACCCCTATATGTGAGGACTACATCCTGCTGTCCTGGGATAACACCTATTACAAGGTAAGCAATTTTGCTTTTTCCATTAAAGGTTACTGCCAGTAGCCTGGTTCCACTCTGGTTAAGGTGGAACCTATCCTTTCAGAAAAGGCCCCCGCCCCCCCCCCCCTTCCCCAAAGTGAAGTCCAGTTCTAACACACCTGAATCTTTCTTCCTTGCATCATCATCTCATCCATGCATTGAGACACTGGAATGGGTAGCATTTTTGAGAATGCTATCCTGGAGGTTCTGAATTTCAGCTTTCTACCTAAAACCCTAAACTTGACTTCCAGAAGCTCCCTCCTGCACTTTCCTATTGTATTGGGTACCCACATGTAAGAAGACAGCTGGCTTCTCCCCAGCAGTATGTAAAATCCTTTCTATGTGATGCATGAGATCAGTCACCTTCACACTAGGCAGTCAAGTTACCAAGCGATCCTCATATCCAGCAGTCACCCAGCTATCAAACCTGCCTAATAATTGAATCACCAACTATAACAGCCATCCTTCCTTCCTGGGCACGTGCCCATGGAGAGCTATCCTCTGTGCGAGAGGATATTGCATCATCTTGAGGACAGGTCCTAGCTTCTGGATTGCTTTCTGCCCCATCAAGCTGATGCCTTCTTTCCAGGTGACCTTTTCCTCCAAGGTAGCACAGGGGCTACCAGATTGGAAGTGGGACTCCTCTATTATGTCCCTGAAGTTCTCCTTTATATACCTCTCTGTCTCCTTTAGCTCCTCCCGTCTGCCATCCTAGCCTTCAGAGATCAGACTTATCTGTGGGCTTGGAGCTCTCTGCACTTAGTGCACACATACAACCTCTCACCAGCATGGAGATAATCATACATGTGACACTTGATGCAAAAGACTGGAAAGCTTCCCTCTTGCTGCTGGATTACTTCTACATCATTTTTTTTTTTTTTAAATCAAGTTAAAATTTCTAAGGAAGCAGGGATGTAAAGCTTACCTAAAGTACCTTTAGTCTATAGATATTTTTATATTTGGCAATGACCCTCAAACAACCACAATCTACCTATATCTTCTAGTTACCCACCTTATTGACTCTTGTTTTTCATTAAATTCCTTCTGTATAAATTCTGTAGCAAATTACTCCTACCAAACACAATTATGTAAAATCTAAACATATAAAACCAAATAAAAAACAGGTAAGGTCTAGTAAACAGATAAGGTAAAGCAAGGAAGTTTGAGGATGTGCGCACTTCCAGTCCTTTTCTGCTGCATGGGGTGTGGGGCCTCTGGAAGCTGAGGCTGTGGAGTTCGAAGCCTGAATGGCTTGCCTGTGACCTCTGGAGTCCTCTCCCGGGGCTGCTATGTAGAATATGCAGATGAACCTTCCGGTCCTCTCTTTCTGCTCCAGTTGGCTAAGATGTCCTTAGTATGTGGATTTAGCGAGGATGCTGTATGGGTTTCACTGCTATTGCCTCAGGACAAAGGCCTTCTGTTCTGTTCATGAGTATCTATCTTTTTGTCTTTAAGCTTGTCTTTGAGAAGGCTTATCAGTCAAAAGGAATATTCTCAGAAGGTTGTAAATAGCCTTTTGTGATATAAGATAGTTTTCACATGCTTGGAATATGTATATGTGAGTTTGGAAGTTGTTTGAGGATTGGTGCTCAGAAAGATCTGAGGAGCTTTTGTCATTGATCTTAGAATTCCCGCAAGGGGGATTGGATAAGGGTTAGCTCTTAATGTCTAAAAGTGCAGATAGCAGCTGTTACCTGTTTCAGAGGCCGGTTGGTGGGCAGACCTTTATCGTCTTATCCAAATGTGACTTGTTTCATCAAGTGAAGCATATTTGGCCTTCAGTAAGAAAATTGGTACCTTCCTGGAATCGGAATTTGCTGCTGTCATATCTGGTTTGTCATCCATTTGAGCCTCAGAGGTGTCATTTAGTCTGTTTACTCTTCAGACTGTTTTCTGATAGTCTGTTCTGACTGATGAATTTCAGAGCTTGCAGACTATTGTGTAGAGATCCCTTTTTTGGATTCTTTGGATGAGGCGTAGATTCACACGGTTTTTTTCTTCCTTAAATTGGTTTTACATTTTTTTTATCTTAATCAGATGGTATATCTCCCTTTCTTTTAAAGACACTAAGTAGAGAAGAGTATATTCAATTTCATCATTTTGATGTTGGAGTTCTGCTGTTGTAATCAGAGGTCACTAATAGTTTCATAACCTCAGAGTATCATTTATTTGGGTTAGTGGTTCTACAAGGTCGGAACAGATTCAAAGATGGTGTTGGCTAGCTTGATTAAGGAAGTAAGAAGAGAGGCTTGCATTTCCAAGGGATTGCTGCTTCCCAAGAAATTGAGGGCATTCTCTGTCATAGCACAGGTGGCTTCATGGGCAGAACTTCACCTGGTGTCACCATTGGAGATTTGCAGAGTGGCAACCTGATCGTCCTTGCATACTTATTCAAAGAACTATTTTCTCAACTTGTGAGCCACGGTCTTGATAGTATCCCATCCAGTAGAGGATTTCTGTTCTACTCCAGATCAGTCCAGACAAGTGGGTTTATGCATCCTTACCAGCAAATGGAGGCAGGGAACAAAACCTTGAGGCAGTGCTACATAACCAAGAGTGCCACCTGCAGTCCCTCAGTATTTCTCTGTCTCCAGATGATGGTAGAGGTGCAACTCTGCAGTCTGAACTTTATTTAAAAAAAAAGAGAGAAAAAAAAAATAGCGCCGCCTTAACGTCTTGGAAAAAGAGAAAGAGGAGGCTCCCTCGAGGTGTAGGTTCCTTCATGGGCCATCCCTCAGGTAGAGCAGGCCAAGCGGGGGATTGGTAATCCCTGTTCTGCCTCAGCCCTCTCATCTTCCAGAGAGAGGGAAAGTCAGTGGTCCTGGTCCTCTCACTCCCTCTGAGGCTTCTTGCCCTCAGCTAGCAACCAGAAGCAGGGAAGTATTCTTTTTGGTTACTTTTCCCTTTGTTGGTTGCTGCTCCTTTAAGTGGTTTAAAAAAAAAAGGCTGGAATGGCTTGAGCAGCTTTGCCCCCACCGGTTATCATGGCAGGAGGGTGAGAGGGAGTTTCAAGACTCTGCAGCACCAGGGGTCTGGGATTGTTGCTGTGAGGAGTGGTGATAGAATGCACAGCTATTGGGCTATTTTTGGCGCCCGGCCACAGCAGCAGCGTAGCACCTTCCACTCAGTGCGGGAAAGTGTGCAGGACTGGTACTTGGAAGCAATTCTGCCTCAGTAAGCTGCTCTTGTGTGTCTGCTGCTGGAGGGGAAGGGTCCTCCGCGGGAGACACACTTAACAAGCACTGCACCCTAGCCATTTGTTCCCATTCAGGACACCCTGGGGGGGAGTCAAGAGAGGACAGCGGTCATTGTCTGCTCCAGCTAGGGAGATAGTCTCCCTTTCCTCTCTGTCCAATTTTTGGTGCCGGCCGTGGCAGCAGCATAGTGCCTCGCGCTCAGCGCAGGAGTGTGCAGGGCCTGCAGTTTGAGGCAATTGCGCCCCAGTAAGGCCTCATGTGTGCTGTCTGTGCCGCTGGAGGGGCAGGTCCTCCATGGAAGGCACAGTTGCCATAAGCTGCACCCGGCAGTCTGGTTCCTGTCCAAGAGGCCCTCGGGTGGTTAGAAGGGACGCAGCCACGTTGACTGCGCAGGGAGCAGTAGTTAGGGAGTTGCTCTCCCTTCCTCTTCTGTCTTGTTTTTGGCGCCAACCACGGGTGGCAACGTAGCGCCTTCAGCTCAGTGTGGGAGCATGGCAGGGCCTGTGGTTGAGGTGTTCGCACCTCAGTAAGGTCTCGTGGTGAGCTGTCTGTGCCTCCGGGGGGGGGGGGGGGGGTGTGTGTTGGAAGAAGGAACCTCCGTGGGAGGTACAGTTGTCATGCTGCACCTGGGCATCGGGTTCCATTCTGGAGGCCCCGGAGGGGTTGGAAGGATGGGTGGGGCATTTTGAATGCATATGGAACAGCAGCTTGGAGTTAGACTCTTCCCTCGTTCCTAGTCCCCAGTGTAGTTTCATGCTGAGGAGGTCTTGAGGGAACCAGATTGTCTGGATGGGCAAGGGCTCCATTGAGTCTGAGGAGTTTTCCTCAAATTTTGCCCTTTTGCTCCATAGGGAGGTTAGGCCATAGAAAGGAGCATCAAATAAATGAGCAGCATTGCAGGGATCCCATCGCTCGGCTAGACGCCAAAAGCAGACACGTCTGCATGATCTGGGGGAATTCCTTGGACTCCTTGAGCTGGGATGCCCGTCTGGTTCGTTTTTGGAGACTTTGATTGTTTCCAGTGGGGATGTTTCCCAAGGGGATCAGTCTCCAGGAGGAACCGCAAGAGGGGGGCCACAAGATCACCCAGGCATTGTTTCCTGCGGAGTACTAGCTGGGATAGTCCTGATGCAGATGAGGTCCCTAATAAAGAGCTACTTATTATTCCCCTTGTTCTAGTGAGAACTGGGGGCCAGATTCATGCGTGAGAACTCAAACATGAAAGCCTGTTCTGGAGGGCTCGAAGAAATGGAAGAAGCTCATTGTTCTCGAGTGGCTTTCTCTTGAGGCCGATCTGAAGTGGCTAGGGATATGGTGAGCCGGTTCCCTTGGCCGGAAGAGTCCTTGGAGCTCTGGAAGTTTTCCAATGGTGGATGCGACAGTGCTGACATTGTCCAAGAAGATGGCCATGCTGGAGACCGGTGACTGCACTGTAGGGCGCTCAGGACCAGAAGTTGGAGGGTCCTTTTGAGGAGACTGAGGTCTCGGCCTTGTGACGTCAGGCTGCTATTTGTGCTAGCCCAACGTGCAGACAACTAGGTTTGAAGCAGGTGTGCCCTGTGGGCAGGTGGTGGATATGTGGTCTAAGTTGCAGCTGGGTAATCTTTCTTTAAGGGGAAGTGGCTGTTTGGTGTACACCTGGAGCAGCTGTTGAAAACCTTGAAGGATTCTAAGGGGACTAGATTGCCAGAGGACTAGGAGGCTGTCAAGCAGACTTTTCCTCCACGGGTCCAAATTAGACATGCAGTGTTTTTAGGTCTGGCAGGCTAGGCTCTGGCATGAGGTAAAAGCAGTCCTCGGGTGGGCAGCAGTCCTGTCGAGGTTTCCAATTTATGGGCCTTCCCTTGGGTTGGTGACAGCGCTGTACACATTCACAAAGGGGATTGTGATAGTGGTGGTGGCTTTTCAGGAAGGAATGTATCTTGGTGCACCCGTACCTGGACGATTGGCTAGTACAGGCAAAGTCAGAAGTAAGAGTGTTGGCGTTTGGCCCAGTGGGCCCTGCTCCTGGATTCGTTGGACTGGGTGATGAATCTGGCAGAGCCATTGAAGCCGGCCAAGTCGGAATATCTGGGGTGCCCTCAGAAACCCGGTTAGGGAAGGTGCTTCTGACTACAGAGAAGGGTAGTCAAGTTGCAGAGTCAGATCCTTCAGCTGCTGCATCTGTCTGTTTCCAGGGTTTGGGGTTATATACAGGCCTGGGTTCCATGGCTTCTACACTGGAATTGGTTCCATGGACCTTTGCTCACATGCGACCTCTGCAGAGGGCTCTGTTATCCTGTTGGAATCTACTTTTGGATGAATTTCAGCTTTCTTTGCCGGAGGAGGCCAGGTCCAGTCGTTCGTGGTGGCTGTCTTGGCACAATCTGGTGAAAGGAATGGATATGGAAGTACCCAACTGGGTGGTGGTAACCACAGATGCCAGCCTGTCTGGTTGGCGATTTGTCAAGGAAAATCAGCCCAGGGTCAATGGTCGACATCTGAGGCAACCTGGTCCATCAGTCGGCTGGAAACCAGGGCACTGTGCAAAACCTTGTTGGCATTTCTCCCGCTCATTCTGGCCAAGTCGGTATGGAATGTTCTCAAACTATTCGACGACAGTGGCATACATCCAGCGTCAGGGGTGGGACGAAGTCATCAGGTAGTACTGGTGGCACAAGAACTGGTTGTTTGCACGGAGAAAAATCTGGTAAGAATAGCTGCTTCCTATGTGGCCAGAGTGGACAACATGCAGGTGGACTTCCTCAGCAGACAGCGTCTGGATCCGGGGGAGTGGGAGTTGTCAACGGAGGCTTTCGCCTTGATTCAAGCCAGGTGAGGCAGACCAACGGTGTACCTCATAGCGACTCCAGGAAATGAGAAGACTGATCGGTTTTTCAGTTGGAGGGGAGGTCGGATCAGAGGGAACATTGATGCTCTTGTTCAACCATGGCCAACACATCTATTGCTGTACATGTTTTCACCGTGGCCTCTTACAGGTCGAGTGCTGCAGCACTTCGAGCTTCACCCGGGCAGGGTAATTCTGGTACACCTGAGTGGCTGGGCTGGCCATGGTTTGCGGACCTTTTTTTTTTTTTAGCGGTAGACTGTCCCATTTCCTGGACCCATCTGTCAGGGTTGTTGCGGCAGCGATCCATATTTTCAGACATGGAGGATCACTTCTGTCTAGCGGCTTGGCTTTTGAGAGGCGATGGCTCTGCTTGAAGGGTTATTAGGAACCTGTGATTGCAATTTTGTTTCAGGCATGGAGGCCTTCGACGTCATTGGCTTATGTCAGAGTGTGGAAAGTGTTTGAATCGTGTATGCAGAACAAGATGCAACCTTTGAAGATGGATGTTCCACAGATTATGGCCTTTTTTGCAAAGCGGCTTGGCTAAGGATTTGGCCTATAATTCCCTTCAAGTTAAAGTGGTATCCTTAGGAACTCTTCGAGATAGGATGCAGGGAAGACAGCGTCTCTTTCGGATGTGGTTTGTTTCCTCAAGGGGCAAAAACTATGTGTTCTCAGGTCCAGAAGGTTTGTCCAGCGTGGAATCTTAATATGATTCTTCAGGTGCTGAATGTCGTCCGACCCCCCCCGGTGAACTGGAAAGGAAGACGACTTTAAAGGACTTAACCCTGAAGGCTGTTTTCCTTGTTGCTGTCTATTCAGCTAGGAGGATATCTGAGCTGCAAGAATGATCGTGTAAGGACCCTTTCCTGTCTCTTCGGAGGAGAGATTTTTCTTTAGTATGGTTCCTTCCTGTTTGGTCTAAAGTGGTTTCATCCTTTCACCTTAAGCAGGGTGATCAAGCTACTGGCTTTTCTGAATTTTGTCACTGGATACTCCTATGGTGAGGGAGCTTCATGTCTTGGAGGTGCGGTGAATTTTTTTGCGATATCTTAAGGTGACAAATGTCTTTCCATCTATTTGTCCTTCAGTGGAGCAAAGAAGGGGAAATAAAGCTTCCAAGGGCATTATTGCACAAGGGTTAAGAGATAGTAGCCCCCGCTTATATCTGTAAGGGCCGGTCGGTGCCAGAGGGGTTGAGAACGCATTCCACTAGGGCGCAAGCAACCTCATGGGTAGAGTGTCAACAGCTTACTCAGCAGATTTGTCGTGCAGCGGCATGGTCTTCTCTTCACACTTTTACCAAAGTTTACCGCTTCGAAGTGTGGACACCAGAGGAGAGGTGCCTTTTGGGGAAAGTGTGTTGCGTGCAGGTCTTTCAGGTTCCTGCCCAGAGTAGAGGGACTTGGATTCATTCCATTTGTCTGGAGTGATCCAGGGTATGAACTGGAAAGGAAAATTGGTTTCTTACCTGTTAATTTTCGTTCCTGAAGTATTACGGATCAGACCAGGATCTGACCCCATTTGCTGGATGTTGCAGAGCTGATATGTAATATATTCAGATTAATGAGAGGAGTATATAGTTTGGTATGTGCTTTGTGTTAATCAAGGGGGCCTAGTTTTCAGGGGGCTACAACTTTCTCTGTTTGCCCAAGGTTTATTGGGGTTTAAGGTACACATCTTGGCTTGGGTACAGGTCAATACTGAGGGACTGCAGGTGGCACTCTTGGTTATGTAGCAGTGCCTCAAAGTTTTGTTCTCTGCCTTCATCTTCTGGTAGGGATGCATAAACCCACTTGCCTGGACTGATCCGTGGTACTTCAGGAAAGAAAATTAGCAGGTAAGAACCAATTTTCCTATAGCTTGTCTGGACTGGTCTGGCTGAATGAAGAGGAAGACAAAATTAGTTCTTACCTGAATTTCCTTTCCCCAAGTCCAGCCAGACCAGTCCTGTTCCTTGAGTCCAGCCAGACCAGGACCCTCCCTGTTCTGCCAAGTGTAGTATTCTCCAGATTTATTTTTAGAATAACTGGTTGGTGCGCTGGATCTTAAGGTAATATACCTTATCAATAAGTGCAGGTTGTGTCTGTCCTATTTCTTGTTTCTCTGTTAGAAGCCCTCTAGGGGCTAAGGGAAAGTTTAGTGTATTAAAAATATTTATATTAGCTTGTTGCATAGAATAATGTCAGGCTCAGGTCAGTATGGAAACCTATAAGGTGTGGTGATGTCTGCAAACCTGTTAATCCATCTCCATCTGCTGGTTGGGAGGCATAAGCCATTCATCTGGACTAGTCTTGCTGGACTCAAGGAAAGGAAATTATCAGGTAAAAACAAATTTCTCCATTCTGTTCCCCTGTTTTCTCCGGAGCATCCCTCTCCCTAAATTGCCCTTGACAGATGCTCATATAATCTGCTCCTAAATAATCTTCAGTGATAAATCTCCATATGTATGAAATGCATTTTGCCTTTAACTTATGCCAGAAGTGACCTTTTCTGTCTAAAGATGAGAAGTGCCTTTATCCTCTTCCTCTAAAACCCCAAAATGCTGAACATCTTTCTAGAGCAGCTTTTTCACTGTTTCTGTCTGCAGGAATTATGAACAACCCACTAAAGATGGCATTGATACTAGTAATATTGGAAATAAAATGCTGCAAGCTATGGGCTGGAAGGAAGGTAGTGGTCTTGGCAGGAAATGCCAGGGAATCACAAGTCCCATTGAGGTAAGCCTGTTGAGAGAGTTGATTTCCTTGGAGGTAGCATATGAAACTTCACTGAATAAGTTAATTGCAGTTATGGGTTGAGAGAAAGGAATTGGTTTCCTGTGTGTCCCTATCTAGTAGTTTGTGAGAGATGGGTTAGTTTGTTTAAACTTAAATGGCAAGGTCTTAGTTCATATAGTTGCAATACAATACAGGACATGGGTATTCTATGTAACAGCTGGCAGATGGTGTTTTGTTAAATACTGAGTAAGTGCTGTCTTGGCATGTTGGAATACTATTCCTTCTGTGCCAGGGCTGATCAGATGCCCTTGTCTAGTAATGGTGAAAACATTGAAGTTTGGGGAGTCTTTTTACATTTTTAACCTTTTGATTTTTATTGTGGTTTGCTTTTGTTCTGGATGGTGGTTTAATATTTAATTTTGTTGTATTAAGCTATGCTTTTTTAGTTGTGATATGTGGCTACCTGGAGCTTTTGTAGACAGGCAGCTAATATATAAAATGAATTTCATTCAGCCACTGCCCTCACAGGGAGGAATTGTGCTCTGACCACTTATTCATGGAAGATGTTAACTGAAGCTTGTCTGTTATTAGATATTAAACATAGTAAATGATGGGAGATAGACCAAAATGTTTTCTAGTCTGCTGAATTGATTCATCCACTTTGGGTAGATGCACATCCAACAGCAATTTCCTCTCTTTTACCTGACCTTTCAACCCTTTTCCTACAACTGTCTTATCTGTCCCAAGTATATCCAGAATCAGCCACAGTGATGGCTTCCACTAGTAGGCCATTTCAGGCCTTGCCATTATCAATTTTGTTGCTTACAAAATCAATACTTAAGCCAATATCCAGGCTCCCTTTTTTGACTAATTCAAGGCATTTAGTAAGAGGATTGGCTTTTGACTAGGACGTTTGCAATCTAAACAGTCTAAATTCTCTGTATGCGTGATTTTTTTTTTTACTTTTTGCCTTCATTCCAGTATGTGACTCATGGTACTGTATTTACTTTTTGCAGGCTCAACTTCGAATGAAAGGTGCTGGTCTGGGAGCTAAAGGCAGTTCATATGGAGTGTCCACTGCAGATTCTTACAAGGATGCTGTCCGGAAAGCTATGTTTGCCCGATTCACAGAAATAGAATAAATCGATATTTCTAATTCCTACTCCATCCTTTTAAGACATGAAAACCACCAGCCAACTAATAATTTCAGGAAATGGAACTTGTGATCATGACTGTTTAACCCACCACCACTGCACACCTTTGACACATGGAGTCGTGCTGCAAGACTGAAAACCTTTCTTCCTCTCCTCGTTCAGCATTTCGTGTGGCAGATGGAAACAGTAGGCGGCATACTGCTGTAATTTTCATCTTGGGAAGATGAGGAACTGCTAAGTGCTGGGTGGTGTCTGTTTTTGTACATAGTGTAATTTATAATATTTTTGTTTGCACATATGATTGGGTCATGTTCTCTGTAGATTGTAATGGAAGCTTATTTTGGTTTCTTTTTTTGTTGCTGTCATGCACTGTCCTTGACTTATTTTCAGAAAAACAAAACTTGTATATTTTTTGTAAGTTAAACCTTTTGTACAGACCTTTTTAGGAGACTGTTGGCTCTAATTACCAATTTTGGCTCCTTTACAGAAATAAATTTAAAAAAAAACTTGTGTAGGCCTTCACTTTTTAGACTTTGTCAGCATTAAATCTTGAACATACAAGTGCTAATCCCTCTGGTGGATTGCATATGGCCTGAATGAGGGGCCAGGGTAACTCTCTAAGGACAGCAGGATGGTAGTCCTCACATATGGGTGATATTATCAGATGGGGCCCCGATGTGGAAAACTTGGCAGTTTCTAGATCTTTGACTAGGCACACTGAGCATGCCTTATACTACGTGTCCAAGTGGGGTCCCTCTCCAGTCTTTCTGTGGAGCTGTAAGCCTTGCAATGTGAGTGAGCTCACTTTGGCTATTGGTCTTGTGGAAAACATTCCTTTTTCTTGTGTTTTTCACATTTTTTTTCCATGCTGTTCCTGCCAGGTCCCTCTCTGTTCCATTCCCATAGTACTCCTAGTCAGGGTTTTCAGCAATTCAAGTAAGTTTCCTTTCGCGGTTGATTCCCTGTGGTGGTGGTGCATCAGTACCTACTGGCTATTGATGCCTCACCGCCTTGGTTTGCACTTCGTGCCATGTTCAGTTTTCGTCCATACCCCTGGAGCCTGAGGACCATGTCTATCACAGATCCGCATGAGATAGGTCTTCTGCCTGGAGGCATCAGAGGACGTCTGGCATTGCCGCTTATGCGCCCAGATGACTCCAGAGGGATGTCTGCTTTGACTTGACAAGGTGGATCAGCTATTTGGGTCAAAGTCCAAGGCATCAGCATTGAAGGACCAAGGAATCACACTGATGGACACTGAGCCATTGACAATGGCAGGACTATCTGTTCCGTCGATGCCATTGGCAGATGGGGCACTAGAGACTGACCACCGTCCGTTTCCAGGCCGAGGATGTCTGGTTCCTCATTAGCCTCAGCACCGGAGAAAGATCAGGCTGAACATTAAGGGAAGCCTAAGAAGTATTGGCACCGGTCCCTGTCATCACACAGTGCCAGGCATTGAGAGACACCAGTTTTTGCCGCAGTGCCCTCAAAGCAACCCCGTGGCGAGAAGTGCCATTCCTCCATCAGTGCCGGGATCAGTGACAGTCCCACTGGTCCTGATGCCAGTCACCAATCCACCTCAAGGATCCGAAGATCTGGCCACCCCTCCTTCCTCCTAGTCAGTGTTAGCATCAGCAATGTTCAAGGAAGAGCTGGAGTGCTGAGTCCAGGTGGCGGTGGACCGGGTGCTGCAGGACTTCGGTCTTATGACACCAGACCCAATGCTGCCCATCCTTGTACCGCTTCTGGAGAAGCTCAATGTTCGCATTTTTGCATTACTGACCAAGCTGGTGTCTGTTTCAGATTGGCCATCATGCCTCCCCCTACTGATATGTTAGTTGCCGTTTCTTCCAAAGAGTAAGCTCCACAGAGGTCAGTAGAGATGCCAAGGCCTGCCGCCCCCAAATCCAGTTTTACTGGTGCTTGTACCTCTGAACAAAGGCTGGGCACCTAGGGACCCCATCCCCTGTTGCTTACAGTGAGGATGAGGAGAACCCTATGACCCCTGGGGGATAATGCTTAGGAGTCCTCCAAGGGTCTCCCATCAGACCCCTCTTCTCCAGAGGAGCGAAGGAAGTCTCCACCTGAAGACTTGAGCTTCGCAGGGTTTGTGATGGTGGTGGAAGCCATCCCATTTCGGTTATTAATGGAGGATGCCATGGACAAAATGCTTGAGATCTTCCAGTTTGTGGAGCCTCCTAAAGGAGATCGTGAAGGTCCTGGTGTACAAGATCTTTAAGGAGCTGCTGTTGAGGATATGGGAACACCCCCTCAGTGCCTCCTGTCAATAAGAAGGCGGACGCTGTCTACCTCATATACAAGTCTGCCAGATTCGAATAAGCAACAGCTGCCCCACTCCTCATTGGACGAATCTACCCTTAAGAGGGCCAAGCGCTCTGAAGCATTCCTCTGTGCCCCGGGGAAGGACCATAAAGCGATGAAAGCTCTTGGAAGAAAGGTGTTTCAAGGTATCATGCTCATTACCTGCATTGCCTACCAGCTCTACATGAGCCAGTAGTTGCAGGCTATCTGGAAGCAAGTGCCGGAGGTGGCTGAGCAGTTGCCTTAGTAGGAGCAGGAAACCCTCAAGTCGCTGGTGCACAAGGGCCTGGAGTGTGGAAAACACGAGGTCCAAGTGACCTACGATTTCGAAACTGCATCGAGAGTCTCTGCAATGGGAATCAGCGCCCACAGAATGGCATGGCTGCGGGCCTCAGATCTCCAACCAGAGGTACAGGAACAACTTGCTGAGGGGCCCTGTACTGGGGAGAATCTCTTTGTTGATAGGGTGAGGGACGCAGTGGCCTAACATCAGAACCACCATGAAACCCTCCAAAACTCTCTGCCAGCACTCTGGATCTGTTGTCGTCTTCTAGGAGGCCAGCGAGACTGGGGCCAAGGAAGTCTTTTGCCAAAGGAAGTACCATCTTCCACCCCCTCGCTCCCATCACCATTAGGGCTCCTGTGGCCACCCCAGGCAACAGAGAGCCCCTAAGCCCCAACCAGCACCTCAGTCAACTCCAGGGATGGGGTTTTGACTGGGTTATAGGGAGCATGGGCCAGTTACCTGTACCTTTTATGGTGTACTCTCTAGTCTGAGGCTGCGGTTCTTTGCGAACCAGTGGCCCAGTATAACCTCTGACCAGTGGGCTCTTTCCAGGTAAGGGTATTCAAGACTGGTTTGCTGACTGACCTGTACAGGGATAGAACAAAGGCATCTTCTTATTGCTAGGGGACATGAACAGATCTGTATCTGATTTTCCCCAGAGGCAGAATATCCAATTTGCTACCCCTTGGTCCAGGGACCAATCATGGGGTCTGAAGGCTCGAATCAGCCTGTCTGCTACCACGACCAGATCTGGACAGTTTCCTGACACAAGAGGTGCGATCCCATACCTCCCTCCTTGTTGATATACCACATGGCTACCTGGTTGTCTGTTTGAATCAGGACAACTTTGTTGGACAGCCAATCTCTGAAAGCCCATAGCACATACCTGATCGCCCGAAGCTCCAGGGAGTTGATTTGACAAGAACATTCCTGAGTGAACCAGAGACCCTGGGTGCTGAGCCCATCTATAAGAGCTCCCTACCCCAGGGTGGATGCATCCTTGCTTAGGACAATTTGGGTATCGGGACTTTTCTCATAGGACAAGCAGGATGGTAGTCTTCACATATGGGTGACATCACAGGATGGAGCCCAATCACTGAACACTTGTCAAAGTTTCTAGAACGTTGACTGGCACCTACTAGGCATGCCAGTCAAGGTTTCTAGAACTTTGGCACCTACTAGGCATACCCAGGATGGCACTAACCCTGCAACCAGCAGGGATCCCCCTTCAGTCTTCTTTTTTCCGCCCAGCAGTAGCCATGTGGGTTAAGGAGCTCTGCAGAGATTCCGGACAGGAATTTTCCTCATGGAATTACTTCATAATTTAATACCCCACAGGGGTCCCCCTATTGAATTTTTACTTCTGCGGTGGTCCGGTAAGTTTTTTTTACTTGATTCCTGTTGGGTTCGGCCCTCGTGGCCTACTGGCAGTCGACCACACCGCGGCTAAATTTTTTGAGATGCCATGGTGTCAGGGTTCCATCGATGCCCCGACTGCACTCGCACGATGTCCATTACCGACCTTCACAAGGTCTGTGTAATGTGCACCAAATGTGCCCTTATGACACCAAAAGGTCGCAAGGGTAGAATGGAGAAGATGGAATTTCTCTTTTGGTCACAACCCCCCCCCCCCCCCGCCTCTGTTCCTCCTCAGGAAAAGGACGGAGGAGATCGGGAAAAGCATCGACACCATCTGAGCCGCCGCTGAAGAAAACTCGTCCGGAAAAGGTACTGTCCCTATCTGGGTCTGGGTCACCGAGGCAACCTTCACCTGGACAGGTGATATGAGCCTTGATTCCACCTCCCAAGGTGGTCCCTCCGGCTACGCCTCCGCCTCCTCTGGCATTGGGGCTTCACGCTCCAGGTTTCCGAGAGGAATTGGATCAGGTGATTGAAGAGGCCATCGGCAGAGCGATGCAAGGCTTCAAGATTCCGTCGATGCCAATTCCTGAACCGGCTACTGATCCAATTCCTGTAGCGCTGGCACCTCTACTGATGAGGATGGAAGCGCTGCTCGCTGCTTTTCCTCCGATGGATCCGGGGGCACCGATTTGCCCGGTGCCCTCCTCCCCAATTCCTCTCTCATCGACAGAAGGAGGAGAAACACTGTTATTCCTTCCTCCATCGGGAGTCCTACCGATGCCTCGGCCATCAATGTCACCGATAGCGTCTTTGCTAGCATCGGTGCCCCCGATCCGTTCATTGATGCCTCCGGTGACTCCTTCAGTGCCTCAACCAGGACCTTCAGGAATACCAACATTCCGTCCCTCTAAGGATCCTACATGTGCTGGTGATGAAAGCTATGATACATGGACCGATGACTTACCATCACCACCCTCTCCTGCTGAAAGCAGGAAGTGTTCTCCCCCAGAGGACTTGTCATTCATTAATTTTGTGAAGGAAATGTCTGAATTGGTTCCATTCCATCTTCAGCCAGAACAGGATGATAGACACCAGATGATGGAACTTCTGCAATTTCTGGATGCTCCTAAAGAAATCACCTCAATCCCTATCCATGATGTCCTCTTGGATCTTCTAAAGAGGAATTGGGAGCATCCTGGTTCGGTGGCACCAGGTAACTGAAAAGTGGACACCATATTCCTAGTCCAGTCAATTCCAGGTTTCCAAAAAACCCAATTGGATCACCATTCAGTGGTGGTTGAGTCAGCCCAAAAGAAAGCCCGACTCTCCAAGTCTCTGAAGGGAAAGAGCAAAAGTTCCTGGATGCCATAGGTCGGGGTGTCTTTCACGGGTCAATGCTTATATCCTGCATTGCCTCTTACCAACTCTATATGACCCAGTACAACAGGGTCCTCTTTAAGCAAATACAGGACTTTGCTGAGTCCCTACCTCAGCAGTTTCAAGAGCAATTTCATGCCTGACTCAAAAAGGATTAGAAGCAGGCAAACATGAAATAAGATCAGCATATGACATTTTTGACCGTGCTTCCAGGATATCAGCAATAGCTATTTCTGCGAGGAGGTGGGCCTGGCTAAAGTCTTCGGACCTACGACCTGAGGTCCAGGACAGACTATCCGACTTGCCTTGCACTGATGACAATCTTTTTGGTGAACAGATACAGCAAGCAGTGGCACAGCTCAAAGATCACCATTAGACTCTTCGCCAACTCTCCTTGTTGCCGTCTGAATATCCTGCTAAGCAAACATTCAGAAAGGATCCCAAAAAGTCTTTCTACCACCAAAGGAAATCGTATCCTCCACCGTCCAAAGGTCGCTCTAATAAGCCTTACCAGAAAGGCCAGTCCAGGCAACCTCGCGGGCAAAAAACCCTCAGCCAGGTCCAGCATCTGTTTTTTGACTTTCCTAGAGAGCAGCATTCAGCCTCCACTACTGCATGTACCAGTGGGAGGTCAATTGTGCCACTTCAGCAATATCTGGCACCCAATCACCTCAGACCAGTGGGTTCTTGCCATAATCACTCAAGGTTATCTCAACTTTCTTGCCATTCCGCCGGACTCCCCACCTCGGATGACGTGGGGAGCATTCGATCACTCACCACTCCTGGATCAGGAAGTCTCCCTCCTCCTCCGATCCAGAGCAATCGAACCAGTGCCCTACTACCATCAGGGCCTCGGCTTCTATTCTTGGTAAATTCTAATCCCAAAAAAGTTAGGTGGCGTTCGCCCAATACTAGACCTTCGCGCCTTAAACAAGTACCTACAAAGAGAAAAGTTTGATGGTAACCTTGGGTTCCCTCCTTCCCCTTCTGCAAAGGGAAGACTGGCTCTGCTCTCTAGACCTCCAGGACACTTACACACGCGTCGCAATAACTCCGTATCATTGCAAATTTCTGCGATTCCTGGTAGGTCGAAAGCACTATCAATACCGAGTGCTACCATTTGTCCTGTCATCTGCGCCATGAGTCTTCACCAAGTGCCTCGTAGCAGTAGCAGCATTCCTCAGGGCTCAAGGTGTCCACATCTTACCCCTACCTCGACGATTGGTTGATCAGGGCTCCCACTCAGCAAACTGCTCTGATGTCCCTACGTCTCACCTTGCATACCTTGATCTCTCTAGGGTTTCTCATCAATTACCCAAAGTCCAGCTTGGTCCCATCACAAACCCTGTCATTCATAGGAGCAGACTTGGACACCTTCAAAGCAAAAGCATTTCTTCCTCGAGCACGAGCTCTCACTCACTTCTCTCGCCCATCAACTGCAGTCTCGACAACGTTCAACTGCAAGTCACTTCCTAGTTTTGCTAGGACACATGGTGTCATCGGTACATGTCACGCCAATGGCTCATCTTGCCATGAGTCATGCAGTGGACTCTAAGGTTACAGTGGATTCAATCATCTCAACCACTGTCAGCTGTTGTCCACATCATCAACCCGCTTAGCCTGTCTCTGGCTTGGTGGAAAAATCAGTCCAATCTCCTCCAAGGCCTTCCTTTCCAGGCTCCAGATCCTCAAATAACCCTTACAACCCCGATGCCTCCAACCTCGGCTGGGGAGCACATGTTGCCAATCTGCAAACTCAAGGCACCTGGTCTCCAGAGGAAGCCAAACACCAACTAAATCTCCTGGAACTTAGAGCAATCAGATATGCTCTCAGGGTGTTTCAGGATCACCTTTCCAACCAGCTCATCCTGACTCAGACAGACAACCAGGTGGCCATGTGGTACATCAACAAACAAGGAGGAACGGGCTCCTACCTCCTGTGTCAGGAAGCTGCACAGATATGGGCGGAGGCCCTTTCCCATTCGATGTACCTCAAGGCCACCTACTTGCCGGGCGTGGACAATGTGTTGGCAGACAAGCTGAGTCGCACCTTTCAACCGCACGAGTGGACCCTCAACCCCACAGTAGCGGACTCAATATTCCAACGTTGGGGTTACCCTCACATAGACCTCTTTGCGTCACCTCAAAACTGCAAAGTAGAGAACTTTTGCTCTCTCACTTGCAGCCAACACTCACTACCAAGAGATGCGTTCTCCCTCTCATTGGCAATTGGTCTCCTATATGCATTTCCTCCACTTCTCGCAAAGACTCTGGTGAAGTTACGTCAGGACAAGGGAAGCATGATCCTGATAGCCCCTCACTGGCCAACCCAGTGTGGTTTTAGATTCTTCAGGACCTCTCCATTCGCAGGCACATTCCCCTGGGGAAGGACCCGCTTCTGATCACTCAGAATGACAGGTGCCTACGCCACACCAATCTTCAGGGCTTGTCCCTGACTGCCTGGATGTTGAAAGGTTAATTCTTCAGCCACTCAACCTTTCAGAGCCAGTTTCCCGTGTCATGATTGCTTCACGAAAGCCTTCCACGAGAAAATCTTATTTTTACAAATGGAACAGGTTTAAGTCGTGTTCTTCCCTGTCCCTTGATCCTTTCATTTGTTCCAACATGAAATTTCTAGGCTATCTCTGGCACTTGTCAGAATCAGGTCTAAAAACTTCTTCCATCAGGATTCATGTCAGAGCGGTAGCTGCCTTCCATAAAAGTGTTGGGGATGTTCCCATTTCAGAACAACCCTTGGTATAACACATTTTCTGAAGGGCTTGCTCCACCTCAAACCACTGCATCCTCCGGCCCCTTCTTGGGACCTCAACCTGGTTTTGGGTCGGCTCATGAAACCACTATTCGAGCCTCTCCAATTCTGTGATCTTCGCTATCTCACATGGAAAGTGATTTTTCTTTTTCACATCTGCTCGCAGAGTTAGTGAGTTACAGGCCCTAGTTACCTACCCACCTTACACTAAACTTCTGCACGACTGGGTAGTACTCCGCACTCACCCTAAGTTTTTGCCTAAGGTAGTATCGGAGTTTCACATCAATCCATTATACTACCCACATTCTTTCCCAGGCCCCATTCCAATCCAGGAGAACAGGCTCTGCATACCCTTGACTGTAAACGGTCTCTAGTATTCTATCTAGACCATACAGCTACCCACAGAAAATCCACCCACCTGTTTCTTTCCATCCCATCAGATTGGGTCAATCGGTGGGTAAGCAGGCTCTCTCCTCCTGGTTAGCGGACTGCATATCCTTTTGCTATCAGCAAGCAGGCATTCCACTTCAAGACAGTGTTAAAGCACACTCTGTCAGGGCCATGGCAACTTCAGTAGCGCACCTATGCTTGGAGCTGCTTCCTGATCTTTGTAGGGCTGCTACCTGGAGTTCTCTCCATACCGATACAGCCCATTATTGTTTAGATGAGGCTGGAAGACAAGATTCCATCTTCGGCCAATCTGTCTTGCACAACCTATTTGCAACTTGATGTACCAACACCCTTCCACCTACCCGTTATGGTTCAGGATACCCTCTACCAAATTCCACCCCACTCCTTGTGCCTATTGCACATCTTGGGTGCATTTCTCAGACATCCTCAGCTCGGTACTCACCCATATGTGAGGACTACCATCCTGCTTGACCTGTGAGAAAGCAGAAGTTGCTTACCTGTAACAGGTGTTCTCACAGGACAGCAAGATGTTAGTCCTCACGAAACCTGCCCGCCACCCTGCGCTGTTGGGTTCGTTATGTTTTTCTTATTTTATTTTTTGGCACTTACTATAGCTTTTAAACAAGACTGAAGGGGAACCCCTGCTGGTTGCAGGGTTAGTGCCATCCTGGGCATGCCCAGTAGGTGCCAGTCAAAGTTCTAGAAACTTTGACAAAAGAGTTCTGTGATTGGGCTCCATCCTGTGATGTCACCCATATGTGAGGACTAACATCCTGCTGTCCTGTGAGAACACCTGTTACAGGTAAGCAACTTCTGCTTTACATGAGATCCCCATTCCATATTTGAAAGTACCCGCCAGTAGGCAATGATTCCTGGAGAGACAGGGTGACTTGGATGCAATCCTCGAGGCTCTTAGTGGCCTAGTGCCACTGCAACCTTAGGGTCCATTAGGCTCTGCACATGTGTAGACATGCCAAGGGAATGTCATAGAGGGTGGCCTTGCATATTATATTCATCCTATGTTCCTGCCTAAGATGGTGTCGGACTTCTATTTTAACCAGGCCATCGTACTGCCAACATTCTTTCCCTGGCCCCTTTCACACCAAGGAGAACAAGCACAGTTTGGACTGCAAGTGAGCCTTAGCCTTCTTTCTGGATTGGACAGAAGTCTGTAGAAAGTTCACCCAACTTTTTGTTTTGATAAGAATAGTTTGGGAGTTGCCATTGCCAAGCAGAAACTATCCAATTGGCTAGTAGATTGCATCTTCTCCTATTGTGCCCAGGTGGGACTGCATCGTGGGGGTCATGTCAAGGCTCATTCTGTCAGAGCCATGGAAGCGGCTATAGCTGCTTGTGAGCAGTTCCCATGGAGATCTGCAAGGCTGTGACGTGGAGTTTTCTCCACATGTTCACATCTCATTTCTGTCTGGATAGGGATGGCTGTCACATCAGTAGCATCAGCTAGTTTGTCCTTCGGAACATGTTTGAGGTAAAACTCAACTCTTCTGCCTAGGGCCTGTTTGGGTTCAGGCTGCCTCTTAACTCTGTTACCAACAGCACTGGTGTGCCAGTTGGCACCTGCTTTGTGTATCTGTTGGTACTCTCTTGTGTTGGGGAGCAGCCTGTAGCTAGGGATTCATGCATGTGTGAGGACTACCATCCTGCTTGTTCTCAGAGAAAAGCAGAGTTGCTTACCTGTAAATGGTGTTCTCTGAAGACAGCTGGTTGTTAGTCCTCACAAAACCTACTCACCACCCTGCGGAGTTGGGTTTCTCCTGTTTTTTTATTTTAATGGTAATTCTTTATTACAAGAGAGGGTCCCCTGCGTGGACGTGTGGTATAGGGCATGCTGGTCATCCTCAGTGTGCCTATTCAAAGTTATAGAAACTTTTGATACAAGTTTCCTGCATAAGGGTTCCATCTGATGGCACCCATGTGTGAGGACTAACATCCTTCTGTTATCGGAGAGCACTTGTTACAGGTAAGCAACTTTGCTTTACTCTAGCAACAGAGCTCTCCGCCACGTATACTCTTGATTTTAGGAAATGGAATATGGAAACTAAAGCAGAACTTTCCTGGCGTGTAGCCAGATGGACTCAGAACAAATGGGTATAGTATGCTCGTGCTAGCAGTTGGAGACGGATCTGACGTCAGCACGGGTATATATACCCCCACAGGAAGCGTAGCAACTTAGTAATTTCCGTCTCCAAAGCAGTTTGGAGAGCCTGCATGCTCGCTGAGCGTGTTTCCAATCTACTTTCTATTTTCTACTTTCTTCTTACTAAACTTCTACAGCACTATCGAGCCCCGCACTCCTGCAGTGATACCCTTGGGGTCCCTCCCCCAGTTGAGTTTCCCGGGGTGATTTCCGTGATCCCCTGGAGGTTTAAGTCCTCGGTCCGGTGGCCGAATCGCGGCAGGGACGTAGCCCCCGGGCGGGGCGAACGAGGCACCTCGGTCCCGGCGTGGACGAGGCAGCGGGTGCATTTCCTCAAAGCGCGGCGGTGAAGGTACTTGCCCTCTCCCCCCGCAGCCGGAGACCGCCTGGGTTTCAGCCGGGAAGCGCCGAGGATCAGGTAAGGCGTACATCTCTTACTCTTTGGTCTACGAGGATCGGTGGCGTGGCCTGTGGGCGGCACGCCGTGGAAGGGCGCCATTTTGTTGGCCTTGCTCAGGTATTGAGCGCCCATGATAGGCGCCTGTCTATGACTACGCACATATTATATATATATTAAGCGTATATTGCTAGCCGCATATTGCTGAGAGCACATTGCATATTATTGAGCGTATATTGCTAGCCGCCTATTGCTGAGAGCATATTGGATATCATTGAGCGTATATTGCTAGCCGCGTATTGCTGAGAGCATATTGCATATCATTGAGCGTATATTGCTGCCACATATTATTGAGCGCCTGTTGTATTAAGCGTATATTTCCTGGCGTGTAGCCAGATGGACTCAGAACAAATGGGTATAGTATGCTCGTGCTAGCAGTTGGAGACGGATCTGACGTCAGCACGGGTATATATACCCCCACAGGAAGCGCAACAACTTAGTAATTTCCGTCTCCAAAGCAGTTTGGAGAGCCTGCACGCTTGCTGAGCGTGTTTTCCAAATCTACTTTTTCTTTTCTACTTTCTACTTACTAAAACTTCTACAGCATCGAGCCCCGCACTCCTGCGGTGATACCCTAAGGTCCCTCCCCCAGTAGAGTTTCCCGGGGTGATTTCCATGATCCCCCGGAGGTGTAAGTCCTCGGTCCGGTGGCCGAATCGCGGCAGGGACACAGCCCCCGGGCGAGGTTCGGGTGAGGCTTATGAGGCGCCTCGGTCCCGGCGTGGACGAGGCAGCGGGTGCATATCCTCAAACGCGGCGGTGAAGGTATCTCCCCTCTCCCCCCGCAGCCGGAGACCGCCCGGGTTCCAGCCGGGAAGCGCCGAGGATCAGGTAAGGTGTACGGCTTTTACTTCTGGTCTCCGAGGAATCGAGGATCGGCGGCGTGGCACGCCGTGGAGGGCGCCATTTTGTGGCCTTGTTCAGGTATTGAGCGCCCGAGATAGGCGCAGATCTATGACTAAGCGCATATTCTATTCCTCATTGTGCGTATATTGCTACCCGCTTATTACTAAGCACATGTTGAATGACATTGAGCGTGTATTGCTAACCGCTTATTGCTGAGAGCATTTGAATGACATTGAGCGTGTATTGCTAACCGCTTATTGCTGAGAGCATATTGAATACCATTGAGCGTGTATTCCTGACCGCATATTGCTGAGCGCATATGGCATGGCATATTGAGCGCATATTGCCGCCGCATATTATTAAGTGCCTGTTGTGTTAAGCGCATATCGCTGCCGCATATTATTCTTGTGCGCCTGTTGTATTGAGCACATATTGCTGCCGCATTTATTATTGTGCGCCTGTTGTATTAAGCGCATATTGCTGCCGCATATTATTGAGCGCCTGTTGTATTAAGCGTAAATTGCTGCTGCATATCATTATTAAGCTCCTGTTATATTAAGTATATATTGCTGCCGCTTCTCATTAAGCGCATATTGTTTTCAATGGAACAGAACGCCTCAGCATCTTCAGCAGGGGCGCCTCCTGCCTCCGGCATTAAAGCCCTCGGCCTCTGCTCTGCATGCCAGCTTAGAGCCACGCACAGTGAAGAGCCAGACTCCCTATGTGCCCAATGTGAGGAGGCCGTGGGACCCTCTGGCCAGGACCAGTCTCAGCCACGATTTGCTGACAGTTCCCCAGGGGCTACCCTGGATTTAGCGGGCAGTCTCGACCAATCTGGAATCCCAGGGGATCTCGTACCCCGGCGATTAGAGACTGCTTCCATTTCCTGGGTGGATCTCTTTAAGGGGATTCATGCCTTTGTACAGATGCAAACAGCTTCCTGTCCAGGCCCTGCTGTTCCTGCTGGGGCTGCGGCTGCTGCTGCGGTTGCGGCTCCAGCGGATCCTGTTCCTGGACCTTCACGCCCTTATTGTGGGCAGGACCTCCCGACTCCAGACAGTCCGGTTCAGACAGACCCAGACGTTTCACCGGACGAGTCCGAACTCCCGGACGAGGGGGAACTTCCCTCAGGGATTGAGCCATATAGAACCATGAGGCAGTTCTTCCCTAAAGAGGATCTCTCCGACCTGGTATCTCAGTGCCTGGTGGAGTTGGATATTACAGGTCCCAGCGCTACAGTGCCCTCTGCGCAGAACCCCCTGCTGGAAGGTCTTCGTCCTACAGCCTGCCATTTTCCATTCTTGCAGGCGGCACAGCAACTGATAGATTTAGAATGGGCTGCACCAGCGGCCTCATTCAAAGCGGGTCGGGCACTGACAGGCATGTACCCCCTGGCACCGGCTATTCAGGACTTGCTGGCGTGCCCTCAGGCGGACGCCTTGATTAGCGCTGTGGTCAAGCGCACTACCATTCCAGTTGAGGGGGGGGGGGGGCGGCCCTCAAGGAGCCTCATGACCGGCGATTGGACGTCATTCTGAAACAGACCTTTGAGGTGGCAGCTCTATCTTTGCGGGTCGCAACCTGCTGCACAGTGGTGACGCGTTCCTGTTTATCACAGGTTCGGAATAATGCTCCAGCAGCAGACATGGAGTCAGCTCTCTCGTTCCACACGGATGCTGCATCTGACCTGGTTCGGACAACAGCCAAGGGATCTCATCCTCCGTAGCTGCCAGGAGGCAGCTCTGGATCCGGAATTGGTCAGCCGATGCTCCTTCGAAGACACGCCTCTCCAGATTGCCCTTTAAGGGCTCTTTCCTGTTTGGCAGCGACCTTGATAGACTGGCCAGCACATGGGGCGCCTCACCAGTACCTCGACTGCCGGAAGATCGGTTCAGGAGGAACCAGCGCGCCTTTCCAAGACTCCCCAGGGGTAGAAACTCCCAGCGCTTCACTCCCTACAGGAGTCGCTACCAGGCGCCTCGTCCTCAGGCCCGGAATCAGTCCTTTCGAACCAAGCAGCGCAAGAGGGGAGCCGGCCCGGGTTCAGGTCCCGGCCGCGCCTCACAATGAGAATCCGCCGATTCATCTGGGGGACGGAGCCATAGGGGGCAGGTTAACCCTCTTCTACCCCAGATGGGTCGAGATTACGTCGGACCAGTGGGTCCTCGCCATCATCCGAGAGGGGTATTATCTGGACTTTCATCATCTCCCTCTGGACAGGTTTGTGGAATCTTCATGCCCCCATACACAAGAAGGCAGCTTTGGAAGCTACCTTGGCGAGGCTCCTGTCCTTGAAAGCCATCATCCCAGTACCTGCATGGGAAGTGAATTCTGGACACTATTTATTTCATGGTACCCAAGAAAGGGGGCACCTTTCGGCCCGTACTGGACCTCAAGTCAGTCAATCGATACTTAAGGGTCCCGAGGTTTCGCATGGAAACTCTGCTCTCCGTCAAGACCGCAGTACAGCCAGGAGAATTCCTCACGGCATTAGACTTGTCGGAAGCCTACCTGCATATCCCGATCCATCCGGATCACCAGCACTACCTACGCTTCAAGGTTCTAGGACGCCACTTTCAATTCCGGGCTCTGCCCTTCGGGTTGGCCACGTCACCACGGACCTTCACCAAGGTGGTCGTAGTGGTAGCAGCGGCACTCAGACGGGAAGGAATTCTTGTCCATCCCTACCTAGACGATTGGCTAATCAGGGCGAAATCAGAAGAGGAGAGTCCTCAGGCAACCGACAGAGTGATCGCCCTCCTGGAAAGCTTGGGCTGGGTGGTCAACCTCAGCAAGAGTTGCCTACAGCCTTCCCAGTCACTGGAATACCTGGGAGTCCAGTTCGACACCCAGGCAGACACAGTCAGTCTCACTGCCAAGAGAAGGTTAAAACTTCAGAAGCGTCTCCGGTACTTGATGGGAGCCAGTCGGCCCATAGCTTGGAATTATCTGCAGGTTCTCGGTCTCATGGCCTCCACCCTGGAAGTGGTACCTTGGGCAAGGGCCCATATGAGACCTCTACAACGCTCCCTGCTCTCTCGCTGGAGCCCCCGCTGTCGGAACTATTCCACGCACCTACCTCTGCCAGCCAGAGTACGGACCCAGTTGCAGTAGTGGTTGCAGCCCAACCACACGAGCAGGGGGTCGAAGATATCCTCCCCCACTTGGACTCTGCTCACCACAGATGCCAGCCTGAGCGGCTGGGGAGCACATAGCGAAGAACTCACCGCACAAGGGCGGTGGAACAGAGAAGAGTCAGCGTGGAACATCAACCTTCTAGAGGCCCAGGCAGTCCGATTGGCATGCCTACGATTTGCTCACAGACTGCAGAACAAAGCAGTCAGAGTGATGTCCGACAATGCCACCACGGTGGCATACATCAACCGTCAGGGCAGAACCAGAAGCCAACAGGTATCTCTGGAGATGGCCCCGCTGATGGCCTGGGCAGAGGCGAATCTTCAGGACATTTCCGCCGTCCACATTGCCGGGAAGGACAACACCACGGCAGACTTCCTCAGCAGGGAAAGCCTAAATCCGGGAGAGTGGCAGCTGTCACCCACAGCCTTCCAGATGATTGTGGATCACTGGGGGATTCCGGACATGGACTTCCTAGCGGACAAGTCCAATGCTCAAGTACCCAGATACTTCAGCCGCAAGCGAGATCCGTTCTCACACGGAATCGATGCCCTGGTTCAGCCATGGCCTCCAGGGACTCTGCTATACGCCTTTCCTCCGTGGCCTCTGCTGGGTGCCATCCTCCACAAGATTCAGAAACACCAGGGCCTAGTTCTTCTAGTGGCACCAGACTGGCCAAGAAAGACCCTGGTACGCGGACATGAGAAGACTACTGGCAGGGGAGCCCCTTCCCCTGCCTCCTCTCCGGGACCACCTACGTCAAGGTCCCATCCTCCACGAAGATCCGGCTCAATTCTCTTACGGTCTGGCCCTTGAGAGAGCTAGACTGAAGAAAAGAGGTTACTCGGAGCCCGTGATAGACACACTCCTCCGAGCTCGCAAGTTTTCCACATCCCTCACCTACGTAAGGATCTGGAGAGTGTTTGAAGCATGGTGCGACACTCAGGGCACCAACCCACATGCGACCACAATTCCAATTGTTTTAGATTTCCTGCAGGATGGGCTTCAGAAGGGTCTCTCCCTCAGCTCCATCAAGGTTCAGATGGCTGCACTGTCTTGCTACGGTCCCCGGAGGGACGGCAAGACCATTGCTAAGCACCCAGATGTTTCTCGCTTCCTGAAGGGAGTCAAGCACATTCGTCCCCCACTGAAGTGGCCAGTACCTCTATGGAACCTCAACCTTGTTTTGGATTTCCTCGCGGGATCCACCTTCAGACCCCTTCGGGGCTCGTCTCTTCGTTCTCTAACTTTTTCGTGTGATTTTTCACTTTTTCTTTTTCTTTCTAAATGTCATGAACAATTGACTTCACAAAACAATTTTAAAAGTCCCGACTTATCTGGTAAAAGTTGACAACCCGACTGTCGGGTTGCTCAAGCGCATCATGGCGTCTTCCTGAAAAAGAATTCTAACATCATAGAAGATTTGGGTACACCGACTGATTATGAAATAGGATAACATCCCCTGAGGAAAGGTCCGGTTGTGGACCAGAAACGTGGCTACGTCGGGTTGTCAACTTTTACCAGATAAGTCGGGACTTTTAAAATTGTTTTGTGAAGTCAATTGTTCATGACATTTAGAAAGAAAAAGTGAAAAATCACACGAAAAAAAAGTACACAGGTGTTTGAACTGGTTGCACACATTTCTTCAAAAATATCGGATGGAGGAGGTTTGGTTTATGATTATATTGACACAAATTGAGTTCACCCTGGTGGGGGTTTAAACTCATATATATGAAACCCTTCCTCCATCTTTCATAAATTTTTCTTTCAATTTAAACAGCGAGGCAAATCCGGGTCACAATTTAGGCCCGATAGCCTCTTAGTGAACAGTTGTGGTGTTTTGAATGAGATGACTCACAGTTTGTGAGCAATAAAGCATTTATTGATTGAATGCAAAAATAATCCATAAGGGGAGATTGAGTGTCAATTGATTAGTATAGTAGAACTCCCCAAAAAATATTTTTTGGTGCTTTGTTGTATTGGATATTGTTTCTGACATAAAGAGCCACACCACCCCCTTTTCTATCCACTCTGTCCTTCCTTAACAAGTTGTAGCCTGGTATTGCTGTATCCCAATCATGAGATTCTGTGAACCATGTTTCTGTGATAGCAACAATGTCCAAATTTTACAGTTCAAAAACACGGACTTTGAAGAAATGGGGAAATACCTAGAGGAAGAACTTAAAGGCTGGGAGAACAAGAGAGATGTGGATCAGCAGTGGACCAATCTCAAAGGAGCAATTACCAAGGCAACTACTCTATATGTTGGAAGTGTAAAGAAAAGCAAAAGAAAAATGAAACTTATTTGGTTCTCGAAGGAGGTGGCTGACAAAATTAAAGCTAAAAGAACAGCATTCAAGAAATATAAAAGATCCCAAAGGGGAGGAGCACAAAGAACAATATTTGATTCAACTGAGGGAGACAAAAAAATTAATCAAGTCGGAAAAAAGTCAAGTGGAAGAGAGGATTGCCAAGGAGATAAAGAATGGTAACAAAACATTTTTCAGATACATCAGTGAAGAGAGATAAGTTCAAAATGGTATAGTGAAATTGAAAGGTGGAAATGATCAATGCGTGGAGAGAGACGAAGAAATGGCAGATATATTAAACGAATACTTCAGTTCTGTGTTTACTAAAGAAGACCCTGGAGAAGGACCATCTCTACACAACAAGAAACTGGAAGGAAGTGGAATAGACACAAACCCTTTTACAGTAGAAAACGTATGGGAAGAGCTAAAGAATCTGAAAGTGGACAAAGCCATGGGACCTGATGGATTCATCCAAGGATACTGAGGGAGCTCAGAAATGTGCTGGCGGGTCGGCTGTGTGACCTGTTCAATAGATCCCTAGAAACGGGAGTGGTGCCGAGTGATTGGAGAAGAGCGGTGGTGGTCCCGCTTCACAAGAGTGGGAACAGAGAGGAGGCTGGTAACTACAGACCGGTTAGCCTCACTTCGGTGGTGGGAAAAGTAATGGAGTCACTGTTAAAAGAGAGAATAGTGAACTATCTACAGTCTGGAGAATTACTGGACCTGAGGCAGCATGGATTCACCAGGGGAAGATCCTGTTAGACAAATCTGATTGACTTTTTTGTCTGGGTAACCAAGGAATTGGATCAAGGAAGAGCACTCGATGTTATCTACTTAGATTTCAGCAAAGCTTTTGATACGGCTCCGCATAGGAGGCTGGTGAATAAAACGAGAAGCTTAGGAGTGAGTGCCGAGGTGGTGACCTGGATTGCAAACTGGTTGACGGACAGAAGACAATGTGTGATGGTAAATGGAACTTTCTCAGAGAGAGCGGTTTTAAGTGGTGTACCGCAAGGATCGGTGTTGGGACCGGTCCTGTTCAATATCTTTGTGAGCGACATTGCGGACTGGATAGAAGGTAAGATTTGTCTTTTTGCGGACGACACTAAGATCTGCAACAGAGTGGACACGCCGGAAAGAGTGGAGAGAATGAGATGGGATTTAAGGAAACTGGAGGAGTGGTCGAAGATATGGCAGCTGAGATTCAATGCCAAGAAGTGCAAAGTCAAGCATATGGGGAGTGGAAATCCTAATGAACTGTATTCGATTGGGGGGGGGGGGGGGAAGGCTGATGTGCACGGAGCAGGAGAGAGACCTTGGGGTTATAGTGTCTAATGATATGAAGTCTGCGAAAACAATGTGACAAGGCAATAGCAAAAGCCAGAAGAATGCTGGGCTGCATAGAGAGAGGAATATCGAGTAAGAAAAGGGAAGTGATTATCCCCTTGTACAGGTCCTTGGTGAGGCCTCACCTGGAGTACTGTGTTCAGTTCTGGAGACCATATCTACAAAGAGACAGAGACAAGATTGAAGCGGTGCAGAGAAGGGCGACCAGAAAGGTGGAGGGTCTTCATCGGATGTCATACGAGGAGAGATTGAAGAATCTAAATATGTACACCCTGGAGGAAAGGAGGAGCAGGGGGTGATATGATTCAGACTTTCAGATACTTGAAAAACGTTAACGATCCAAAGACAACGACAAACCTTTTCCGTCAGAAAAAAATCAGCAGAACCAGAGGTCACGAGCTGAGGCTCCAAGGAGGAAGACTAAGAACCAATGTCAGGAAGTATTTCTTCACGGAGAGAGTGGTGGATGCCTGGAATGCCCTTCCGGAGGAAGTGGTGAAGTCCAAAACTGCGAAGGACTTCAAAGGGGCGTGGGATAAACACTGTGGATCCATCAGGTCTAGAGGAAGCGTATAAAGAGGAGGCAGCAAAACACTGCATGGAGCGGCAGTAGCCACAGAGGCATTCATGGAGCGGGATGCCAGTGGCCAGTGGTTGGTGTTCCACCTTCACAGAGCGGAAGGATGGAGGGCTGCCATCTCCAAATTAAAAAAACAAAAAAAAAAGGGATGGGTTCATGGGCTTATAGGTATTACCAATTATTAGGCTTATTCAATTACCAATTATTAGGCATTTCAATATTAGATGATAGTTAATGTGACCTTCAAGGCATACTTCACTTTCAATGCATATCCAGCATAGCTCTCTGCTACAACGGCAGGGGAGAAGGAAAAACTAATACTTCATGCATATCCAGCATTGCTCTCTGCTTCAACGGCAGGGGAGAAGTAAAACTAATACTTCACGCATATCTCTGCTTCAATGCCAAAGAGCTATGCTGCCGCTTAACCAACTAATCAAACTTAATATTTCACTTGGAAGCAGCTCCATCACTGCTCTCTACATTAATGGTGGGGGTGAAAGGGAAATAGAACCTAAGGTTACTAAGAGCCAAGAGAAACAGATAAGTATGAGAAAAAAGAAGTGTGAAGCTTGCTGGGCAGACTGGATGGGCTGATTGGTCGTCTTCTGCCGTCATTTTCTATGTTTCTATGGAAAGACAGTCTCAGTGGACTTCCTCAGCAGAGAAAGCCTGGACCCGGGGGAATGGGTGCTGTGAATCAGAGGCTTCCAACTCATAGTAAATCGCTGGGGCCTCCCAGCCATGGACCTACTGGCCACATCTCTCAATGCCCAAGTATCCAGGTTCTTCAGCCACAGACGAGAGCCGCACTCCCAAGGAATTGACACCCTTGTCCAGACCTGGCCAGAGAAGGACTTAATGTATGTCTTCCCCCCATGGCCTCTACTGGGCAAAATCATCCGCAAGATAGAACACAACAAGGGACTAGTTCTACTAGTGGCCCCGGATTGGCCAAGATGCCCATGGTACGTAGACATGCAAAGACTCCTTGTGGGGAGCCCTCTGGGCCTACCACCACACAGGGACCTTCTCCAGCAGGGCTCGATCCTTCATGAAGATCTGTCTCAATTCTCTCTTGCGGTCTGGCTCTTGAGAGGACTTGCCTGAAGAAGTGGGCTACTCGAAGGCCGTGATCGCCACCCTGCTCCGAGCGTGGAAGTTCTCAACGTCTCTGGCATACATACGGATCTGGAGGATAGTCTAAGCCTGGTGCGAGGACCACGGGGTATCCCCGCGAACGACCAACATTCCCATGATTCTTTTTTTTTGTAATTATCTTTTTATTGTATAACCAGATCAAATTACAAACATATAACCACTGTTGAGCCATTGCATGTATGATAAGAGCATCAGGAATCAACAGATCAAAAACAACTTACAAACAATGAACATTCGCGAATACTAAACATGAGATGTGAAATGCCCATTACTTCTGATATTAAGATTCGTAGCTTACAGCCCTATGAAAGCATACCTCCCCTCCCTGTATCCACCCCTCCCTCCCACTTAACCCCCTTTTGTAAATTACTCAATCGATATTGGAATCAGTCCATTGTTGAAATACATGTCAAGTTTTATGAAACTTTCCCAACGTATCCCTCCTCAAGGCAGTAAGATATTCCATATAGTAAATCCACTTCAATTTCTGAATGACCGCAGAGAAAGGAGGCGCACGATGCTCCTTCCAATGTTTTTTGCTATTTCCCCTCGGACAGCATGAGCAAGAGCCCTAATGAAATGTCTTTGCTCAATTGGCACATTGGCCTCTGGAATGTTCAATAAGGCCTCCTTCGGACTTAATTGTAGGTTCACATGTAACAGATCTGGAGCCATTTCTACACTTGTACCACAACAGTCTAATGACTAGGCACGTCCACCACGTGGTAAGTCCCCTTCCTGACCACAGTTTCTCCAGCATAAGGAATCCCGGTGAGTCCCTATTTTCTTTAACTTATATGGAGTGAGGTACCATCTAAACAACATCTCATAACTATTTTCCACCATTTGTGCAGCTCGAGAGCTGCGACTGATCGCCAAAAAGCAGATATCCCATTCACCCTCTGATAAAGGTACACCCAGATCTTTTTCCCAAGCTTGTACATGCCCCACACTATGCAGCAATGCCCCGTTCAGAATAGTATAAATTTTGGATATGACCCCTTGCACTACATGGGCATTATCACAATAGCCTTCCATAAGAGTCTTCCCTTTGTTCATATCTACTCATATTCCCATGATTCTGGAATTTCTACAGGACGGTATGAAGAAAGGGTTGTCACTCAACCCCCTCAGAGTTCAGGTAGCAGCCCTCTCCTGCTTCAGAGCCAAAGTGAACAGAATCCATCTGTCAGCTCATCTGGACTTGGCCTATTTCCTAAAAGGGATTAAACAGCTTCAACTACCCCTAAAGTGACCGGTCCCTTTATGGAACCTCAATCTGGTATTGGAGTTTCTAGCGGGGGCTTCCTTCTTAACATTGAAGACTGTATTCCTGGTGGCAATATGTTCAGCCCATCGCATCTCTGAGCTACAGGCACTATCTTGTCAGGACCCGTTCCTTAGGTTTACTCCAGGAACAATACAGCTTCGCTCCGTCCCTTCCTTCCTACCGAAAGTAGTCTCTTAGTTCCACTTGAACCAAGCCATTTCCTACCATCTCCGGAGGAACATAAGGACTTGGAAGACTACCGCCCTCTTTGCCATCTAAATGTTGGCAAACTCCTGATACAGTACCTACAGCAATCAGAACCAGTATGCAAAACAGAGCGCTTGTTCATTCTTCACAGCAGGAAGAAACAAGGCGAAGCGGCCTTGCAAGCGACCATAGCTCGCTGGATCAAGGAAGTAATTAAGGTAGCCTACATAGAGGCAGGGAAGCCTTTGCCCCTGCAGGTTAAGGCTCACTCTACTAAAGCCCAGGCAGAATTCTGGGTAGAAGCCAAACTGCTATCACCCACCGAGATCTGTCAAGCGGCGACGTGGTCTTCCCTACACGCTTTCTCCAGGTTCTACCGCCTGGATGTCCAGGCTAGAGAAGACGCAGCATTCACAAGAGCAGTACTTAGTGGGCCTCTGGCAGCCTCCCACCCTGTCCAGGAGTAGCTTTTGTACATCCCACTGGTCCTGAGTCCATCTGGCTACACTCTAGGAAATGGAGAAATTACTTACCTGATAATTTCGTTTTCTTTAGTGTAGACAGATGGACTCAGCATCCCGCCCACGGCTGCCCCCAGAGAAGGAGGAGCTTGGAAAGTGAACCTCGAGATTAAACAAATACGAGTAAGCCATTGCCTACCCTTAGTTCAGGACACCTGCAGTTCAACTGGTGTCGACGTTAACTTAGTTGAGTGCACTGGTGGTCTCCAGTCTTTTGAATCAGTTTAATCAGTTTTAATCAAGTTGTTTAAGCAATATATATATCCACAATGGCTTTTCGAGGAGAATACTGAGGAACTGAGGTCACTGCAGGGCTATATCTAGGGTGACGTCAGCTTTGAAATCTAACTCAGTTTCCCATCTGCTAGCAGAGGAGCACTTAACCCACTGGTTCTGATTCCATCTGTCTACACTAAGGAAAATATCAGGTAAGTAATTTCTCCAATACTTCTTTTACTATACTCTTCCCCAACACACATGGGATTTCTACCCATAAAGATTCTATTATGCATTTAGTCTCTTACAGGATTCTTATTGTGTTGGACTTTGTGCCATCCCAGACATAAAGTTGCACCCCCCCCCCCCCCCCCCCCCCCCGTCATTGTGATATAATATGCCCCATCATTTTCAAAAAAAGACTTAAGACTTGGCTCTTCAACCAAGCTTTTCCATAACATCAACCTGCCGAATTATCCCTGCCAAGGACCCCTTTATTGTATTTCTTAAACTACCCACAAGAGAACTATTCAGGTCAGCTCTAGAACTTCTTTGAACTCCCCAAAGAAACAACCTTCAAGAACTACTCAGATCAGCTCCAGAACCTCTTTGAACTATTTGAACTTCTTTGAACTATTCAGATCAGCTCTAGAACTTCTTTGAACTATTCGGATCAGCTCTAGAACTTTGAACCCCCCAAAGAATTTTTCAAACCAACCTCAACTCCTTGGCAGTTCAAAACTCAATACCCAGCCCTACGCCTATGATTTACTACCTCTGCCAACATTAGGCTCCGCTTCATGTACTTTTATGTTATTAACCCCATATATTTATTTCCAAGTTATTTCTACCTGTTCTTTGTAAGACATTTACTTGTCACTGTTATTGTTCAGAATGTAAACCGAATTGACCAGTAATTCTGTTATTGGAAAGTCGGTATAGAAAAGTTCTAAATAAATAAATAATTTGTACCCTGGTATGACACTGTCCCATTGGTTAGCCTCCTTCCATCATGTTTCTGAAATGACAATTAAGTCTATCTCATCATTCATGTATATGCACTTTCTCTCCCATCTACTTAGACTTCTGGCATTGGCATACAAATATTTCAAAGTGTTTTTTTGTTTGTATGGATAGCCTGCTATTCAGTTGACAAGCATAATTTGGAATCTTTTAGCTCAGGTGATTCTTTATCCCAGAGATTTGAATACCTTTCTAAAGAGAAACATTTAGGATGAATTCCTTCCACTGCTTCAGTGGCAAGAATGGTGGACCTCACTAGACCTCAAAGATGATTATGCTTATATCAAGAAAACAAGAAACAGAGAAAATGTTTATAGTTCACGCTACTGCATCAACATTACCAATACGGTTTTACCCTATGATCAGGCTCCAATAATCTTCATCAAATGTCTAGCAGTGATAACTGCCCATCTAAGGAAGCAAAATCTAGTTTTTCCATACCTATACAACTGGTTAATATAGAATGCATCTTACAAAAACTATAAAAGTTGTACATCAAGTTTTGAACATCATGCAGAACCTCTGGGATTTCTAGTAAATTTCAGAAAATCCAACTTGATTCTGAATCAACAGAATTCATAGGAGCGAACCTGGACATGATCAAATGGAACGCCTACCTTCCCAATCAGAGCAAACAAAATACAGACCTTAACATTCTTTATTCAAAATCAGATATGAATATTTTAGGACACATGTCTTTGACAGTACATGAGGCACCACTAGCATGGCTGACAATGGCACGCACCATGTCATCTAAAGAGGTCATTGGAATCAATATACCCACCCTTTCAGTCACAAAATGCCAATAACGAAAGACTTATGCTCAATCAAATGGTGGTCAAAGAAAAAAATCTCATACAAAGGCAGAACATACTCCCTTTACAGGTCCAAAATTTTTAACAGATCCTTTGAACTAAGGAAGAGTAGCATGTGTGGACTACATGTGCATGTGAGGCATTTGGACAAAACAGGGAATAGCCCTCCACATCAGTATCCAGAAGTTGAGAGCAATCTACAATGGCCTGCAAGTGTTTGAGCCTTTCCCGCAAAACAAGTTCATAACGATACGAACAGACAATCAAATGGTGATGGTCTAATTCATACAAGGAGGCACAGGCTCTTACCTTCTTTGCAAAGAAGCAACGGACATTGATAATTTAGCAGTGACTAAGAGAATGCATCTTTCCGCAATTTTATCTACCAGACAAAGACATCCTTGCAGACAGACTGAGCCATCAGTTATTTATTTATTTAAAAACTCTTCTATACCGTTGTTAGATAACCATCACAATGGTTTACAAAAAGGCACGTTAACGAAAAATATGAGTGGTATAGATTACAAATTAACCATGTGCCATCATAGAACAGTAACAATTTAGTGTCAAAAACTATGTGGCCACTCAACTACAACACTGTACTACATCTTCAAGCTATGTATAGTCCAAAAAAAAAGTGGATAATAAATTATTTTCCTTTTAAGGCTAGGTGGTCCTTATGTGCCTTTGTGAGGATTTGAAGAGTTGCTTCGTGAGGATAATACAGTTTTTGGAATCCAATACAATGCAAGATTCAAGGCAGCATGGTTTTACCAGAGGTAAATTTTGTCAGAAGAATCTGATCAATTTTTTTGATTGGGTTACCACAGAGTTGGATCAAGGGAGAGCACTAGATGTGTAGTGTATTTGGATTTCAGTAAGGCCTTTGACACAATTCCGTATAGGACACATAAATAGATTGAACACTCTTGGTATAGGACCTAGAGTAACTGGGTTAGAAATTGGCTGAGAGGCAACAAAGAATAGTGCTAAATGAAGTTCTCTCTGAGGTGGGGGATGTTAATAGCAGTGTACCTCAAGAATCTGTCCTTGGACCAGTTCTTTTTCAACATTTTTGTGAGCATCATAGGAGAATTGTCTGGGAAGGTTATCTTTTTGCCAATAATATCAAAATCTGTAACTGAGTGGACAGCCAGGAAAGTGTGGAAAATATGAGGGATCTATTGAATATCAAGGAACGGTCTAGAGTCTGGCAGTTAAGATTTAATGCTAAAGAAATGCAGAATTAAGCAGTTAGGATGCAAAAACCCAAGAGAGGTACAGTATTGGAGGTGAAATTATTCTAAGCACAAAAGAAGAGTGGGGTGATTTTTGTCTGATCTTAAGATGGTCAAAAAGAGGATAATGCGACATCAAAAACCAGTGACATCTAGCTGTCTGACTCCATAGATCCTTTGCATTGGAGCATTAATTGCAGGGAACAAAGAAAAGGCAAGGAGGTAATCTTGCTGCCACATCCATCTAATAAATCTGCTATAAGAGTACTGTTCTTATCTCTTGTAACTATTACAATGTCCTACAGCATCTAGGAGCTGAGCCTGGGATCAAACACTGGATTCCTGGTTTGCAAACAAGCCTGAGAAAAGAACATATAAAGATTTTTAGGGATTCAGATTCCGATACTACTCAGTTCTGGTGTATCAAGAAAAGTTCCTTTGTCATTGTCTTTTACAGCTTAACTTTTTCCTTCCAAAGGTAAGTATTGTTCTGCCAAGAAAAAAATTACCTTCGAAAGACACTTCAGTATCTCCTCCTGTCATTTTTGGATTTTGCAAGCTATGCAAACATAGGTATTGAGCTGATTTCCATAATTCTGTAGCTCATTACTTATTTTTGCATCAATTTTGCAGTGACATTTGCAATTGCTAAATAACTTGATAAAATAGTAAATGCACAAATAGGATACCCCATTTTTACCTATATTAACACAATTCATTTAAAAACAGTGCTACATCTTAGTGCATTGTCCTCTTAGTCTGCTGTCTTGATTCTTGCATGTCAGCTTTGGATTGTAATGAGATATCTACAATTTCCACCATTTCACTCTTGATTTTTCTTCATCTTTGTGTTTATCTTTGAGTGCTGCTTCCTTTTGAATAAAGCAGCTTACAGTAGCATTTTGTCTATTGTCATCTTTGAAGTTTCACCAATATCTTTTTTTTTTTCCCCTGAATTGTCCTGTACTACATTGTTCCTGCATAACTTTTCAAAAACAGAAGTGATTTTTTTGGGCTTTTCTAATGTCTATGTAATTGTTTAATGCATTATTATATTTGGCCCTAGTCTTCAACACCCATCCATACTCATTGAGTAAACATCTATATTGTAAAACAAAAAATAATTCATATCCTAATGAACCACTGAACATCTGTGAACTATGATTACAAATGTATGATGCACCCTCAGTATGACATCATTCACTCTGAAATAGAGCGCAGTCAGCATCCATGGCAATATGAAGGTCATAGTAAATATTTCTAAAGTAATGTGCTAATATAGTAGATTTTTCAGCTTACCCACTGGGTGAATTTAGATCTGTTTCTAGTATGTTTATTCATTATTCAGGTTTTTTTGATAGTGATTAAAAGAACAGCATTCTAACTAAATAGGAACTGAAACTAAATGGAGAGGAAAGTGTTCTTGAGCCATCTAGTGGCTCAACTGGTCTATTACACTGCCAAGCAGTTTGCATTCTTTGGTTCTGAGCTAAGAGAATGAAAATTCATGGAAGGAAAACTACTCTTGCGTATTTTGTTTCAAAGCTTCTGACTTTTCTACAGTAGTTTTTTTAGCATTTTGTTAAACTTCTGTCAGATTAATCTAAGAATAATCCAAAGATGATGTAGCTTAAAACCATAAGTTCCTATGATATTTGAGAGAACAGTGTATCTTAAAAGCTCATGTATAGCATCATCTTTGAAAAATTCTTATATTGGTTCAATAAAAGGTATTACAATCTATAAAGATTTTTTTTTCAGGACTGTGTAATGATTGTTTTTACTTTAAAATTTTTTTTAATAAATGTCTCCATGCTGCAGACCTATTGATTTTCTGCTGTAGTTATTGTTTTCTTTCCCAGAGAGCACAGAGATGGAGGATAGGCTTTTACCGTCATCTTGTATTTGCATTTGTAGTCCAAAGATGGTAGGAAGCAAGGAGCATGCCACATGAAATTGTGGAGGCTGAGGTTATGCCCTCTTGGCTCTCTTGCAAAAAGTGAACAGAACTCCATTTCAGTACAATGCCGCTATCTTTATTCTGCAAGTAATATTACAAGGATAAGGCCATACTTTGAGCAAGCTTTCAGTGGACATTCTGCCTTTCATTACAATTTATCTGATATATATGCTGTTTCTACATAGAAGAGGCTCTGTGCCAAGCTTTGATTATTGACTTGTTTGTTAATACAAACTTTGTAACACGTCTCTACCTAGCATACAGTATCTATTAAATGTAAGCGGAGCTATGCATTCTTGCTTAATCTATAAGACCTTGAGCAAGGCTTGTTCCCAAGGCCTGTTAAAAGGAGAGAATAGAATAAAATGATAGTTTTGTACTGGAGTAACTCGGAAATACTGATCTGCTAAAGTGAGCTAAATTGAACTGAGAGCTACAAACACAGATCTTAGGACCTATCAGAACCTCTAGAAAATGTTAATTTATCTAACTATAAATTTGGTCCAGTTTCCTCTGGCACTTGGAGAGAGATTAACTTTCTGCCTTTTATATGTAATCCCTGTTTATATTACCAAGCAAACAACCCCCCCCCCCCCCCCCCCAATAATTCACAGGAATTTTTAGGTGTAGTTAAGCATTCTAGTATGGGTACTCTGCTGAAAACACCTGCAGCAGACCTATTTTGAATAGTTTGTGGTCTTGCAAATGTGTGTATTGCATGCACTTTGCATACATATAACTTGCAGCTAAATTTTAAAGACTATTGCCTAGGTAGTCTCCTTTTTGAAAAGTCTATAAAGTACATGTGCTAAAAGTATCCACATACATTTGGTTATGCTGTTTCTGTAGGTGGCTGATTGGAGTAAAACAGCACATGTACAGTTGAAAATGTATGTGCACATTCCCCCCCCCCCCCCCCCCCCCCCCAAAAAAAAATTCTCCCAGGAGTGCTTTTTATTCTAGCTAAAAATATATTTGGTGTGGAAACTTGCACTTAAGAGTGAAATTTCAACCTAGGTAATCTAACTGGGTAAATACCTATTTATTTAGGTAAATCATTTTTTAAAATGTGCCCCTTTGTGCACCATGTTATGTCCAAAGTGATACTTGGAAATAGAGGGCTGTGATTGGTCAGAGGACAGCACATGATTGTGTGATAAAATTCCACCTCCATGTGGTCTCTGGCCAGTATTTTATGTAAGGCAACCTAAAAACCCCCAGACCCATACTATTCACCTAAATGCCCCCACAGGTGCTTATGGATGCTGTAGTGAAGAGTGTATAGTTATTCAACAGACATTCCCCAACAGGAGTTGTCTTGCAGGGAATTCTGGTTTTATATAATGGAGAAGCTGCTGAAGTTCCATGTTCTTTTCTATCTGCTATCCTAGGAAGGTAGCTGCTAGCCGGAGGTCTCAAGGGTGGAGTTCCCAGGCATCCTGGAGTTGGTTAGCATCTTGGAGTCCAGGAAGATCCATGAAAGGGGAGTTAGCTTGTTTACTGTATTTAACTATTTTAGGAAAGTGAACTTACATTCTGGACTTGGAGTACTGTCAGATTTGTGAAGCTGTTGCTTCAAGGGGTACTGTGAGAAATGAATCTAATTTAATCAGGAGTCTAGGAAGAAAGATCCTAGAAAATTCCGTGTTTTCATCTTTGGAGAAGGATATCTGCACCACTACTCAGTACTGATACAGGGAAACTCCCAGAGTCTAGGTGTATCTTAGACTATATGACTGTAAAAATTAATTCCTTCTGTATGGATGGCACTAGAAGAAATGAATTGTTATCGAGTACCCCAAAAACTATTATCTGTGGAACAACACTCCTCTGTATAATAGTGTTATTAGTAGGGATGTGAATCGGGCTTCTGACGATTGAAATTATCGTACGATATTTTCAAAATCGTCAGAAATTGGGGGTTCCCCGAAACAGGAAAACCCCACGAAATTATTCGTGGGGGTTCTCTTATCGTTTTGGGGGAGGGCGGGAAAAACGGCACAAAAAAATAACCCCTAAACCCACCCCGACCCTTTAAAACGAATCCCTTAGCTTCCCCCACCCCCCCGCCCCCCCCCCCCCCAAAAAAAAACTTTTTACAGGTACCTGGTGGTCCAGTGGGGGTCCCGGGAGCGATCTCCCGCTCCCGGGCCGTCGGCTGCCACTAATCAAAATGGCGCCGATGGCCCTTTGCCCTTACCATGTGACAGGGTATCCGTGCTATTGGCTGGCCCCTGTCACATGGAGGGAGCACTGGATGGCCGGCGCCATCTTTAAAAATGGCACGGGCCATCCAGTGCTCCTACCATGTGACAGGGGCCGGCCAATGGCACGGATACCCTGTCACATGGTAAGGGCAAAGGGCCATCGGCGCCATTTTGATTAGTGGCAGCCGAGAGCGGGAGATCACTCCCGGGACCCTCACTGGACCACCAGGTACCTGTAAAATGCTTTTTGGGGGGTCGGGAGGGTGGGGGAAGCTAAGGGATTAGTTTTAAAGGGTCGGGGTGGGTTTTTTGTTTATTGGCTCGGGCGCAGCCGATTAAAAAAAAAAAAAAAAACCCCAATTGTGCCGGACAAAAAAAAAAAAACAAGATGTGAATCGGAATCAGAACCGATTCAGGTTCCGATTCACGTTATTAGTACTGGGGGGGCACTGATGATGCCCATAGTCTAAAGGCCCTGAAAACTTCTGGGTCTGCAGGAGGCTTATGGGGTGTTTCATGGTCCCTCGGTTACCTGATGTGACTCCTTCAAGGTGGAGAAAAGGGCTATCCTAATTCAAAGGCTGGTTTAAAAGGTTTTTACCATAAATTGGATATATTTTTTTTTTAATTTAATCTTTATTGCTTTTTACATAATTACAAGAAATTTTTTTCAATGTTATGTCTCTTCCAATGAAAAGAAAATTACATGTCCAGAAATAGCAATTTTATAACATGACTAAACATTTAGTTACAATATCCCAAAGTGCTGGTACACCTGGTACTTTCTTCAAATATTTAGGAATAGCTATTATCTCACAATAGTTTTGTAGGACCACTGCTCATAGGGTCAAGGTATTTTTACCAGACTCTTTTATGGTTTCTGGTCCAATTTGCTTTATATTTTTTCAAGATTTTTTTATAATTTTTTATATAACTTTTACTTTGTCACACTGGTGAAAACTCCAAAAAGTCACATTTGAAAGCCTATAAGCTGTCACTTTTCTCAATCCCGATGAAAATTAATTCAGCAATAGTACTTATCTGCATAGCCCAACACGATCGCGTTTCGGACCCCCACTCTTGAGGTCCTGCTTCAGGGGACAAAAACTTTCATATTATTCCGTGACAATCAAAACCAGTATGCTGAATTCAATAGCTGCATCCATCCATTCTTGTAGATGCGATCCCAGCTTGGAATCGCCTTTCTTTGAAACATGGCTCACACCGGATGGCTTTTAAAGTGTTGAAACCGGAAGTCCCTCCCCTCTTCTACCTTCTAATTATTTAACCATTGTCACCAAACAGGTCGGATAGATTCATAGACTTCCTTTACCTTAGTTCTCCTTCACGTCATCTTCTTTCGAAACCGGAACCTAAATCTTCAAAATGCCCACGTGGGCCAAACAACCTCCCGCCTTCGTACGGGGTCTTCAAACAGGTCGGATAGACTCATAGGCTTCCTTTACCTCAGTTCTCAAGCAAGTCGTGTTATATCGTAAACCCGGAAATGATGTCATCAACGTTGCTCTGATATGAGCCAGATCAACCACAATCTCTAAATGGATCCTCATTGTTTCGTGATTATTTGATAAATTATTTCCAACATACCCAATCCTGAAGTTTATTGCCTCTGTGTCACTAATCATATCTTGATATTCCATCACACCAAGATTTTTTATGTTACCAGAAAACAGTTCCATCCTGAGCGCTTCTACAGTCTTTAATGCGATCGTGTTTTCTCCAGAGTAAACAGTACATTAGCTGTCCAGATTTGCCTAAAGAAACCACATATCTGTACTGGAACCATTATCAACTTACCTGGATTTCTTTTTAAAGCCATTTGTGAAGGGGGCCCGCTCATTCATCCAAGATACCTCACACATGTTGCGATTACTACAAGAGGTTTCAGATCTTCCAGACGAGTACTGGTTGGTCACCTTGGACATTTCGTCATTATACACGAATATTCCGCAACAAGAAGCCTTTACATTGATGGAGCAGTTTTTTCATCGTCTACCACGGCCACATAGAGTTCCCTCTTCGTTTTTGTCTGAATGTTTGAAGTTGGTACTATTTAAAAACTTTTTTCAGTTTGATGGGAAATTTTTCCTACAGATTCAGGGGGTGGCGATGGGTGCTACAGTTGCACTTGATATCGCCAACTTATATGTCGTACAATTTGATGATCAGTATCTATATCCCTCCCAGTGGTTTACAAAAATGCTATTGTATAAACGTTACATTGATGATATCTTTTTTATTTGGTCATCATCCCTTGAGGATCTTCAAACCTTTTTGCGTTGGTTTAATGCACTGGATCCACATCTACAATTTACGGCCCAATATGAACAGATAGCTGTTGCCTTTTTGGACATATGGATTAGGCGTGAAGGTAATAAAATTAGTACTACTTTATATCGAAAAACTACAGATTGTAATAATTATTTATGATATTCCAGTGTACATCCAATTCGATTAAAAGATGGGTTACCCATCTCTCAATTTCTCCGGCTGCGCCGGATATGTTCCACTGATATGGAGTTTCGGATTCAAGCATTGGAGTTGTTTGACAGATTCCTTCAAAGGGGTTATCCGAGATCAGTGGTAAAGAGAGCCTTTAAAAGGGCACTATTTGCAAATAGAGAGTTGCTCTTGCATTACCAACAACGCCCCTTTTCTAAACAACTTACATGCACCTTGAGATATTCTGCTCAAGTTCACTCAGTAATAAATGTGATTCGTACACACTGGCAGGTATTAGCTCTACATGAAACATTTCAGGCAGGTCCAAGATTTGCTTTTTTTAGGGGACAAAATCTACGGGATATGGTTGTACATTCTACCTTCAATTCAACGATAGAAGATCTGGAAAATGGGGGTCATCGTCCGTGTGGACACTGTGAGATGTGTTCCCTCTCTTGGACTGGTGAACAGTGGCAGGTTCCACATTTGAATGTAACAGTGAAACTCAGAGCTTTGACATCTTGTGAGTCAAAGGGCGTCATTTACGTCATCCGATGTCCGTGTGGGTTGATTTATGTGGGGAGAACAAAAAGGAAAATTCGCACTAGGCTGATGGAGCATAGAAGTTTCTTGAACGTTGAAAATGGCGGCCCCACTTGTACAGCACTGTGTACAGTATAAACATGGCTTTATTGATCTTCATTGGTTAATTATAGAAAAAATACGTCCAAGTTGTAGGGGTGGAGATATTCAATATCGTCTCAAACGTGAACATCATTGGATTTATACCTTGAAGTCAATGGACCCATGTGGCCTGAATGAGAAAATTAATTGGTATTCCTTAATTTGAAGATCTTTTTGATATGTGGTTTCTTTAGGCAAATCTGGACAGCTAATGTACTACTAATGTAACTAATGTACTACTAATGTAACTACTCTGGAGAAAACACGATCGCATTAAAGACTGTAGAATCGCTCAGGATGGAACTGTTTTCTGGTAACATAAAAAATCTTGGTGTGATGGAATATCAAGATATGATTAGTGACACAGAGGCAATAAACTTCAGGATTGGGTATGTTGGAAATAATTTATCAAATAATCCACGAAACAATGAGGATCCATTTAGAGATTGTGGTTGATCTGGCTCATATCGGAGCAACGTTGATGACATCATTTCCGGGTTTGCGATATAACACGACTTGATTGAGAACTGAGGTAAAGGAAGCTTATGAGTCTATCCGACCTGTTTGAAGACCCCGTACGAAGGCGGGAGGTTGTTTGGCCCACGTGGGCATTTTGAAGATTTAGGTTCCGATTTCGAAAGAAGACGACGTGAAGGAGAACTAAGGTAAAGGAAGTCTATGAATCTATCCAACCTGTTTGGTGACATTGGTTAAATAATTAGAAGGTAGAAGAGGGGAGGGACTTCCGGTTTCAACACTTTAAAAGCCATCCGGTGTGAGCCATGTTTCAAAGAAAGGCGATTCCAAGCTGGGATCGCGTCTACAAGAATGGATGGATGCAGCTATTGAATTCAGCATACTGGTTTTGATTGTCACGGAATAATATGAAAGTTTTTGTCCCCTGAAGCAGGACCTCAAGAGTGGGGGTCCGAAACGCGATCGTGTTGGGCTATGCAGATAAGTACTATTGCTGAATTAATTTTCATCGGGATTGAGAAAAGTGACAGCTTATAGACTTTCAAATGTGACTTTTTTGGAGTTTTCACCAGTGTGACAAAGTAAAAGTTATATAAAAAAAATTATGAAAAAATCTTGAAAAAATATAAAGCAAATTGGACCAGAAACCATAAAAGAGTCTGGTAAAAATACCTTGACCCTATGAGCAGTGGTCCTACAAAACTATTGTGAGATAATAGCTATTCCTAAATATTTGAAGAAAGTACCAGGTGTACCAGCACTTTGGGATATTGTTTACAATTTGGGTACCCGGAATACATAAGGTGTGTGAGAGCCAAGATAGTGTGTGATTAAAGATTTAGTTTATTTATTTATTTAGAAACTTTTATATACCGGTATTAGTGGGGACATCATACCGGTTCACATAATAACTGAAAGTTTGGAAAATACATTTCAACAGGGAGAATGAACCTAGGCGGGGGTAAACCAAAAGGTAGTAGGAGGATAGAGAAAACAAGAAGGTCATAACAAGAGAAAAAAATTTACAAATTTACAATGAATGTCTCCTTAATATAAGGAGAGGGCGGTCACCTGCGTGGGGGGGGGGGGGGGGGGGGAGTGCAGGAGCTATTCTGTGTAGGCATGGTTGAACAGGAGAGTTTTTAGTTTCTTTTTAAATTTAATTGTACAAGGTTCAAGGCGCATGTGGACAGGTAGAGAATTCCAGAGAGCCGGACCGGCAATGGAGATGGCACGGTCGCGGGTGGAAGAGAGGTGAGCCATTTTCAAGGATTGGACATGTAGGGTGCCATTGTGGGTGGATCTGGTAGCTCGGATGGACAGGGGGGCAGTGAAGGGGAGGTCGAGCCAGTTGGAGTTGTGGGTGTGGATGGACTTGTGTATTATGGTCAGGGTTTTGTAGTGTATATACGGGATAGGATGGGGAGCCAATGTAGATCCTTAAGGATGGGGGTTAGACATAAATTGAAACATTGACTTAAAAGAAATGTGGGAGACCAAGGGTGAACAGAGCAGTGAATAAAGGAAAATCTTCATATATTCAAAATGATATGCTATATTTTATAATCAACGCCTATTCTCTTTTTTTTTTCCCCAACTACCTTTTGGATTCATACTAGGATCACTTTGAGGAATCTAAATAGCTGCGTAATTGCTCTGGGTCTGTAAATATATATTTTACATCCCCGCAATATAGTAAACAACGGCATGGAAACCGCAGCACAAACCGAGCTCCTCTTTGTACCACCTCACTACGCATAACTAGAAATTTCTTTCGTTTTATCTGCGTCACCCTTGCTATATCTGGAAATATACAAATCAGTTGGCCAAAAAACTTCAATTTTTGAAATCTAAAATACTGTTTTAATACATCATCTCTATCAATTTTTGAAGAAAACTGTACCAATAATGTAGCTCCTAAAGTAATGCCCATTTCAAATGATTTTTCAAGGAAATCTGATAAATCTAAAGTCTCTTCCCCTTGCTTTTCTTGCTGATAATTAGGATTTTCACCCAAATTAGGGCGCTGAACTTGATAATAAGCTGTATTTATAACAGTAATTTTTTCTGGTGAATATTTTAAGATATTCACGAAATAACTTTTCAAAAGGTCCACAGGAGATTGTAACTTGGTTTCAGGGAAATTCAAAAACCGTAAGTTTGCTCTTTTAGCTTGATTCTCTTGGAACTCCATCTTGTTCACAAACAGTTTCTCCGATTTTATTAAATTTAGTTTGTAATCTCTTCTATTCTTTCCACTTTTCCTTCTAAGTTGATGTTCTTTTTTTCAACCTCTGTCAATGTTCCCTCTAATTCAGATGTTTTATCATGGCTTCCTTAACAGTTGATGTCAATGTATTGATAGATTTCTGCATTACCATCAAATGTTTTTAATTTCCTCCTCTAACAAAGGCGCTAAAACTGAGGGGGAATTAAGAGGGGCAAGATTACTCATTGCGAATCCTACCTCCATAAGGCCTTCGCCACTCTTCTTCAGGTTTTCCGGGCGTTGTTGAGCCAAAATTTCGTGGTTCCTGGAACCCTCTTCTATCTGGTTCACCGAGGGGAGGTCCTCCTCTCCTCTCTGGATACCACTAGTTACCAGCGCGGATTTCCCAAATATATCCGCGGGATTTGATGGAATCATTGGTGGGTCAGCAGTACTGTTGGATATCCCGGGCTTAAGGAGGTCTTAAACGTCAGGGGGCTCGGCAGCTGCTCCATGCCTGCCCCAGCGACGATTACTTCCGGGTTTGATGGCGTTCTCGCAAAGGCTTCATCTATCTTTGTTTGCCTCGCAGACTCCGGTGTAGAGGAAACATCTCTCACCCGAGCTTTCCTCTTAGTGTGCGGCATTTTCAAGAAAATACTCAAAGGAAAATTTAAATTGGATATTTTCTAAGCTCAGTACCTCACTTCTGAGTGTTTGATAAGTATGCTCTTCTCATGATTCCTTGGGAATGTAAGGTCAGATCACATATTGAGCCTATTTTGCTACATACTCAATTGTGGCTTAGTGCTGTAATCCCCCCTCACGTAAAACAGTAGAACTGCATGCCAAGGGAGGGGGAAAGACAGCCACAAAGGAAAAAAAAAACCATTCTACCCTAACTGTGGCATATAACTGGGTGCAGAATTCTGACAAAAAGGAGAGAATGACACTGTCCATGGGCCCCCCACATCAGAGCACCCAACGAACACTTGTACCTCTCATTTCCAGTGGCAGGGAGTACACAAAGTAGACACCACACAGTGCAAATCTTAATTTTACTAATAAGCAAGAGGCCTCGTTAGTACTAGGCACATGGGGCCCATGCCTCGAGTCTCAGCTGTGGCTCCCGCTAATTTTTTTAATCCCCAATATGTCCTGCCTTGTAGGCAATGGAACCATAAATTGTAGCTTGCTACTCTGCTCCGGATTAGGGACAGTCTGAGGGTGTCCAGGCCTTGTGCTCTTCTGGGTCTTTTTCTCCCTGCAGAACAAAGAGGAGGGGCTGCTATGTTGGCTGGGTCTGAGCAGCTGAAAAGAAAAGGCTGCTGCCCGCTGGACTGTGGTCCTGAAAAGAAATGGCCACTGTCAGCTGGGCCACAGGGTCAAAGAGAAGATAGTGCTGTTAGCCGGGCCTGCAGCTAAAGAGAGGAGGCGGTTGCTGTCAGTGGAGTTGCACCGCCAATGGAGACTCTTGTCCTGGTGGGACTGTGAAGCAAAAGAGACTTGTGATGGCGAGCAGCTGCCAAGGAGGCTGTTGCATCAGTGGGGACATGTGACTGTATGTTTCATAGAGTATGTGTGTGAGCAAAAAGCATATGAGAGCATGTTGTGTGCATGTTGATGTATGTGAGAGATGCTGTGCAGGCCCAAGGAGGAAGCTGTAGCTTGTATGTTCTGGGGGGAGAGAGCATGAGTGTGAACAGCATGTGTGAGCATATGTGTGTATACTATATGTATGTGAGAGCATATGGGGGAGGGGGGGGGGAGAGATGATATATGTGAGAGGAGAACATTTGTTTGACTCCCCCCACTAATCCATGGCAATCTTAGGGTGACTGGAAATCAAAAGCCCAAGTATGGAGAATGGGGGGTGGAGGGGGGGGGGGGGGAAGGGCCTATGGGTCCATGCACTGAATCTTTCAAGTACCAAAAGCAATACTGCTGATAAAAGGTAGGCAGTAAGAAAATAGAGTATAGAGTGGAATACTACTTGAAGATTTTGTGTAAAGAATGGTGTGTCAAATTCCCTCTGAATATTGTATTAAGATCAGTCACTACAATTCTTAAACAGAAATTATATAGAACTCTGCCTATACTATACAAGCCGTAAAACGGGCTACATTAAAAAAAAAATTTCAGTCCATTTTCGAACACAGCACCCTTCTAACACTTTTCTCTCCCTCACTCCCCCTTTCCCTCGTTCACTCACCCCCTTCCCTCCACTCAGTCTCTAACTCACCCTCTGTCTCCCACTGCCTCCTTCCCCTCACTCTCACCTTCCTCCCTTCCCTCAGTCACTTCCCACCACCCTCTCTCAATCCTATCCCCTCTCCTCAGCCCTCCTCCACTCCCTTTTTCTCTGCTCCACAACTTCTTACCCTTCCACTTACTCACATCCCTCTGTCTCTCACCTCTCCCTCATTCTCAGTCTCCCCTCACTCTTCCCCACCTCTCCCATGCCCTCCCTCCCACACACTCACCCACTCCTCCCTCCCTCCCTCTCACTCTCTCCTCCCTCCCTCAGTCCCTCCCTCTCACTCTCTCCTCCCTCCCTCCCTCACTACACGCTGCCGCTGCTGCTGCTCTACGCCGCTACTGCCGCTGCTGCTCCTCGCCACCGCCGCTCAACGCCGCCATATTGATATATTCAGCTGACGCTCGCTGAGACCGATGTGCTTGCCCGCACATGTGCAGTAGAGCTGCTCTCTACTGCGCATTTGCAGCACGTCGGTCAAGCTTCATTTATTAGGTTGATACCCTGAGTACCAGTAACTGAAACTTTTGCAGTCAATTTATGTGTACAAACAAAAAGGCTTGGAGGCCTCTGATGAGACAGATGTAGGCAGATGAATTGTCAGGAAAATGTTATAATAAATCACCATATTTTCACAATGTTATATGTAAATGTTTTAAATGTTTTAAATTTTATATCAGTTATGGTATACCTTATAATCACAATGGTCCTTGTAACCCAATTCTAGATATGGTATACCTTATAATCACAATGGTCCTTGTAACCCAATTCTAGATAATCACAATGTTCCTTGTAAACCGATTCGATGTGCAAATGGTTATCGGTATATAAAAACCACTAAATATTTAAATAAATAATCCCATACCCCCTTCTGGTCTTCATCCAGGAAGGCAGGAGTCACACTTGATCCTGGAGCTAAGTCCTCTCAACATCCCAGCAGTCTCGTGTTCAGATCCTCTGAGGGCCCAAAGGTGTAAGGGAGGCCTCTCTCTTCAGGGCATGCTGTTCATGTGCGAATATAACAGATGTAGATATTCTAATTAAGTTTTCCAAAACAAAATGTTACTGCTGTAGAGCTTCAGTAATAGCTTGACAATATATACACACTTGTTCTTGAAATAACCAGTTATCTGTTTTTTTAACTTCTCTTTATGCAAGTGTCCTTCAGTACTTGGGCTCCCAGGAATCCCCCTCCAGGGCATGGAAAAGCAAAAATCCCCAAAATACCTGAGGACCAAAAGTTATTTCATATATCGCAGCTCCAAAATGTTATGCTTGCCACCCGTGGGAGGGCCCATACCTTCCCAGATGGACCTCAGCACTCTCTTCTCCGTTGTTGGCGGCAGTCGGCCGCTGGTTCCGACCTCGGGCCCCTGCCAGTGTCCCTGGTCCTGCCGTGCTGCCCGGAACCTCCAACCAGGCTTCCTCATCTGGACAGGCCTCTCCGACTGCTCCGTGGAGAGACACCGCCGATCGCGCCGCGCCCCCCTCCTAGGCGCACACGTATCCTCGATCCTTTTAAAGGGCCTGCGGCGGGAACCTGGCGCGGACCCGGATGCTGATGTCACCCACTCTCAGTGTACTTAAACTCAGGCAGCATTACTAAGCTTTGGCCTTTGCAACAAGTCTCCTCGGTTCCCTGTTGATTGAGTGATCGTTGCCTTTAAAGATTTGTCTCAGCCTTGTGGTCCTGATTCCTCATTGTTCCTGGTTCCTGTCTCTTTGTTCCTACCCTGCTCCTTGCCTCGGATTGACTTCATGGACTTTGACCTTGCTTTGCCTGACTCTGCCTTATGATTATCTCCAAGCCTGACCTCCAGTATGTCTGACCTCGCCTGCCTTCTCCAAGCCTGACCACTGCTATGCCTGACCTTGCCTGACCTCTACTATGCCTGACCACGTCTGCCTTCTCCATGCCTTGACCATTGCTACGCCTGACCACGCCTGCCTTCTCCGCGCCCTGACCATTGCTATAGACTCTTTCTTGTCTAGAGTTCCACGTTGTTTGCTACAGTCTCCTCTGGCCGCCAGCTTCCATCCAAGTCTGGCAGTGACTCCTCTGCCTCTATCCTCTGGACGTGGACTTGCAAGACTTCGGCCTTCCTTTGCTCAAGCACCCTCAGACTCTCCTTGGTGCTTGGGTTCCAGTTCAGTTACCTATCTTGGATAGACTTATGCCACCTGTTGGCTGCTGTCTCTGGGCTGAACCATCTACCTTCAATTACCTATCTCGAGGCCCACCTAAGTCCTGCTGGCCCTGGCACCCAAAAGCTCAACCCGAGGGGAACGTGGGCTGGTATAGGTGAAGCTCCAGTGGCCTCTAGCTTCAGCCCACTCCACCTACTGACGGTGGGGACCTTGCCTACGGGTGGCATCAACCCCACCTCAGCCCAAGAATCCACCTCCAGCGCAACACCAAACTTTGTTCCTCCTTGCAGAGTGAACTCTTGTTCATCGGGAGAACCCTATCAAAGATTTTAGTTTCCTTACCAGATGGTAAACTTGTTCTCCACTGAGTAAGAGAAAACTCTTTTCTTCCTCACTACTGGGCAGGAAGGATGGCAGCAAAAAACTCTCACAAATCCAAATATTCTCACAATTATTAACCTGGGCTATCCCTTTGGAGAGTCACCACTGGCCATCCACATGGTAGGAGATGGGAACAGCAGATCTTTTCTACTTCTGGCCTTCCAAGGACGAGGGATTTCCTCAATGTTCCTCCCTTAGCTAAGGATCAAGGATTTCTCAGGAAAACTTCTAAAAATAAATTTTAAAAATCTCAACTCAAAATCTGAAAGAACAGTCTCCTCTTTATTCTGTGCAGCCAGAGAACCCAGAAAAAAGCAGCTCCTCTTCCAACTGCCAACTCAAAATACCACACACAGATCTCTGCAGCCTTCCCTTGAGCAGGCTCGAACCTACAACTGCAGCCACCACACAGGCAGGTATGGCTTGAGGTAGAGGCAACACAGACAATTGCCTGTGATGCCAAATTTTGAAGTTGCCAAATACTCAGGCCTAAAAAGGAATGCAACTATACCAAGGAGGAGGACTGCTTCTGCTGTCCACTTTAAAGGGGCACTGCTGTAACACCACTAGGATTTTGAGGCGGATGGGGGTGGAGGGACAGGAATTTTCTCTGCATTTTCCCATCTCCAGCGTATCAAACTCCCCACTCTCCAACCTGGTCTATGGGTGCAAAATTCTTAAATCTGACCCTGCACCCGGGAGAGCTATAGCAAGTAATTTGCTCCTCTCTACCTCTCTACTCAGATCTTTGACTTTATCTAGTGGAGATCTCAAAGGTTTTCTGTGTATTTGGAAAGTGCTGAATCAGATCTGTGTGTTGTAATGGTTCTCCTCAAATATTGTGAATGAGCGAGCTTGCTCGCTCATTCACTCTCTCCCCCACCCCCACCCCGGGAACTCGCGGCGGCAGCAGCAGCCTCCTCCCAACGCTAACCTCTTCATTTTCAGCCCTCGCGGAGGCGGAGTCCCATCGGCCGCGGTTGAAGTTCTTCATTTTCCTCCGAGCCGCGCTGCAGTCTTCTTTTCTTCGGGCCGATGCCGAGCGCACTAGCGTGGCCTCTTCTTGCCGCGCAGGCACCCGATACGCTCCACTTCCTCTTCTGGGCCGCGGGGGGGGGGGGGGCCTGTGTGAGTGAGTGGGTGTGTGTGTGTGAGAGAGAGATTGCATGTATGTGAATGATTGAGAGCCTGTATATGTGAAAGAGAGTATGTCTGTGAGAGAGAGCCTGCCTGTGAGAGAGCATGAATGTAAGTTTACGATTGGGAACCTGTATGTGTAAGTTTGTGATTGAAAACCCTGTTTGTGTGAAAGAGTATGTGGTGTATGATTGAGATCCTTTGTGTGTGAGAGAAATCATGTGTATGTATGATTAAGAGCCTGTGTGTATAAGTAAGAAGAGAGATCATGTGTGTCTGTGTGTGACTGAGAGCTGGTTTAGGTGATGGAGCATGTGAGGTATGTGATTGAGAGCCTGTGTTTAAATGAGAGAGAGAGACCATGTGTTGTCTATGTATGATTGAGAGCTGATTTAGGTGAGGGAGCATGTGAGTATGTGATTGAGAGCCTTTGTTTAATGAGAGAGAGAGATCATTGTGTGTCTGTGTGTGATTGAGAGCTGATTTAGGTGAGGGAGCATGTAAGTATGTGATTGAGAGCCTGTGTGTAAATGAGAGAAGAGAGGAACATGTTTGTAAGCATGTAAATGAGAGTCTGTGTGAGAGAAAAAGACAGCATGTATTTATGTGATTGAAAGCCTGTGTGTCTGTGTGTAAGCGTGAAAAGATAGACAGCATGTGTGTAAATGCATAATTAAGAGCCTATATAAGTGAGAGAGAAAAAACATGTGTATATGTGAGTACTGAGAGCATGTGTGTATAGGTGTGTAATTGAGAGCCAGTGTAAGAGCGCTGGTATGTGACTGAGAGAGGAGAAAGTTCCAAGCAAACCACCCCGCCTCCTGCTAATTCAGAACAATCTCAGGACACCTGGATATCAAACGTTCCCAGGTATGCAGAGCAAAAACATTTTTGTATCCTTCTTATTTTTCATTACTGGGTCTTTGTGTCTGCTATTTTGAAATATTTTGTTGGTATCTGGAAATGTTTTATATGAGTTTTTAATTGTTGGATATTCCACCCATCAGCTGTTTCGAAATATGTTCTTTTTGTTAGTACAGTTTTACTGCTGATGATTTTATATTTCTTGATTTGTTTTATAAGGATGGGTGATGTTTCTTTTTTCCTTTGTTACACTGCATACAGAGACTTCTGGCTTGTTGCAGTTTCCAATTCAGTTTTTTCTGCATGCTTCTTGTTCTGCGTTTTGGTCTCTTTATTCTATGTTAGGTGAGGGACAGCACGTGATTCAGGTGAGGTTTTCTGCTGGCGTGTAGTTTCTGTGTAGGACTCTATAGCAGCCTGACTTGGTCCGTTTTCCTAATAGGAGATGTATTGGTGTCTTAAGGCCTGGTGTAATATTTTCAGAGACTTATGGTACTTTAAAAGTGTGATCTTACATAAAATGCACACATTTACTTGTATTTAGTTTTAAACATATTGTATGGCTCTCACGGAATTACATTTTAAAATATTTGGCGTTTATGGCTCTCTCAGCCAAAAAGGTTCCTGACCCCTGATCTAAATAATAGTAAGTTCTTTCTGAGCAGTAAAGTTTTCAGTTTATATCAGGAAAGGTTCAATGTCTAGAAACTTTGACTAGCACACTGAGCATGCCCAGCATACTACTAGCCATGCGGGGTCCTCCTTCAATCTTTTCTTCCGTGGTATTAGTTGTCTTGCGGTTTTTGAATCTCTGCTCTTCAAAGTTTTCTTCAGAATTAATTTTTTCAGCGGCGGGTCCCCCCTTCTACAATCTGTGCCCCTCGGTGCCCCTCATTTTTTGCCTCCTTACGGTTGATTCCCGACGTGTTGCTTCTGGGCGGCCGCCAGCCATCGACCGCTCATCAGTTATTTTTTCATGGCAACAACCGGTTTTTGGTGGTGCCCCCAGTGCCCACGTACCATGTTGATTACTGATCCTCATGAGGTCTGCATCCTCTGCCTGGGGGGCATAGCACGACATCCGAGGGTGTCAGCTGTGCGATCAATGACCCCAAAAGGCCGTCGTGTTTGGCTGGACAAAATGGAGAAGTGTTTTGGTACTAAAAAGTCTACTCCATCCACGCCAGCATCGGGGATGTCAATATCCGGGGGCCAAGGGGAGAACTTAGATACCCTGTCCCTCTCTGCACCCCCGGCAGGATCATCCTGAGAAAGAGGAGCCGGTGATAGTATCTGTGATGAAGAGGGCCTATCAAAGGCATTGGGATCATCAGTGTCCTCTGTGCCGGGGAAGGACCAGGCTGAGCATCGAGGGAAATCCCAAAAGCACCATCACCAGTCACCGTCGACACACTGTTCTGAATCTGGTGCGGCATCGGCAGCTGCCATGCTGTCACAGAAGCAACCCTGAGGTACGGAGGCCCTGATAGACCCTGGAGTCCCAGGTGTTCCCCACTGATATCTGTGCTGGGCACCGAATCTCCTCGGGGCTCTGAGGAGACTCCGGTGATACTTTGTCCCCCTCCATCAGTCCTGGCTGCCCCAGACTTCCAGGAGGAGTTGGACCGCAGGGTACAGAGTGCGGTGCTCAGAGCCCTACGAGGCATTGAACCATCCCGGCACCAGCCCCCATACCGGTGCTGGAGCCTTCTCCTGCGGTCCAACTCCTCCTGGAAGTCTGGGGCAGCCAGGACTGATGGAGGGGGACAAAATATCACCGGAGTCTCTCCTCAGAGCCCCGAGGAGATTTCAGTGCCCAGCACCGATATCGGTGGGGAACACTGGGACTCCAGGGTCTATCAGAGGGAATCTCTGTTGGCGCCCCTGTTAGAGCATCTGGATGTCCTCTTCGGTGTCTTTCTGACACAACCTGTGCCCAGGGGAACCCTCTGTTCCCCAGCGACCAACTATGCTCTCTTACAGAGCGATTCCCATTATTGGTTCCTGAGGAGGAAGATATGTTGTAGCCACCAACACTCTCAAGTGGCCATGGTTCCCCGACTCCGTGCTTGGGGCATCGGGAACCTCCCTACAACGCTGCCTTTGCTGTCCTCGAGGCCGTCAGTGCCATTGGTGCCCCAAGCCAAGCAGCTATGACAGGGCCCACCCGAGCAGGCACCATAGGGACCTCAGTGAGGAGGAGGGCCCTATGAGCCCTGGGTTGATGATACCTCAGGCTTCTCTTATGAGGACTCAAGTGACATCCTCTCAGAGCCGTTTCCACCAGAGGATCTCTCTTTTGCGGGATTCATCCGGGCCATGGCCGAAGCCATTCTCTTCCAACTCCTCACAGAGGAGGATGCTCAATACAAGATGCTGGAAGTTCTCCAGTTTGTCGATGTGCCAAAGGAGGTGGTGGCTGTCCTAGTCCATGAAATCTTGAAGGAATTTTTCCTGAGGATTTGGGAACATCCGGTGTCAGTTCCTCCTGTCAGTAAGAAGGCAGACACCATCTATTTGGTTCAACAAGCAATTGGGATTTGAGAGACACAACCTCCCTCACCAATTGGTGGTGGTGGAATCCCCTCTCAAAAAACCAGGCACTCCTGCACCCATCCCTCTGGGCCGAGAGCACAGGGAGCTGGATGTCCTTGGTAGGAAGATGTTTTAGGGCGCTATGCTTATCTCTCGCATCGCCTCCTACCAATTGTATATGCCCCAATATAATCGTAATCTGTGGAAATAGGTCCAGGAACTGGTGGAAGCCTGCCACAGCAGCAGCAGGAGGCATTCTCTGCTGTAGTACAACTGTGTCTGGAGGTGGGAAAATATGAGGTGAGATCCACCTATGATGTTTTTGAAACAGTGTCTGCAGTGGGCATTGGCACCCATAGGATGGCCTGGCTGTGGGCTTCAGACCTTCGTCCGGAGGTCCTGGAGAAGCTAGTTGATCTGCCCTGTACAGGAGAGAATCTCTTCGAGGACAAGGTCAGTGATGCGTTAGCCCAATTGAAGATCATCATGAGACCCTTCAACAGCTATCGGCTAGCACTTCCGATCTACCATCCTCCGTCAGGAAGGCCTCTTGACAAAACTCAAGAAAATCCTTCTAATAGCAACGGAAGTATTACCCTCCATGCCTTCTGGACTCAGACCCCCCCGAGCTGGTTCCAGGGGTCGTTCACACAAACTACATGCTCCCAGGCCCCAGCCATCCCCCCAGCAGCCCCTCACCATGGAGTTTTGACTGGAGGCGAGGGAGCGTGACTCAGTCTACCATACAGCTGGCAGCATGCCCCCCCCCCCCTGTAGGAGGCAGGCTGCTTTATTTCACCCACCACTGGCCTCGCATCATGTCAGTCCAGTGGGTTCTTGCAATCATTCGCCAGGGGTATTGGCTGAATTTCAGGGACGTCCCTTTGGACTTTCCCCCATGTCCATCTTTGGGTTCGTCTGCTCCACCGGAAGTACTTCAGGCAGAGCTCTCTCCCCTTCTAATGGCAGGAACTGTAGAACCCGTTTCTCTTCACCAGCAGAGCCGAGGGTTCTACTTGAGGTATTTCCTGATATCCAAGAGAAGTTGGGGATTGCACCCCATTCTCGATCTCAGTCTTGAATAAATTCCTTCAGAGGGAAAAGTTCAAAATGGTCTCTCTGGGAACCCTGATCCTGTTCTCAGAAGAGGAGACTGGCTCTTCTCCCTTGCTCTCAAGGAGGCCTACTCCCACACTGCGAACTTCCTGTGACTTGGGAAGAATCTTCGCTTTGTGGTGGGGGCAGACCTTATTACCAATATTGGGTACTGCCATTTGGATTGAACTCAGCCTCTCGGGTCTTCACCAAGTGCTGGCAGCGGTGGTTGGTGCACTTCAGACGTCAGGGTTACATGTTTTCCCCTACTTGGATGACTGTCTGGTCAGAAGCACCTCCCAGCAGGGAGCACTGCGCACCCTGAATCTGATCATGCGAGTGCTGCAATTTCTGGGGTTTGTCATCAACTGCCCAAAGTCGCACCTGTGCCCTTCTCCCCATCTGGACTTTGTACGGGCCAGACTGGACACGGTGTCAAGCCAAAGTGTTCTTGCCCCATGATCAGGCTCTTGCCCTGTCCTCACTGGTGAGCATAGTGCGCAGTAGTCAGCTGGTTCCTGCTCACCTGCTGCTTTGTCTGTTGGGCCACATGGCTACCTCTCTCTCTGTCACTCCGTTGGCCTGCCTTTGTATGGACAGGGTGCAATAGACATGGTCGCAATGGCAGCAAACATCCAAGGACTTTGAGGCACATGTCTCCTTCATGCCACCTCTGCAGGTCTCCCTGTCCTGGGGGGAATCCTCTCCAGTCTGGAACAGGGGATCCTGATTCAGGCTGCCCCACCTCAGGTAGTTCTTACCACCAATGCCTCCACCTATGGGTGGGGGGCCTATGTGGACAACCTCCACATGCAGGGACAATGGACGGCTCAGGAATCTCTATGCCAGATAAACTTCCTGGAGTTTTGAGCGATTTGTTATGTTCTTTGGGCATTTCGAGACCACTTTTCCCACAAAGCAGTCCTTATTCGGACAGACAATCAGGTAGCAATGTGGTACATCAACAAGCAGGGAGGAACAGGATCGTTCCTCCTCTGTCAAGAAGCAATGTAGATTTGGTCCTGGGCTTTGGTGCAGGAAATGTTCCTGCAAGCGATGTATCTAGCCAGATCACTTAACATGGTGGCAGACCGTCTGAGACGTGTGTTTCAACCACATGAGTGGTCCCTGGATCCGGCAGTGGGTGGAAAATCCTGGCTGCTACTGCCAGTCAGTTCAGTGTGCTGCGGCAGTCAAAAAAGCAAACAGAATGTTGGGAATTATTAGAAAGGGAATGGTGAATAAAACGGAAAATGTCATAATGCCTCTGTATTGCTCCATGGTGAGACCGCACCTTGAATACTGTGTACAATTCTGGTCACCGCATCTCATAAAAGATATAATTGCAATGGAGAAGGTACAGAGAAGGGCTACCAAAATGATAAGGGGAATGGAACAGCTCCCCTATGAGGAAAGACTAAAGAGGTTAGGACTTTTCAGCTTGGAGAAGAGACGGTTGAGAGGGGATATGATAGAGGTGTTTAAAATCATGAGAGGTCTAGAACGGGTAGATGTGAATCGGTTATTTACTCTTTCAGATAGTAGAAAGACTAGGGGGCACTCCATGAAGTTAGCATGGGGCACATTTAAAACTAATCGGAGAAAGTTCTTTTTTACTCAACGCACAATTAAACTCTGGAATTTGTTGCCAGAGAATGTGGTTAGTGCAGTTAGTATAGCTGTGTTTAAAAAAAGGATTGGTTAAGTTCTTGGAGGAGAATTCCATTACCTGCTATTAAGTTCACTTAGAGAATAGCCACTGCCATTAGCAATGGTAACATGGAATAGACTTAGTTTTTGCGTACTTGCCAGGTTCTTATGGCCTGGATTGGCCACTGTTGGAAACAGGATGCTGGGCTTGATGGACCCTTGGTCTGACCCAGTATGGCATTTTCTTATGTTCTTAACTCGAGATATGGATCTCTTTGCCTCCCCATTTAACTGCAAGGTGAGCAATTTCTGTTCCCTGTTCAGAACAGACGAACTTCCAGCAACAGATGCCTTTGTCTGTCATTGCAGCACCATTCTCCTGTATGTGTATCCTCCTCCTGCTAATCATGAGGACTCTCTTGAAGCTCCAGCAGGACTGGGGACCATGATCCTTGTGGCCCCATATTGGCCAAGGCAAGTCTGGTTCCCACTCCTCCAAGATCTGCCAATCAGGGATCCTATCAATCTAGGGACTGTGCCCAATCTGATAATGCAGTATTGGTGCAGGCTGCATCATCTGAACCTCTGGGCATTAGCCCTAAATCCTGGAGGTTGAATGCCTAGTCCTTCAGACCCTGGACTTGTCCAACGTGTCTCAGGTGCTGGTTGCTTCCAAGAAGCCTTCCACAAGGAAATCTTACCAATTTAAAGTGGCGAAGGTTTTCCATTTAGTGTGAGGGATATGGTTTAGCTCCATTTACCAGCCCCATTCCGAGGTTCTTGGACTATTTATGGCACCTCTCCCAGGCTGGGTTTAAAACTACCTCTGTCAGAGTCCATCTGGGTGCCGTCAGTGCTTACCATCAATGTATCGCTGGCACGCCCATCTCTGTTCAACCCATAAGTAGGAAGTTTTATGAGTGGCCTGCTTCAATTGAAGCCTCCCACCTCCAGCCTCCTGTTGTGTCCTGGGACCTCAACGTTGTGTTAGCATGGCTCATGCACCCTCCATTTGAGCCTATGTACTCCTGCGATCTGAAGTTTCTTACTTGGAAAGTTCTATTCTTTGTGGCGATCACCTCAGCTCGCAGGGTTAGTGAGCTTCAGGCCTTGGTTACATACCCACCCTATATGAAATTCTTTCAAGATCGGGTGATCCACCGTACGCATTCCAAGTTCCTGCCTAAGGTGGTTACCGATTTCTACTTCAATCAGTCCATTGTTCTGCCCACCTTCTTCCCGAGTTCCCATTCACACCAGGGCGAATGGGCTCTATACATGTTGGATTGCAAGAGGGCCTTGGCCTTTTATTTAGAGCCCAAGCAGACCACAGGCAGTCTACTCAGCTCTTCATATCTTTCGAAAAGAATAGATTGGGAGTGGCAGTAGGGAAAGACTCTATCCAATTGGCTAGCAGATTCTATCTCCTTCTGCTATGCCCAATTGGGCCTTCAGCTGGGAGGCTAGGTCAAAGCTCACTCTGTGAGCGCTATGGCGGTGTTGGTGGCCCACTTACAGGTGGTTCCCATCGCTGAAATCTGCAGGGCTGCAATGTGAAGTTCTCTGCACATGTTTGCAGACCACTACTGCTTGGATAGGATGGTTGGCAAGATAGTAGCTTGGGCCAATCTGTCCTTCGCATCCTCTTCCAGGCTTAAATCCAACTCTTCCTACTTAAGGCCTTTGTTTGGGACCAGGCTGTCCCCTGGTCTTCCCAACTGCACCACAGTTTTTCGGTGCAGGTTGGTCATATATGTTTCTGGGAACAGCCTGTAGCTTGGTATTCACCCACCTGTGAGGACTACCATCCTGCTTGACCTAGGAGAAAGCTTTTAAGTGGGAGGGTTTGTCCTTCACTTTTCCATTTAATAGATTGTAAATCTTAGAGATCACCTTTTTCATGTGATGAGCTGGTGAACAGAATCCTTTGAATAAAGATCTCACTTTGGAATCCATGTTTGTCTTTAATGTTAGATATAAAATGTTGAATTTGCATATAAGCGAGAAATTCAGAGCTAGGTAAATTATATGTATCCTTCAAAGTATCAAAAGATATTAATTTCCCATTTACACAGACATCTCCTAGTACTAAAATTCCCTTTTCATTCCAGCCTTTACAAGAATTTAAAGGAGAAAAGGAGAGAATAATGAATTATGAAATAGATGAGACAAATGAAAATAGGTCTTCGGGCCCACTAAATGTAGTTTCCAAGCCTCCTATACCTTGAGTATGTTGTGTAGTGGCTGCCATGTCTGGGCAGTCTCGCCATGTTTTGTCTAGGTTGCCAAATTGTTGCTGTTAAAGGCATGCCCTTTAGCCAAAATTTCTCTATTTGGACCCACTGTTTGCATGTATTTACATTATGCCAATCAAGGGCTCAGAGCTGGGCTGCGACATAGTACAGAGTTATGCTAGGGACTCCCAGGCCTCCAATTTCTTTGGATTGATAAAGGACCATTCGAGCAACTCTAGGAGGTCGCCTTTTCCATATAAAGTGAAAAGGTTTTGTTTGCCAAAATTTAAGCATGACGCTAGGTATTGGGATTGGTAAGGTTTGAAACAAATATAAAAGCCGATGTAGAACATTCATCTTAATTGTGGAGATTCTCCCAAGCCAGAAGAGAGAGAGAGGCATTCCCATTTTGCTAAGTCTAGGTCGATTTTTCTCACTAGGGGAGTGTAATTCAGCGTATAGAGGTCATTAAGGAATCTGCCTATGTACACCCCTAAATATTTAATTTTTTGATGGGACCATTTGAATGGGTGGTGATTTTTTTTAAATGATTCCAGCTGGGGATCACATGATATATTAAAGATCTCAGATTTGTTCCAGTTAATTTTAAAACCTGAGACCTTGCTGAACTGGGCCAAGTCAGATTCAATAGCTTGAAGGGACACATGTGGGTTACTAATAGTTAATAGAATGTCGTCTGCAAACAGAGACAGTTTAGGATTGGGTGTTCATTTGAAAGCCAGTGATTTGTGTGGTGTTGTGAATAGTTATGGCCAGGGGTTCCAGGAATAGTGCAAAGAGTAATGGCAAGAGAGGACATCCCTGCCTTGTGCCGCTCTGCACTATAAAGGAGTCTGAGTAACCTCCATTGATTTTGAGGCATGCTTTTGGGTTATCATACAGAGAGCAACCCAATTTAAGAATTTAGGACGAAAACCCATCTTTTCTAAGGTGGTGAATAGATACGACCAGTGAACCATATCAAACGCTTTTTCGGCATCTATAGCCAGGAGAAGCATGGCTGTTTTCTCCCTATCGGTTGCCCAGATTATATTTAAGATTTTCCTTATGTTATCACTTGCCATTCTGCCTGGGATAAAGCCATCTTGGTCTGAAAAGATAATCTGGCTTATGAAACTATTGAGCCGATTAGATAGTATTTTGGCTAGTAGCTTTAAGTCTAGATTAATTAAGGATATAGGTCGGTAAGAATCAGAGTGTGGGATCTCATCCTGGCTTGGGGATGATGGTAATTCCAGCCAAATTAGAATTAGGGAGCAAAGAGCCTCCTGTTTGTAAATAATTGAAAAGTTTCTGCAAGATAGGGTGCAAATTGTTTATAAAATTTAGCTGAAAGTCCATCTGGGCCCGGTGCTTTTCCAGTTTTAAGATTTTTGATGGCTAGTAAGATTTCAGGACTAGTAATTTCCTTGTCAAGAGTATCCCACATCACATCAGTTAGGTAAGGAAGGGAGATATTATCTAGGTACTCCTTGATGGTATCTAAATTGATAGAAGTATCTGTGCTATAAAGATCTTATAGAACTGAAGAAAGTGTTGTCTAATATCTGAGTTGGTAGATAGTATGTTACCCTTATTATCTTTAATTTTTAGAATATAGTTGTGGACAGTTATCTTTTTCAATTTATGAGCAAGCAATTTGCCCGCTTTGTCGCATCCTTCAAAATATTCCTGTTTTGTTAGGTCGAGGTGGTGAGCCATCCTAGAAGATTCCAATGATTTTAGGCCCTCTCTAGCTTTAGAGAGAAGGGATAAAGTATCCCTAGCTGTGTTCATTTTGATGTTTCTGGGATAAGAATTCGATGGATTGGAGAAGCTTTGAGCATGCCTCCTCTCTTTGGTGCTTAAGAAATGTGCTCCTGAAAATGAAGGTGCCTCTGATAAAGGCCTTGAAGCAATCACATACAGTTACTGGTGATATAACTGAATTTTCATTATCTAGAAAGAAATTTGGAATGACCTTAGCAACAGAGTTGTTGTAATCAGGGTCTTGTAGTAGGGACTCGTTGAGACTCCAAAATCTTATGCCCAGGTCATAATGATCTAATATTATATCTATCCACACCAGGGGCATGGTCTGACCAATTAATTACCCCATGTCAGCTGTTCATATATTGTGTATAATTGTCTTATCAACCAAAAGATAATCCAACCTGGAGTAGACATTATGAGGTGCAGAATAGTACGTAACTACGTATACACTGTAGAGGTTGGAAAACGTCTCTTCCAAATATCAATAAGATGGAGATCCTCCATCCATTCATGAACAGCGTTAAGATTTGTTTTCACAATCGAGGAGAACACTTTAGAGGTGTCCAAATTGGATGAGATAGTTACATTAAAGTCACCACCCACGATTAGATTACCAGTCGTGAAGGTAAGCAATATCTTGTCTAGTTGTATATAAAACTTTCCTTGGTCTTTGTTTGGAGCGTAGATATTAGCTAATGTGTAGTTGATACTATTTACTACAATATGTTGTATTAGGTATCTACCTGTGGGATCCTCAATTCTATGTGTACACTCACAAATAAAGTTTTTGGAAATCATTATGCATACCCCAGTACATTTGGAGGCTTTACTACATGGAGAGAGAAAAATATTTCTGAAAGTTTCTTAGAGCTGAGGAGATATTTGTATCTTCTAACTGAGTTTCTTGGACAAAAAAATATCAGTTTTTAATAATTCCAGCTCCTGGAACAAAATCTTTCTTTTATAGAGGGGGAGTTAAGACCTTTCACATTGATAGAGTATTCTACAAGGAGGCATCTTATTTAAAAGTTAGTATTAAGTAGTAGGAGCCTATAGGTCTAGATCAAACTCACAAAGGGAGAAGGAACATAGTAAGACTCCCCAGGTATCCAGAGAAAAAAGAGAGAGCGACCTCTCAAACCCCAGTATATCAGCCATTTTAAGCATGGATTCATAATGTTTCTTTTCCTGGTAATATCAATATATATATAGTTATTAAAAAAAGAAAGGAGGGCAGCTTCCTCTATATATATTACATCCCTTCCCAAGGTAAATAACTGACCTGCGATAAACACCTGACAGGTCTTTTCCACTATCCACAATAAGGGGTACTATTGTCAGCAGCGTGATAGTGTCTGATCACCATCCAGCCATGAAATACAACTTAATTTATGAGATGCTAATGTGTAATTTGCTAATTTTGTCTATAGAAAGTATATATCAGAGAGACACAGGAACAGTAATAAAACAAAAAAAAAAACCTGTTAGCATCATAAGGCTTAACCTTTAACTGGAAAAAAACCTGATTTTGTAGTTGTCAGACAAAAACTGCAGTGACAGTCAGGTTGTCTCTTTATTGAGCATGGAGCCTCCCGAATGGCGACGAAGTCTACTATTTCGTTTCCCGACTCTCTGCCAAGTAGGAAAAGCAGATTTTGTGCTATTTGATTTTGTAATCTTTGATGGATGTGACGAAGAGGTGAACCCATGAGAGGCTAAGATGGAGATAACTTCCTCTGAGGTGCGTATCTTGTGTGTTGAGCCTTGTAGCGGGAAGGGGAGACCAAATGGATGCAACCATCTATATTTAATATTGTCTTTTCTTAAAGTGGTTACTTCTTTCAGCTCTTGGCGGTTTTGTAGTGTGGCTTGGGAGAGATCTGTAAAAACTGAAATGTCTTGGTCCTCCCATTGCCATGTGGCTTGTCTATTTGCAGCTTGCCCTACTCTCTCTCTAATGCTATAATTCTGGAAGCAGACCACCACATCCCTGCTGCGATTTGGCATAGGAGCCCTTAAAGCACGATAAGCTCTATCAAGATTAATGTCAGGTACCTCTGAGTCAGAAATTTCCTTGGAGCAGGGGAGTATGTATTTACAAAAACGTAAGACCAAGTCATTGTAGTTTTGGTTCTCCGGTGTTTCATTAAATCCTCGAAATCTGAGGTTGCTTCTTCTCGCTCTATTTTCAAGGTCTGCTAGCTTTTCTTTTATGATCATGTTGTCATCTTGTAGCTCGGTGCACGTTTCTTTTACACATTTGGCTATTTCAATCTGCTGATTGAGGCATGTCTCTAGGTCATCTACTCTGTGGCCTAATGATGCAATATTCTCTCTTATTACCTCCATTCTTTTAAGCATTTCCTGGCAGTGCGAATTAATGTCTTTCCTTAATCCTGGAAACCATTCCTGAAACTCTACCCAAGTCGGAAGGTTGTTATCTTGAGTCATAGATTCCTCCTCGGGGCCTGTTTTGTTGTCGCCATTTTCTTTGAGTTGCGGGCTCTCGCCATCTTCCTCCACTCTAGAGGCCCCTTCTTTTTGGAAAGAAAAGTGACTAAAATCAAAATTTTTTCACTTAGTCGCCATGCTGATGTTCCAATGTCTTGTTGGTGTCACACATACACCTAATATCTGTAGTTAGAGGCAATGATGCACTTAGATTAGCTGGATGGTGAGGGGAGCACCAAGGTTAAGCCATCATCTTCGCCAGTGATGTCACACCCCCCCCCCCCCCCCCATTCCCTTCTTTTAATACCAGTTGAAACTCACTGGCACAATGTGAAATCTTGAGGTTTTTATATATGCCCTGATAATACTGGTTTTAACATGCAGAAAATGGACCACAGATTGGAAATCATTGCCCTAGATGTTTGTTATTTTTGCATAACATCATTGTTTTTATTTTGATATTTTTAACTAATCTATATTAAATATTCATTTCATGCTGTACGTGAATGTAGCTGATGATAATTTTGGACTTTGCTGTAATTTAGATATATTTCTGTACCATGCTTTGACGTAGCAATTTAAGCATGTAATAAATTCCGCTGTTTATTCCTGAGACAGAAAAAAAGACACTTTGCACTAACCTCTGTGTACCAGGGAACTTTAATTGAAGTCACTTCCCAACACTCATAAAAACATTTTAAATTTATACATTTTTTTTTTAAAAAGGTTTTATGATTCAGTGTTACAGAGCTGTCACTACTCAGAAAGCGTATCTGAGATTTCACAGACTTTCCCCAGACAACAGAAGTGTTAACACATGCAATATGCAAAGGAAGGAAAGTAAGAAGAAAAATATTTACAGGCTCCCTCTTCCCAGTGATCTCGTGGTAGACTTGGGAGGCTCCTGTTTCTTGTTAACAACCACTATCTTACACTTAACATAGTAGTCTGACCTGACTTACCCACCAGAGAAACCTGGCAAGCTGAAGCAACAAAGGATTTTGAGGGGTGGGTGTAAGCAAATATTTTGGGGGTGAAGGGAGCTCAACAATTTCAGAGATGTTCAGATAAAAATTGGAGAAACTCGGATTTAAACCCCCTCTTGTTTCTGTGGATATTGGGTTTGTCAGATTTTCATCCATAATCCTACCTCTCCTACCCCCCCCCCCCCCCAAAAAACAAACAAACCATGGTATTATTACTAGTGCAGCAGCAGAGAGCTACTGTTTTGCTACAAAGATAGGAAGCAATGAACCTCCCAAAAAATATGCTGTCATCTTCTATGTTAAAAGATCTATTAATTAGGACACGTGTACAAAGCTGCTCTAGTTTTCAGGAGCTCATAGCAGTCTTCTGCAAGGTTTTGTTTCTCCTTATGTTGACAATCTTCATTCCAGAAAGCTCTGGTGACCAGAGACCAAGTAGTTCATCTGTTACTAGAGCATGACTGGGTCTTCCAGTGAAAAAAGAAAGTGATATCCCTAACTCTGGCCTTATGTTACAAGGGAGGCCTTTTTTTCACAGCTCAGAGGATCATACTGCTGCCTGTGGGAAAGATGGAAGCCTTAATAAAGGAGACACTGGGAATAATACATAACAGAAAGTATCTAGTAGGCATCTGTGGACCAAAATATTTTGTTTTTGGTTCAGAGGATTTTGAAAATGTTTTTCAGTTTTAATGGGTTGGGTTTTTTTGGTTCACTTCATTTGCTGAACTGAAATATATATTTAAATAAAAAAAAAACCAAAAAAGGGAGATCATGTGATGCATTGAGTGGGGAGGACATTCCGCAGTGAGCTCCGGGTACCTTCCCCCTGTGTATCCCATAACATCGGGATATCAGAGCCCTTCTCTCCCTTTTTTGTGCCCTCCTCTCACTTAACTTGGGGAACCCAGAATTGCAAGTGAAGCCCAACTGCAGGATGACATAGCTCGCCAGAAAGGAGGAGAAGCCGTGCGTGCCCGAAGGTAAAATGGCCGGCGTGCCAGACCCAATTCCTGCTAGCGCTTTGAGTGACTTCACTTTGGTGACCCTGACTTCAGTGGTTGTTGTTGCATTGAACTCTCGCTTCCATGAGCTATCAGCTCAGATGGCAGAGGTTAAAGCCTCGCTATCTGATTATAAATCATACATGGATACAGTGGAGGGCTGGGTAAGCATGGTGGAGGATGATAACCCAGCCCTCCAAATTAAAATTGCCTTGCTGGAAAAGTTAGTGGCCACCCAGGACTTGGAAAATCGATCTCAGAGGTCTAACCTCTGATGTGTGGTGGTTTCGGAATAGATCTCGGATGCCAAGCAGCAGGACCTACTTGAGAACTGGTTACCTTTGGAATTAGGCTTGCTGGCCTTGGTAGGCTGCCTCAAAGTGGAACGCGTGCACCGCATGTGTGTAGCTGAGGCAGGTAGTAGTGGCGAAACTTCTCAACTATGCCCATAAAGGGTTCCTTATGCAAGCATATCACAGGAAGCGAGACGAGCTATGAAGGGCAATGTTTGTTGATTTTTCAAGTTTTTTCCCCCAAGGTATCTTCGCTGCAGAGAGCTTTTACGCTGATCTGCTTGGACCTGATGAACCAGCAGCTTTGTTTTTGACTATTAATCCCGGCTCGTCTAAAGATCTGGGCTAAGGATGGTATCCGGTTTTTTGTCTTGCCCAAGACGGCGGAGGATTTTCTCAGAGCTTACTCAACTAGAGACCTTATCTGTGACTGGTGTACAAGTACGTTATATTATCTCAGTCAGCTGCAAAAATGTTAAGAGCTCAGTACTTCGTGCAATGCCATTTTTTGCTCTGGTTCTCATTTTCTTTTCTTTTTTTTTCATCTGGACTGCTGGGCTGATTTTGATGGTTTGGACTTTGAGATTGCTGTGAATTCTTATTCATAGGTGGATCATTCGTGGCTGCATAGCTTGCACACATTAGTGGCCGTCTTCTGGATTTTCATCCAAAATTTTGGCCCCTGATAATTCTTCTGCGGCCCTTTGGAGAGGTTTTGACTATCGCCTCTGAGTTTATTGTATGATGGGACCTGCTATCGAGCTGTTTATCTGCAATCCCATGTTCTTAGCGGTTCATCAGTCTTAATTCGATTTGTTGCTGTTGTAATTTTCTTTCTGAACTACATATGTGCATCTCAATGGCAACTTTCTTTCTTGACAGACATATATACAAGTGTTCTTATGCTAGAGGGGTGGAGAAGGGGGAGGTACCTGTGTGCATCAATGGTGTCTTCAACTCTCTGATGTATGTTTCCTCAAACAGCTGGGTGGATAGGGAGGGGGGGGAGGGGCTTCAGGCTGTTGTGTGCATTGGGTTCCAGGAGCCACAGTCCTTCTCACATGTAGTTTTGGTAGGGGGAGGTGATCATGATCTTGAAGACCTATGCTATGATTATAAACAAGTTATATATTATTGCAGTGCAGCATGTACTACTCTTTCTGGTATCTTTTCATATTGGGCTTGCCCTTTATTAGTGGGGCTGGGCACCCCTGTGTAGAGGGTTAAAAGTGCTCCAATTTAAATAGGCTTAAAGGATCTGTTGCTTTTTTTGCAGGAGACCCACATGACTGCTAAGGCACATCTCAAATTAAACAAGATGGGGTTTAATCAAATCTCACAATCGAGGTGTTGCCATTTTAATACATAAGTCAGCTTCCTTTCAATGGCAGCAGTCCATAGTGGACCCTAGAGGATGCTATATTATTGTGGAGGGGCTTCTTTCCGGTAAGCATACCATTCTGATTTCGGTTTATGGACCGAATCAGTATGACCTCTCTATTACTTTTAGCAGCTCCTGGAGCTATGGGAGGATGAGTGGGGATGGGAAGTTAGGGTTGATCCCTGCTATTATGGTCTGTTATTGCACAGTTTGTTCTTTTATTTGTTAAAATCTAATAGACATTTATAAAAAAAACAAAAAAAAAACGGGCCTTCCAAGCACAGCCAATAAGCTGGAGCCAGGACCTACCCAGCTGGGCTGCTCCAAGCCCAGGTGGTGCCTTCCTAGGTCCCTCTGCTGTCCCAAGCAAATGAGCCAGGCAGTAACAGCTCTAGATCGACGTACAGGGGAGGTGGCAGGAGCAGGGAGGGGAAGCCAAAGTGACACTTCCACACAGCATAACTTCCTGCCTTTGGACTGGCTATAAAAGATACAATTACGAAAAAAATCCAAAGGACATTCTATGTAATTAAAAAAAAACCCCAAACTAATTTAAAGCACCCAGTAAGACTACCATTAAACTTGATAGCATCATTCAACCAATTCGTCTATTAGATATCCGTAATCTACCCTGGGAAGGGACAGAATCTCAATATAAATCCTGCACCTCCGGTTCTGTAACACACTCCACATCCACAGAAATTCTTCCAAAACATAGGATGTTTCCCCTTTCATCTCACCATAAAAAAAAAAAATACACAAATTCTGGTGTGACCTGTAATAGCAACACATTCCACTGCCAGATAATTTGATGAAACACAAAATTCTGCAAAAATAACACTCTGTAGCGACCTTGCTGTACTATAGCAGCATTGACTTTACCTATAAAAGGACAACAATGAAATATTCCACTGGGCCCTTGAACACTAATATAGCAGCCAGACCGCTGTACACAGACACTGCCCACTAGCAGAGGCAAAATACCTGATATTTGCCCCACAGATACTGCTGGTGCAAGGTCCATGGGTAGGTTTGTACTTGTGCAATTTGTAGCTAATTTTCAAGTTTCCCTTTGGTCCACAGCAGAAAAGTACCTGAAAATCTTGCAGCAACACAGGCAAGTGAAAGTTGTCCCTAAAATTATCATTTGGGTGCAGAAAAAAAAATTTGCATCCTGTATTTCATCAATTTATATATCAGGGAAGGCAGATTGACTGAGCAGAGAAGTTTCTTGGGAAGAAGGAAGCATGTTTTCCTTTGGAAGTTCTGCAAAATTCAGGATTGCAAATATACGTCATTGGGACATCTCATTGTGAGACAAAGCTAAGACTTTTCTACAGCTGGAGTCTGAATCACTTAAGATACAAACCTCTTTTAGTATTTTTCTGCCATGAAACTGCTAGGCAATATGGAGAACCAGAAGTTGGGGAAGTAGCTGTGACTGGTGGCAGAAGTCACAGAGCATGGACCCTGTAAGATAGAACATACTGAGACTCCACAGTGGTCCTGCCCTCTGCTCTAGCTTCCCTAATGAAGAGGAAGCCTGTGCACGGGGAGGGTGCATGCTGACCACTCCCTTCTGCCCATCCCTCCACTGATCCAGTCTTCCTTTCCCCCTCAGTCCATCCTCTAACAGCTGATGCAAAGACTCCAAGTCTCCACTCCAGAAGCCAGCTCCTCTTCTGATGTACAGTTCCTGCTACTGTGGCCCTCTGTTCACTCACCCCTCTGCTGCTGTTTCCCTCCTCCCATTCGCCCTCCTTGTTCCTCTTCCCTAAATTCATCTTATTTAAACTCTCCCTCTTCTTTCCTCCTCTCTACTGCATACCTTCCTCTCCTCCTCTTTGTTGATTATCCTTTACCCTTTGTACTTCTCATATTTCTGCTTTTCATCTCTCCTCTTCCACCTTTTCTGCTCCCTTCTTTGTGGTGTTTGTTTCTCCAGAGCAGTGAGACTTTCAAGTAAGGAAGAGAAAGCAACAGCCTCATCTGCCTGCTGTTCTCCATGAGCTTCAGAAGATTGGGGGGGGGGGGGGAGGAAGAGAAGTATTAGTGTCCTGGTGCCACATGCTCCCCTCCCCCCCCACCCCCCCCATCCTGTCATTTTGTAGAAATGCACAGATTGCACATCCAGCCAATGCCGTTCCTGTTGGAATTCTAAGACCTGGACCACGCAGATCCAGGCTAGCTTAGGCCAATCACCTAGATTTCCTCATTCATGCAAAGGCTAAATCCTATGAAAACCTCAGGCCAATCAGTTTCTAGAGGTTTACCAATGGATCTCAACTGTTAAAGGACACAAAAAAGGGGTTCAACTATTTAAAAAACAATTGTAGTTATTTCCGCTGTACGTGGACTTGCTTCAAGCAAAATGAAGCCTGTTCCATTTGAGTTTCCCATTCCGTCTTGGACATGCAAACAGTGCCATGTTTTGAAAATGTAACTACAGCATCGGACTAGTACTTTCTCACCATAAGAACTGTTCTTTTGTTGTGATTTTTTTTAATTTCAGAAGAAAAGAATGTGAGTTAAAGGTACTGTTTTGAATTTTACCTGTCCAGATTTTTCCAGGATAGTCATTTTAACAATTGTGCTAAATTTTATTCTAAATTTTATGTGGCATTTCGTGGCAGAAGCTAGTTTTGCCTACATTATGCCCTAACCCAAAAATAGAAAAAACTCGAGTGCTTTCTCTGGATGTCAAAAGGATGCCAGTTTTTGTTGGGAGAAACAAACCATTTTGCATAAAAGTGATTTTGTTGACTGCAAGAAGGGGGATTATCTGCATCCAAACTATTTATTATGAGATGGCTACGGAATTCTATAGCCAAAATTAGGATGAAATCAATGGAAAAAAACAAATCATCTTTTTCCCACTGACCTTCTCCTATTTTTGTTTGTTATAACAAACACTGACCAATTATCAAGAAAAATAAAAAAAAAACTGAAAATGAAGGCCCCTATCTATAGCCCCTCCTCCCTAACATCACTAAGGAGAATGTGCTACTCTCGAGCAATTGCTCTATAAGATGTCAATATGATACATTTGTCTATACCGGGGAAAGCAAGCAGAATGCTCAGGGTCTTGGGTATCCATAAGAATGCTCAGGGTCTTGGACTGGCACTTATAGGCACTGGAGAATGATGGTGGTGGTGGGGAATCCGCTAGGTGACCCTACCCAGGTCCTTCCCTTATGCGCACACACCTCATTTCATCCCCTCTGCCCGATCCGTGGCAGCAATGGCAAGAAGTTAGTATGGGCTCCGTGAGCAGGTGTTTCATCACAGGCCCCCGCAGCGGCCCTGCCCCTTCCACCAGGACTTCCTATTGTGAAGGAAACCCATGCAAGGGTGAGAAGGATTGCTTCAGGGCCTCTGTGCACATGCCTGCTCACAAGTCCCAGACTTGCTTCATTTTATTGCTGGCTGGGCTGGATCTCCGCTGACATTCCTCAAGCTGTGGGCTGGCACCGGAGATGGAATCAGCAGACCTGGTAATGTTTTAAGTTGTGGTCACTCTGATTGCTATTGATTAGAGTTGGGGTGGGGGTAGAATATGTACTTTCTCTCTTCCACCCACCTACTTCCCTCCCCCCCCCCCCCCCAATTCACACTCTCCCTCATCCTCTTTCTCCCTTCCAAGTCTGAGCCCAGCATATTTCCCCTTCATCCTTCTATGGCCCCAGCATTCTCTTCCTGGCCCTATAAAAATAATTCACAGCTTCTTCCTTCCCCAATCTGCCATCAGCTGAGTTCCAAGTCTTGGGATCATAGACAGGTGGCAGGCTGATCTGTGTCTGCTCTACTCCCTCCCCTCCTGTTTCTCTCCACATGCTTCCTGTCCATACAAAAGGGTAGGGATTGAAGATGGAATGGGCACATCCTAGCAGAAAACCATTGCTCTGTTCCCTTTATAGCTCCACCGTGCCTGCTGCTTCTTGCATGCTGCTTGAAGCATCTGTTCCCCACTGTGGAGACAGGTAGGGGTGGAGCTGAAGGTTAAGTTGGGCATATTCATTCTTTGAGAGATCTGTTTTTGCTACTGTTATTTCTATGTTTACAACAAAACTACTAATGGTAGTAAGAATTAAACGCATTACTATTTTAACAAATTTTAAATAGGATGTAGTCTGTATCATATAAGTGCTGCCGATCACTGCAACCAGGGGGTAGATGACTTCATAAAATGCTGGTACACTCAAATTTTGCATAGGACTATAAACCAAATTACAAGTGACATTTCTTTGCAAGAAATGATATATTTTGTTTGTGGGCAATGTTTGGTATGACCACAGGACAGTAACCATTTAATTTGAATTTCATAGAGATTGTCATCCGAGATGGGTATATTATATGACTGTATGCCCTTATCAGTTATATACACAGGAAAAGCAAAAAGGTCCTTATGTGTGTGTTTAATTGAACATCACAGTTATCTGTGAAATTGTTGGCTAGAAGCTCTTTTGGTATCCCACTGTATAGCAAAACATTTGTGAGTTTCAACAGATGCTGTTTATAGTATTGAATGAAGTCCTGGTTACAGTTTATTTTGACTACTGGCTTATATCATGTGAAAAAATGCTGGATCTTTAAATCAAGCATGTAGCTCCCATGTGGGTCTTTGAGACTTGAGTGTTCAGCATTTTATTAAGAAGATTTCATCTTTACAGGTGTTCAGCCAGTTGAAGCAGAGCAGTGGCATTCATTCTCATTGGCGATCTAAATTCCAGAGATGAAGTGCCAAACAATGTATTTATTTATTTTTATTTTGATTTATATTCCACTTTTCACAGCACTTCAAACAATTTCCATTGAAAGCTCAAATATTAAAGCCTGTGAAAATTGATGGTTTAATAACTGAGTCAATATTGATGTTTCTATAACTTGGCATCCTGTCAACATATATAAACACTTATATTAATCCAATTATCAATAACACCATAGCAAATGTTTGATGTGAACACATAAGATGGATTGGTGGCTGAGTTAGTGTCAGTGCTTTTATAACAGCACACCTAATTAACGGGCCGATACAGTAAAATCACGGGAGAGCGGGCGAGCACGCGAGCGCCGCTCTCCCGGCGTGCGCACAGGACACTCTCCTGTACGCGCGATTCAGTAAATACATTTATTTATTTAAATTAGGCTCGGCGGTGAAAAGAGGCGCTAGGGACACTAATGCGTCCCTAGCGCCTCTTTTCGGCAGGAGCGGTTGCTGTCAGTGGGTTTGACAGCCGATGCTCAATTTTGCCTGCATTGGTTCTCGAGCCCGCTGACAGACACGGGTTCGGAAACCGGATGCCGGCAAAATTGGGCGTCTGGTTTTCAACCCATGAGCCGCGGGCCTATTTCAAATTTTTTTTTTTTTTTTAACTTTCGGGACCTCTGACTTAATTTCACCATGATATTAAGTCAGAGGGTACACAGAAAAGCAGTTTTTACTGCTCTTCTGTGCACTTGCCCGGTGCCGGCAGAAATTAGCGCCTACCTTTGGGTAGGCGCTAATTTCTGAAAGCAAAATGTGCGGCTTGGCTGCACATTTTGCTTTCTGAATTGCGCGGGAATACCTAATAGGGTCATCAACATGCATTTACATGTTGCGGGCGCTATTAGGTTCGGAGTGGTTGGACGTGCATTTTGGACGCGCTATTACCCCTTACTGAATAAGGGGTAAAGCTAGCGTGTCCAAAACGTGTGTCCAATTGGCCTGTGAGTTTGAAAATTATCCCCAAAACAGGCAAAAGCACCCAAAACGCTGGTCATTGTCCGATTAGTGTTGATGTAATATCCAGTGTGTTGGATGTTACATCAGTGGAATCTATAGCAAGTTTAACAATGAAATTAGACTTCAATAATCCGGCATAATAATTATAATTTATGAAGTCAAGCAGATATATGCATTGATAGAAAAATGATGCCATGGTATTTAATTTGATGATGCGATTTGGTATTGAAAGCAATAAGTATTTTAATATGTGATTAAATAACCAAAGCACTTTAATCTGTCAGGCTATATTTTATTACATCAGGTAGAATGAAATGATTGTTTATGTACTTGTCTATTTTTACAACTGTATTATATTATGAATCTTTTTTACCTTGTAAACTACATTGAGCTGTGGATTGAAGTATGACATGTACATGTTTAAAATAAATATAGCAGCACTTCATGAGAGAGAACCCATATATGGACTAAAGTGGTATATGATTATATGAAAGTGTGGTTGCAACAATTGGCAGCATTAACACACTATATCCTATCTAAAATTTATTAAAACATAAAAATAGTGATAAATGTTTAATTCTTCTAGCATCAGTAGTTTTGTCATAGAGCACATAGGAATTTCTTGGCTCCTTATTGGTTCAGTCATGCATTTATCATGGCTCATTAGTATTTCTATAACTCTTTTCAGTTGTCTGCCACATAAGTCTGTAAAGACTACAATTGGTTAAAATGCTGTGGCTCATTTGCTCACTAGTGCAAGCTATTGTGATCATGTCGCCTTGATCCCGACAGAACTGCCTTGGCTTTCGCTTGCTTTACAAGATTTAGTCTTCAGAAGGAAAACAAAAGCATGGTTGGACTTGCAAGCTGCTTTGTTTGATTAGTCTTGCTGTTTTACAGGTATATTGAGGGCTAAATTTTATTGTAATTCTTTTTGGTGAATATAACTTAGTAACTGATCATTGTAGTTATTTCCTGTGGCTAAATGATTCTGACATGGTTACAGATTTAGGTCCATCCCAGTCTCAGTTAATTCATATTGGGATGTACCCGTTTACTCCATTTTGAACCTTTAATTTTATTTTATGCTACGACTGTGTCCTTTGGTAATTATGCTTAATCACATTGTTTTGATATTGTAATTTGCCTTGAGTGCTGCTTTTTGAAATCAAAACATAACAAATTGTGTACGTTTTAAAATGCTTATTTTAACTTTCAAGGTATGAAGGTTGGGTCTTGTTTAACTATCAATGTCTCTATGTCCCCTGAGTAAAACATTTTGGTGACTCCATCTCTAGTGGAGATCTGATTGTCTGAGAAGACAAAGAGGGGCAGATTTTCAAAGGGATACGCACGTAACCCCCGAAAAGCTGCCTCTTCCACCCCCTGCGTGCGCCGAGCCTAAGTCCCGGGGCTTTCCTGGGGGGGGCGTGTCGTGGCTGGTGCATCATCGGGGGTGTTCCAGGGGCAGGGCTGCGGGCGTGGTTCCGGCCCAGGGGCGTTCCAGGGGTGTGGCCACAGCCTCCAGACCAGCCCCTGAACCTGAACATGGCGTGTCTGCAGCTGGCTGGCAGGCGTAACTTGTAAAATAAAAGTAGGGGGGAATTAGGTAGGGTTGGGGGTGGGTTAGATAAGGGAGGGGAGGGTGAGGGGGGGCCGGAAGGAAAGTTCCCTCCGAGGCCGCTCCGTTTTAGGAGCGGCCTCGGAGAGAACTGAGGATGGCTGCGCAGCTCGGCGCACGCAGACTGCCGATTTTGCGCAGCATTGCACGCGCCAACCCTGGATTTTATAACATGCACGCGGCAGCGCGCGCGCATGTTATAAAATCGGGAGTAGATTTGTTTGCGCCGGGTTGCGCGAACAAATCTACTCCCGCGCGCACCTTTTAAAATCTACCCCAGAGCTTTTATGAGCACCACCCCTGCTTTAGACTAGCATTCCTAAGGAACTACATATATGTGATAAGATATGATATGCTATGTTGAGTCAGACCAAAGGTTAATCAAGCCCAGCATCCTGTCTCTGACAGTGGCCAATCTGGATCACATGTATCGACAGATTCCAAAGAGTAGATCCCTTCCCTTTTGCTCACTCCCCAAAGAATAAGTAGTGGCTTTTCCAAGTCTACCTGGCTTATAAAGTTTTCCTCCAAGAACTTGTCCAAACTCCTTTTAAACCTTGCTATCCTAGTCAACTCTATCAACAAATTTCATAGCTTAATTGTACATTGCTTGAAAAAATACTTTCAACAATTTGATTTAAATCTGCTACCTGTTTAATGGTGATTCCCCTATTCTTGGCATTATTTGAAAGGCTAAGTTATAACTATTCCCTATTAACTTGTTCCATCCTACTCATTTTATAAACCTCTATCATTTCCCTTCTGTCACATTTTTCCAAGCTGAAAAGCCCTAATCTGTTTAGTTCTTTATCATTTTGGTCACACTTCTCTGCACCTTTTCTAGTTCCTCTCTATCTTTTTTGAGATAGAGTGACCAAAACTCACACAATATTCAAGATGCTGAAGATAGCAAACGAGCGCTATCTTCAGCAGGCCCCCACCAGTGGAACACGCTTCCCCCAGATCTAAGACTAGAACCTAGTCATCAAGAATTCAAAAAAAGACTGAAGACCTTTCTTTTCCAACAAGCCTTCCCAGACGCTTAATTCTACTTAGACGGACAGACATCCTAAATATTAGGTATCCCCTAATTATGGACACCGTACCAAGTCCTACTTTTAAGACTCTGCAACTGGACAACTATCTGAGTTCAAAAATTCATTTTATTCTATATATATATTTGGCATTGTTAATATGCCTTTATTTCTACGTTAAAGAGTTATACTGCTTATATTAAATAATATAATTTTTATTTATTACCAGTTAAACTATAATATTTATTTATCACTATGTTAAATTGTCATCCAGTTATATTGTTCCATATGTTCTACGGTTCTATGTAAAGCTCCGCTCTCTGTTGGGCAGTTCATTGTTTTATGTAAACCGGAGTGATTTGTAGCCCCTACAAGAACTTCGGTATATAAAAATTAAAAATAAATAAATAAATAAATGTTTGCTCCATGGACCAATAGAAACATTTTGATATTTATTTTATGTGCGTGTTAGATTTATAGCCTGCCTATCGTTAAAAAAAAAATAATCCTTGGTGGGGTTCCTTTCAGGTTCATTCTTAATATTCTATTTGCTTTTTTGACCGCTGCCACATACTGAGCTGAGGATTTCAATCTTTATCCACAATAACTTCAAAATCCTTTTTCTGGGTGGTGACATTAGGGTGCTTTAAAACAGTTTTCTTATTAAGCTGGTCATCTTTGCACTGTACAAATCACATTGATCAGACTTGTAAAAACTAATTCAAGGTTGCTGACATGACAAAGTATGCTGAAAGCTAGAATGTAGGCCAAAAGTAAAAAAATATATCAAGTTCAGTCTGTTTCATTCCTGCCTTCTAAGCTCAATTTACAAGAAATCGCATGACTTAGAAGAATCCCATCTTAATAATATATGAGAGATAAAATTATAGTACTAGGATGTTGGGTTAATGTCAACCAATTAGGAAAATGTTATGAAAAATAACAAACTAAGGGGGTTATTTTCTAAAGGTTTATCACATGTGTTAGGGCCTTATCGCACGTGATAAACCCCTATCTCACGCAAAAAGGGCCTTTTCGCATGTGATAGCATGTAAATGACTGGGAGGGGAGGAATTGGGGAGGGGGAGGAGTCAGCCGCAGCACCGCTGCCAGCAATAATGTGAGAAACATTCTCGCTGGCAGTAGCGTGGCGAATAGCACCACCTTTTATGGTGGCGCTATTTGTGTGAAAGGCTGGAGCCGGCCGCAGTGCAGCTGGCGACATTGCACCACAGCAGTGCGAATGGATGCAGCCTTTGCAGGCCCACCCCCCCCTGCCCCCTTTTTCACGGGATTCATCATTCCACGAGGAATGATGAATCCTACCCTAGCTTACTTACGCAAATTGGATTTAACCTATTGTGGAAACAATGCTATCTGAGACTGCTTCTGAATTGCCTTACTGGTAATCTCATAATCTCCTGGAATATTCCATATTTTATCTAATAAAAGATTTTGTAAGCTGGCAGTATGTAGTGTTTGTTTTGATTAAACCACAATGCCTAATATAGAACCCATCACTGTGTACCTATAGTTAAGATTACTTTTCCCCTTGATGCATCACTTTGCATTTGGCCATGTTATATTACATCTGCCATTTAGATGCCCAGTTCTCCAGTCATGTAAGGTCTGCTTGTGTTTTAACAACTTTGAAAAAATGTGAACTGTTGTGATGGCACCCACTTAACGATGGTATAGAAAAAGATTTTAAATAAATAAATGTTGTCATCTGCAGATTTAATCACCTCACTCATTGTTCCCTTTTTCATTTCATTTATGAATATTTTAAACAGAATTGGCCCCTGTACAGATGCCTGGGGCACTCCACTATTAACCTTTCTCTATTAGGACAACTGACCATTTAGTCTTACTCTGTTTCCTATCTTTTAACCAGTTACCATTACTAATTTACAATATGTTATTGCCTCCTATCCCATGACTTTTTAATTTCCCAAGGAGTCTCTCATGTGGGATGTTGTCAAATGCCTTCTGAAAAGTCAGATACATTATATCACCTTAAAAAGACAAGAATTATATTTGCTAAATCAATGTTGTCTCCTCCCCATTAAGCTATATCTATCCATATGGACAGTAATTTTAGTTTTAAGAATAGCCTCTATCATTTTCCCTGGCACCGAAATCAGTCTATAGTTTCCCAAGTCACTCCACAACCTTTTTAAAACTTGGCATTATAAACTTTGGGTACTGTATTTTTAATGATAGGTTATAAATTATTAGAAACAGGTATTCAATTTCATATTTGATTTTTTTTTTCAGAACTCTGGGGTGAATGCCATTTGCTTCTGGTGATTTGTTACTCTTTAATTTGTCAATTTACTCTATTATATCTTCCATTTTCACAGTGATTTGTCTCAGTTCCTCTGAATCAACACCATCAAATAACATTTCTAGTGTGGGTATCTCCCTAACATCCTCTGCAGTAAGCACTGACGCAAAGGATGCATTTAGTTTTTCTGTTATGACCTCATCCTTCCTGAGTGCCCCTTTTACCACTTGGTCATCTAGTAGTCCAACTGACTGTCTCACAGGCTTCTTGCTTTGAATGAACTTAAAAATGATTTTATTAGCATCTTTTGCCTCTATGAAAACCTCTTCAAATTCTTTTTTTGTCTGCCTTAACATTTTACATTTTGCTTGCCAGTGCTTACGTTATTTTCTATTTTTCTCATTTGCATGTGCTTTCCATTTTCTGAAAGAAATCCTTTTGACTTCAATTGCTTCTTTGACCTTTGCAAGAAATCTTTGGGTATAAAACATATGTAGTTTTATATAATCAAAACTAAACGCATTGTTCAATCCCATCCCCTTCCCCAACACCACCCTGCTCTCCATGGGTAAAATTGTGTGATGTTCAACCATGCCTATATTTTTACCCGCACATAGGTTTGACAATTTTTAATGCTCTGATTTCTCCAGGTCAAATGTGTCTTGACTCAAGGAAAGGGCATTGAATATTACCCTCTATGGCAAAAAGTATGCACATAGCTCAAATTAAGAGGAAGGAGTGTGCCATATTGGTACTAAAAAGGAACTTGTACTTATCCAGTACTCTTCAGAGGGAAATAAAGGGAATGGAGCATGTTCTGTAATGCAGAAAAGATGTGCACTCATTTTCAAACATAAAAAATGCAGCAAAAAATGTTTCATTTTGTGTAATTAGAAAATAAGACAAAAGAAAAACTCAAAATTTGATAGGTTTTTCTCTTTTTTTAATGCAGCCCTGGGCCTCTGGCTCGGCCTCCTACCCCTGTCACCAATTCCCCCCTCCCCCCACTGCCAAAATAACCTCCCCACACACACACTGGGCCTTCCTCTATCTCCCACCCAACACATTTTACCCATCTGTGGGATTCCAGTAATCCAAATGGGGTAATAGTGATCCCCCAGTTGCTCCTGCCATGCTGTATCCTGATTTGAAAGGGAAAGTTCTATGAAAAAAGATTTATGGACCTCAGGGACTTCCAGAAATATTTAAGAAGCTTCCCACCTCATAGACTGATAACTGGTTGAAGGATAGGAAACAGAGTTGGACTAAATGGTCACTTTTCCCAATGGAGAAAGGCAACGTTCTGCTGTATCAGGACCGGTGTTTAATGCTTTCGTTAATGAGCTACAAAAAGGGAGTACAAAGTGAGGTGATCAGATTTGCATATGACACAAAGTTATTCAAAATGAAACTATGAGCAGACTGCGAGGAACTGCAGAAGGATCTTCTGTGACTGGGGGACTGGGCATCTAAATGGCAGATGAAATTTAATGTGGACAAATGCACAGTGATGCACATAAGGAAAAAATAATCCTAAATATGACCGCAAAATATCAAATTCTGTAGGGAGCTTTTAGGCCCATGGGTACTTTGCATACCTGCAGACCTGAAAACTAATTTTCAAACAGAAATTCTTTGCAAGTTTTTGCCAGCACTTAACATCACCAGTACAAATTACCCACATGTTTTGTACCTGGGGAGTGAGAGCAGGTATGAAGTAGGTGCCGGAAAGTATGCATAAGGATTTCAAAATGAAATTGTTGCACAAACTTGTCTAGGCCCTAGCCGCCCACTTCTGGTGAAGTTTATAGCACACAAGGGATGCAATTTTCAAAGGAGTTACTCGCCTAAATGTAACATCATAGCAATTTTCAAAAGCCACTAATACATTAAGTAAACCCTATGGACAATTAAATGGTGTATACTGTAGCAATTTTCAAAAGCCCACTTGAGTAAAGAGTATTTACATGCGAAAAACCAAATTTTAATTGTGTAAATGCTTTTTAATATCAGGCCCAATGCACATACTTTTAGCCATGTTAACAGAAGTGCAATTTTGAAACTGTTTTACATGATTGAACACACATTTACCACATCAAAACTTTTGATTATGGCCCCCTATATGTACATAGTGCTGGGTTCTATATTAGGAGATACTACTCCTCAGGAGAGCCTTTGAGTCATCATGGACCACATTGCAATCCTTAGTTCAGTGTTCAGCAGTGATTAAAAAAAATAAAAAAAAGGCAGCAAATATAACAGAAGCAATTAGTCGGAAAAAATATAGAATCAAAGTAAGAATATCATGATGCCTATGTCCTAATCCATGGCTTGACCACATATGCATACTATGTACAGTTTTGGTCTCCCCCATCTCAAAAAGCTACAGCATACAGAGAAGGTGACAAAAATAACAGAGATGGAATGGACTCCCTTATGAGAAAAGGTTAAACAGGTTAAGGCTCTTCAGATTGGAGAAGAGATGACTGACATGAAAGGAGTTTATAAAATCATGAACATTGTGGAACAATAAATAAGGAACATTTATTTAGCCTTTTAAATAATGCTAGGACTAGGGGACACGCCATGAAACAAATTAACAGAAGATTTTAAAACAAATGTAATGGTCTTTTTATTTTTTATAGTGAATGCATAATTAAGCTGTGGAATTTGTTGTTGGAAGATACATTAAAAAAAAAAAACTGCCCAACTTTCTGGAAGATAGGTCTACTAAAAACTGTTAGCCATGTAGGCTTGGGGAACCCCAGGTTCTGGGAGTGAACAACAGGGAATGAATATCCCCATTAGGATCTGCCAGTTACTTCCAACTCATCTGGATTGGAAACTGTCAGACAAGTTGCTAGACTCAAGAGACCATTGGTTTGGCCCAGTGTGGTATAGTAATGATGGCAGAAAAAGAAAAAATGGTCCTTCGAGTCTGCCCAGCAAGGTTATTATGACAGTAACTGTCACCCTGTGCAGTTTACCCCCATGTTTCTGTTAAGAGTAGACACTGCTGCTCTGCGCGGGTTACGCCCAAGCCTTATGTTAAGGGTAGTAATATTTTTCAATCAAAATTGAGCAACTATCAAACCTATAACTAGCAACATTTTTATAGGGTGAGCAGCCTTCATGATAATTCAGACAGTACTGCTTGAATGTGCTTTGCTTTTGGACTTGGCCGTAGAAGCAGTCCTGTGCTTTTTCCCTAATGTCTGCATATCCGTACCCCGAATTGTAAACGTTGGGGGCCCAGTGGGGGGTGGTTGTCTGAATCCAATTCTCCTTTTTGCCCCCATCATGGAAGCAGAGAGAAATGTTGCAGTTGCATCAAAAATATCAAGGCTAACTGGTTAAGGGTAGTAATCCTCATGCCTTCTGTTATGGGTAGTAACAAATGCTTAAATTCAATACCCAAAAAGGTACTGGAACAAGACATCAGTCAATTTGTATAAAAAGGTGCTATGAAGCAACCACTATAGATTTCTGATGAATAAGTCAGGCCAAACCAACCTAATTCCCTTCTACTACAGAGTAAAATGACTTGTAGGTAAGAGGGAAACAGTAGGGCTTAAGTACAGTATACAGTAAAAGCCTCATTTACCTAACACTCAACCAAACAAAGCGGCTTTTTTTTTTTTTACTGGGTGACTGCATGAGGAGAGAGGGAAGAGGACATCAATGGGGTGGGCAGTGTGTTTGCACCTTGCTTCTTTACAGCCCCACAGCACTTAGCAGCACACTGAGCCATGGATGAATGAAGATCGCTGGGACTGCTGTCAAGAAATTTTTAATATAATCTTAATGAACATTTAAAGGTAAGGGAAGAAAAGCAGTGGGGCTACAGAGAGAACCCTCCAAGTCAATTAACCAGCCTGGACTATTCCCCATGAATGCCGGATAATGGGGATTTGCTGTGTCTTGATTTCAATAAGATTTTAGACCTATCCCATGCTTTACTCATCAACGTATTAAGGCAGTAGATTTATATCATAAGTGGATTAGAATGGCCTGTTGCCTTATTGAGTCCAGATATTGCAGCTTCTAATGTATCCTCTTCAGACTGTACTATTGTTAAGTGGGTTGCACAAAGGGATGGTAACTTTCAAGTGGGGCACACATATACATGTGTGGGTGCGTGGTCAGATACACGGCAATTTTATATCCTGCATGGACATACGTGTGCATGTCATAAAATAGCCCTGGCGCGCATATGTGTGCGCCTAATTTTACAAGTGGGCATGCACAGCTGCTTAATGGGTTTGAGCTGAACAAATAGGGGAATTTTATAACAGGCATGTGTCCATACCATGACCAGTTTCACCAGTTTGCCCAGTCTATAGCTAGGTCCTCCAAATTCCCCTGGTTCTTTAGCCTGCACTCCCTCTTGGTTAACTCATACCCCTCAAACACTATATAGATGCCTGGAAATAGTTTTATTAAGACTTACACCTCTTCCATAGCAGAAGTAAATGTGCGAACAAATATACCTGGGCGGGCGCTTAGGTACTTGAGTGCATATCTCTTGGCCATGTCCTGAAACATCCATTCCCCACCCACATTAAGCCCCTTTTATTCCCGATGTGAGACATTCGTACATCTGGACTTGTGCGTGCATGTGGGCAGCTGATAAAATTGGGTGGAAGCACGCACGTGTTACATGTATGCCTATCTCCCGATTTTGGAGCTTGCCCTGCTTTTAAAATTCACCTTTACATTTGGGGGAAACCCCGCCCCCCCCCCCCCCCCTCCTCAAACAGCATTTATCAGTGGCTCAATGGTAACCAGGGAAGTTCAGCAGAGATCAGTCCCAGATTCAGGAAATATTCTATACCAATTGTTTTTTTTTGTATTAATCACTGCTACAGAAGAATTTTGTGAAAAGGGGGTCAAAAATGGGGTCACGTGACAGCAACATGTAAACAGATAGCGATGATGTCAGAGGGGAGAGAACGTGAAGATGGGTCATGTAAACAAAATATAGAAACAATACCAACGAAATAATGTACTGGTCTCTTTCTTATACAGCACTCTGTCGCCGAAATACTTATGTAAGACCCTCTATTCACGAGTAGGCATATATTGTACCATCTAGTTTGTCATAGGGGTCTGAATTACTTTTAATAAATCCTGCGTTCCTTTTGTTTGTTTAAGTTTTTCAAATATTTACATTGTGGTGTATTGGAATACACAGTTTTTGTGTGTGGGTATTTGTGTGAACAAAATATAGAAGCCAGGCATAGACCGTGAACACTATTCACTAAAATGTTGTCTTCTTTAAATGAATAAAATATCCCTTGAACAACTCTTTGAGATTTGAGGACTTGAACTTTTTCCAAATCACTACTATTGTTATATTAGTATATTAATGATTTTGGGTTTCCACCTACTCTGTTTTGCAGAGAACAATCAACAAAAAAAAATCCCAACTAGCTCGGAAAAAAATGCGCGCACTCAAAAAAAACCAAAAAAACACAAGCAGTGCTATCAGTTACTTATATCACTTAATTGTGCTCGTATGGGGACAATCATATGAGAAAAAACCTCTGGAAACACTCTACCAGAAAAAAACGTCTACCAATTTGGATTCATAGTCACGTGAGATAAATAGCATAAGGTGATATAAATATCACAATCAACTTCAATATTCTTAAAAACTGAGTGATATTTAAATACAAAAATAATCTCCAAATCATTTCCCTTCTGCCGAGACGTAACTAATAGCCATGAAGTAATTAGTAGCATTGCTTGTGTTTTTTGCCATCGGGAAAAAAAAAAGATATGGCAAAAAAGTTATAGAAAAAAGCAAAAAATGTTAAAGTGAATGGAACATCTTCCTTAGGCTTAACAAGTTGCAGCTCTTCCTCTTGGAGAATGGACAACTGAAAGGGCATCTGAGATTTATAAAATCATTAGTAATGTAGAAAAATCAAATAAGCTATTTTCCTTTTCAAATAGTAGCAGAACTAGGGGACATGCTATGAAACTGGTTGCAAATTTAGAAAAAAACTTAAATCTGGGGTTGCTCACGTAGGTCAATTGTAAGGCTGCGATTTACATTGGATGCGCTGGGTTCATTATGGCTGAGTTCATTTTAAGATTATGGCTCAGGTCTATAGGCTGATGATAGATAATGGTCCTTTATCTCTCTAAGGGACAACCTACACTGATGTACATCTACTGGGAATTTTGAACCTCACAGACCGCTATGCTTGCTGTTCGCACTAGCAAGACTGTTAAAAGGTCAGTGAGTTCTCTGTTGCGGCTCCTCGGCTCTGGAGCAAGCTACCTCTTTATATCCAATTAGAACTGGATTACCTGACTTTAGGAAAAAGTTGAAGATTTGGTTGTTTCCTCTAGCGAGAGACGGTATAGGATAGCTTTATTTGTATTATTGGATTAAAAGTGTTTCTTTATTGTACACTGCGTCAGGCAATCTATTTTCATTCGAGGAGGGGGTTAAGAAGTATTTCTAATTTAAGAAAGTTTTTTTTGTTTTTTTTTTCAGTCAAAGCATACATAAGCTGTGAAATTTGTTGCTTGAGGATGTCAAGGCATATAGTAGAACTAGATTTAAAAAAAGATTTGGACACATTTCTGGAGGACAGATTGAGAGACAGACTTGGGAATTGCTATCCTTTACATCTGGGAGTGAGCAACAACAAAATGGACTTCTTTAGCATCTGCTGGGTTCCTGCAATTGACCAAGATTGGCTACTGGCAGAGAACAGGATGCTGGGCTCAGTTGACCATTGGGTCTGACTCAGCATGGTACTTATGCTCTTAATATGTGCCAGTCAGGGCTGGATGTGAAGCTATGGTACACTCTTGAGGGCTCCCCTCTAAACCCCTTTTAGCTCACTCACCTCCTACGGACGATCAGCAGTGCCAACTGCTGCTGAACAGGGTTTCTGGGAATTTAGCCGGAGAATTCGTTTCCACGGTCCTGCACCAATTTTGCCTGTGCTGACAACTTCAGAATATTCTGTCTGCAAAACTTGACCCTTTTGGGCCAAGACTGGCAGCTATAAATGAATGGAGAAAGAAAACAGGAGCAATAATTTGGCCGACAGCAGAGGGAAATTGCTGGGTACTTCTCCCCTCAGACATGAGGGAGGAGGGCAGGATTATAATGAAGCAGACAGAGCATATAGGAAGGGCAAGAGAGAAAGAAAGAAAACAGATTCCCACTTTCATTTTCTTCCTTTGGATTCTAGCAGGGAAGGTGTAGGAATGGAGGTTTTGTCAGGAAATAATATTACTAGAATGAAGAGCTAAACTAACGTGAACATGCAACTCATTTTTTTTCTGAATCTGTCTATATGAACTTTTCAACAAATAAAATATAAAATATATATATATCTAGCTCTAGACAGGATGGGAGATAGAAAAGAGGTGAAGCACAGAAAGAAAGAGGTATGGCCACGATTCGTATTTTCTGCTGTGCTGCATTGCTGAAAGCAAACTGGTGTTTTCCAGGGGAAGAACAATGCTTCTCTGGGAGATGGCCTGTCCCACTTAGAAAGCGATGGTTGATGGTGCAGGGCCACTGGCTCTATTTACAAAGGAAGTTAAGTGGTAGCTTTTTCTGCCCTCCTCCCTGCTCTCAGATTCAGCCAGTCCCCCCCTCGCTCCAAGATTCCTTGGTCGGCTTCTGCAGGGCAGCTTCTTCCCCGTTACATGTGGGCGAGGCCTCTGCTGGGCCCGGGTTCTCCACTTGCACAGAAGTGATCTCGTCTTCCGGGGCTTTGGATTCTGGAAGAGGCTGTGCATCCACAGCGACGCTGGTGGCTGTGCCATCTGCAGGAGCCGTGCTCTCCGTGGCCTCATTGGGAAGCATCATCTTAGCCTGCTCCTGGGCACGAAGTCGTTTCATCATGGTGGTGACTCGGACTGCTTTCTGTTAAAAAAAAAAAAAAAGAGACAAAGAAATCATCTCTCTGAAAACCAAAATATATACTGATTGATATACGTAGGAGAGAGTCCATTTTCATACTTTCATTTTCAGAGCACATTTTTGATTGAGAAAATGCTCCCTTTACAGCGTACGGAGTTCAGACAATGCTAGTTACAGGTGGCATCTGAGGGGTCTGTTTGTGCACATCTCTCTGAGCACACAGTCAATTATACAGTAACGGGCGGATTTTAAAAGCCTTGCTCGCGTAAATCCGGGCGGATTTACGCGAGCAGGGCTTTGCGCGCGCAGAACTCCGGGACGCACGCAAGTCCCGGGGTTTTTGGAAGGGGGCGTGTTGGGGCGGGGCCGAACGACGTAGCGTTTTGGGGGCGAGATGTGGCGTTTGGGGGGCGGGCCCGGGGGCGTGGTTTCGGGCTGGGGCATTCCGGGGGCGTGGCCGCGCCCTCCAGAACCGCCCCGGGTCGGGTCTCGGCGCGCGTGGATTTACGTCTCCCTCCAGGAGGTGTAAATCCATGGATAAAGGTAGGGGGGGGTTTAGATAGGGCCGGGGGGGTGGGTTAGGTAGAGGAAGGGAGGGGAAGGTGAGGGGAGGGCGAAAGAGAGTTCCCTCCGAGGCCGCTCCGATTTCGGAGTGGCCTCAGAGGGAACGGAGGCAGGCTGCGCGGCTCGGCGCGCGCCGGCTGCCCAAAATCGGCAGCCTTGCGCGCGCCGATCCAGGATTTTAGAGGATACGCGCGGCTATGCGCGTATCTTATAAAATCCAGCGTACTTTTGTTTGCGCCTCCTGTGCAAACAAAAGTACGCGATCGTGCAGTTTTTAAAAATCTACCCCTAAGGATGGGCAAACTTGTTAGTATCAGGGCCACATTATTGGCTCTTGTCTGCAACAACTGGTTTACTTGTGGCAAATCACTTGAAAACTTATCCCCCTGCATGTACATTGCTGTGGGCCCACAACATGGATTACTGTCACAGAGTGGGTAGCAGCGGTCTTTTTTTAGGCGTCTCAGTCCCGGTTGTTGATATATCTGGCTTCCATCCTGGCCCCTCTTGTCTTGGGTAAGCTCTGGCCAACAGTACTTCTCTAGCCGGGCCTGTGTTTCTCTGGTATTTCTCAAGTATTATTTCTTGCTGTAATCTGCTAAAACTTGTGGATTAGACAAATATAAATTGTGTAAATAAATCCTTCCAGGATAATGCTGTGTAGGTTGAGTACCCAGAAGTGATAAGTAGTAGTCTCTGGCCTGGAGCTCCAGCCCTGGTCTTCTTTTCGTGCTTCTCCTGGGCCTACCATCTCTAGAGATTTATTGCTCCCTCTGTTTGCCCTGCTTTCTTAAATTCTTTGACTACTGAACCTCTCAACCTCCTCATGCTCCTTGCTGGGTCTCCACCACCTTTCTCCTTGCTCTTCCGTTCTAGGCCAACCTGGGTGGAGTTTGACTGGGTGGAGTTTGGTCCCTCCTCCTTCCCAAGCTCCATGCCAGGGAAACTTTCTTCTTTCCTCTTTTTGTTATACCTTTTCCTTCTTCATCCCTGGGGCCTTGTTTTGTGCTTTTTCCCTGGTTTCCCTATCTATACTCTGTCACGGCTATACATGGTAACTCTGAGGACCACTGAGGGCTGTCTGAAAGCCCTTTGTAGACTTTCTGTGGGTGCATTTGCAAATGTAAGTAGGTGAAAACGAGAGCTGCTACAGCGGACTGCTGTCTCCCAACCCTTCGGCTGAACTGTAAAAGGGAAGCTCTGCTCGGTGTTTCCTTTGAAAATGAGCTTGCATTTCTGCAGAATCAGCATGCCTGCAAACTCTGTAAACATTTCTCTGAGCATAGGTTACAGGTGTTAATGCAGAGAGTGTATGTGTACTTCTCTCTGAGCCCTCAGTACAGTACACAGCAGGGATTGCAGGAGTCACCTGTAGGGACTGTGTGTGTTCATCTCTCTGAGGCCTCAGCAAAGTACGCAGTAGGAGTTACAGGTGTTACCTGCAGGGACTGTATATACATAATCTCTCTGAGGCCTCAGCACATAGGAGTTACTGGTGGTACCTGCAGGACTGTGTGTGTACATCTCTCTGAGGCCTCAGCAAAGTACGCAGTAGGAGTTACAGGTGTTACCTGCAGGGACTGTGTATACATACATCTCTCTGAGCCCTCAGTAGAGTACATAGGGGTTACAGGTGTTTCCTGCAGGGACTGTGTGTGTACATCTCTCTGAGCCTTCAGTACATTATGCAACAGCGGTTATTCTCTTACCTTCCATTTGGCTTTAGCAAAGTTCTTTTCAATCTGAGCACACACCCCATCCTTTATATTCTTGCTGGAAGCTGCATTTCCTGAGATCCTGAAACCAGAAAGATGTGTATCCCTTTAAATGATCTCCTAGCCCTATCCAGCCAACCCATCGCCATCTATGCAGTAGTCCTATATTCCTTGCAGCAACTCCTAGCCCCAACTCAACCCATTGCCATGGATCCAGGCAACCTGGTAGTGATGAAGGAGAATAGATGAAAAGGAAGAGAGATGGAAGGAAGGGGGAAAGACAGCAAAATGAAGAAACAGAGATGAGAGGGAGACAGCTGCAGAAATGCACAAGAGACAAACCTTCTGAGCTATCCGGCTACATGCTTCTGAATATGGACCGCTTGGGCTTTAGCTGCCGTCGTTTCTTATGTTACTATGCTAAACATCTCTGTAGTATCCTCAGCAAAAAAATTACAATTATTAATGAACAGGAAAAGCCTTCATAGAAGTCAGATGTGATTCTCTTCCAAGCACCTTACCACAGTAACATACAGGCCCATGTTCAGTAAACCAGTTAGCAGCTAAGTTATCCAGGTAAAGTTACCCAGATAAGTCCCCTATGAGAGACTCCTCAGGAAATTACAAAACTGATCACTGTTTAAAAGACAGAACACAGAGTAGGGCTGAAGACTCCCCAAGGCACTAAACTGGCAGGCACTTGGAAATGTTCCTTCTCAGTTCATCCCCACACTCTTGAAATCTCTTCCCAGGGAGGCTGGACAGGCCCATTCATACCCTGTGATTCCGCTGCACAGTTAAAGCCTGGCTTTTTCACCAAGGCTACCCCTCCTAGCTGTCCTCACACTCATGTAAACTCCACCCCCCCCCCCCCCCCCCCCCAAGACTGCCTCTCCCATAAGCAGTGCATACTTTTGCTACCCAACTATCCATGTACAGATCACAACGGTTTACAAGATGACATTCATAGCTATAAATTCAACAAACATAAACAAAAAAATTGGTTACTATGTTGGTATTCATATGTAAGTATTAATTTCCATATATCTAAAGATTTCTGGGATATATGGAATTACAACTAGCACATAAGGCAAGGAGTGTGGGTAATCACAAATAAAATGGTATTTTTCATATCTTAGTCTGTGGATTGTTTGAGAATCATGCGTTCTCTCATTTGATTTATTCTTCAAGATGCAATTATCATTTGTCCTTCTTTCCTTTGTGGCTCCATATATTCTGAGTTTTTAAGTTAAATTATAAGTGTTTATGAATAGCCATGTTTTTAATTCACTTTTACATTTCTTTCTATCTAGTAAAATATGTAGTGTTTCTGGTAGGGAATTCCATAGCTTTGGACCCGCTATGTAGAATGCTCGATCTCTTATTTGTGTCAAATGTGTGTTCCATATTGTGGGAATATTCAGTAATCCTTTATTTTGGGATCTTAGTGTTCATTTAGGATTGTAGGGCTGTAGTGTAATTCCTAACAGTCTGGTGGTGTTGGAATGAACGATGTTGAATATTATCATTATTACTTTATAGTAGATCCTGGATTGTACCGGTAACCAATGCAGTGCCATTAGCGAGGGTGTAATGTGATCATATTTCCTGGATCCTGTTAATAGTCTTGCTGCTGCATTCTGTAATAGTTGTAGTGATTTTAAGTGACTTGCTCGAAGACGTAGATGTATTGAGTTACAGTTGTCAAGGTTAGGAGAATATTAGAGATTGTAGTACTGTACGAAAGTCCGCCAAGGTTAATAGTGGTTTCAACTTTTGTAGTATACGCAGTTTAGCGTATCCTGTTTTAATTTCCTGATGTGCATTTTCATTGTGAGGTTCTCATCTATCTGTACACCTAAATCCTGTACTTGATTTACCCAAGTCTAAGGCAGGTGGTTTAACTATCAATGAGTTTCTACTCAGACAAATGATTTCAGTCTTTTTAGGGTTTAGTGTCAGTTTAAGTTGCAAAAGTTCTTGTTGTATTGCTTTCATATAAGTAGATATTATAGTTGTATTTTTGAACGATCTGGAGAGTGGAATGTAGAACTGTAGGTCATCGCATACAAGAAAAAATGTATTTCTAGATTTGTTAGTAATTTACACATTGGGAGCATATAAACATTGAATAGTGTTGCTGAGAGGGCTGAGCCTTGAGGGACATTTGTATCACACGGGAAGAAGTCAGATATCTGGTTGCCCAGTTTGACTTGAAATGATCTGTTAGACAGAAATGAGGAGAACCATTTGCTAACTGTCAGGCCGATACAGTAAAGTGCGGCCGCGGTTACCCTGCTTCTAACCCGCTTTCTACTCACAATTTGGCCGCGTTACTCCAACTCGCGATTCACTATCCCTTTTAACCCATCCTTACCGCTTCTTTAAATCAATGGGAAACCCTTTCCGCCCGCGGCATGTATATGAGATGTAAACGATCGGATTAGCTATTCCCTCCCATACAGTAATGTGTGCCCCAATTATCGCTTTTTTAACCTGCAGTTTTGCCGCATGTTTAACCTGCTAACTTACCGCCTGCCCTTACTCCTGCGTTAGTGTGGAGCATCAGGTCAGAGAGACGAAATTTCACGGGCAAACGACCCCCTCACCCTCCGGACAAGAGCCAGGATGGGGCAAACTTTCCCCCAGCCCCCGCTCACCTGCCCTGGTCGCGTCCATGGTGCTGGTCTCCCGTGCGGGCGCGCTGACAGCTCCGGAGCAGGAAGGAAGGACCTGTTATTTCCAAGCATAACCTAAACTCTTGCCTGCCCAACCTAAAATCCAACGTGCCGGGAAAGCCACTCTTCAGATCGCGACTAATCCCATCCCCCAGCCCCCGCTCACCTGCCCTGGCCGCGTCCATGGGTGCCGGTCTCTGAGGCAGCCCCAGTCCTCTCTCCCATCCTCCCGGGGGCAGCCGGCAGCGAGAGCAGCCCGGGGTGGATCACGAGGCGGCTTCCAGCAGCCCCCGCCAGCGAGGGTGCATGAATGCATGCCGTGACCTGAGCGCCCGGCTGGACGTCAGAGGTCACGGCATGCACCCATTCACCATCGCCGGCGAGGGCTGCTGGAATCCGCCTCGTGATCCGCCCCGGGCTGCTCTCGCTCTCGCCGCCGGCTGCCCCCGGGAGGATGGGAGAGAGGACTGGGGCTGCCTCGGAGACCGGCACCCATGGATGTGGCCAGGGCAGGTGAGCGGGGGCTGGGGGATGGGATTAGTCGCGATCTGAAGAGTGGCTTTCCCGGTGCATTGGATTTTAGGTTTTTAGGTTTTCTTTTGCTTAAAGTTGGGATCCACTTCCTGGTACCTGTCATTTGAAATGACATTTGAAATGACAGGTACCAGTGCACCCAGGATACTGTATAGGCACTGCATAGCGCCTATACAGTAAAATGAATTGCGCGTTGGACGCGGCTTGCATTTGCATGCCATTTAAATACAGTATCGAGCAGTATGTGATCCAGACTGTGCGTGCGGCAAACGCGGATGTGCCCGGCACTAACGCACCTCTTTCTACCGCACCTTACTGTATCAGCCTGTGTATTGTCAATCCCAATATTTCTCAACTGATGGCATAATAGATTATGATCAACAGTGTCAAAGGCTGCTGTTAAATCGATAAGCACTAGACAGTAGGATTCATCTGCATCAAGTCCTCATAAAATTGAGTCTGTTAATGAGAGGAATAATGTCTCTGTTGCGTGATGTTTCCTAAATCCAAATTGATTTGGGTATAGGATATTATGATCTTCCAGGTGATGTTCAAGTTGGGATAATACTGCTTTCTCAAGAACTTTTGCTAGAAACGGAAAGTTAGATATTGGACGATAACTGTCCCAATTGTCTGTTCTACCAGACTTATTTTTAGAATCTGTTTTATCACTGCTTGTTTTAAGCCTTGAAGTATGATTCCTTTTGATAGTGAATGGTTAATCAGGGATGTGATTGTTAATGTGATAACTTGGTGTACTTGTTTTAATGAAATGGCCATGGGTGAATATTTATTTATTTATGGTAAAGAGAGAACACAGATCCCCTAATCCTTTACCAGACACACAAATATATAGGGAATCTATATAATAGTTATGAATGCTTTAGTATATATATTCATTCCAGCATAAACAATATTTTCTTCAATAACAAACTTACATGGTAAATAATATGTAGATTTTATAAAAGTACGCCCGCGTGTACTTTTGTTCACGCACCAGGTGCAAACAAAAGTATGCTCCGGGGTCGGAGCGTGCAAGGCTGCCCAAAATTGGCAGCCTGTGCGTGCCGAAAAATTGGCAGCCTGCCCAAAAAATTGGGCACGTGCCCAAAATTGGCAGCCTGCCTCTGTTCCCTCCGAGGCCGCTCCGAAATCGGAGCGGCCTCGGAGGGAACTTTCCTTCCACCCCCCTGCACCTTCCCCTACCTAACGCACCCCCCCAGCCCTATCTAAACCCACCCCCTACCTTTGTTTTAAAAGTTACACCAGAGGCAGGCGTAACTCGTGCGCGCCGGCCAGGTGGCCGGCGCGTGATTCCCCACCCAGGGGCTGTTTCGGAGGCCTCGGCCACGCCCCTGAAACGCCCCCGGGCCAGAACTACGCCTGCGGCCCGCCCCCGAATGATGCACCGCCGCGACACACCCACCCAGGAAAGTCCTGGGACTTGCGCGCGTCCCGGGGCTTGCACGCGCTGCCGAGCCTATTCAACACAGGCTCGGCACGCGCAGGGGGAATTGTGGGCAGGTTTTTGGGGGGTACGTGCGTATCTTACGTGCGTACCCCTTTGAAAATCTGCCCCTATATAAAAGTAATAGTGGAATATCAGCTTATGACTATGTTTTTCTAGCTTTTGATATTGATTTATACATCATACATACACAGCTTTTCTAGTAGAAATCTAAATAAAAATGGCACCAGCTGACCGCTTACCAACTTATGCCTAGGAGATGCAGAAAGCATCGGGTCCAGGTCGCAGCTATCGAGTACTGCGATCTATACTGCAGAGTGGCAAAGTTAAAGGTACCAGAAGGCAGAAGTCGGGGGAGGAGTATTTTACCATCAAAGATGTAAAATCAGGGAGTGAGTAAGAGGAGGCTGGTGCCAGAACACTTCATTTTTAATATTTTAAAACCAATTAGAGGAGTTGGGGGGGGGGATGGGGCTGCTCAGTCTGGTAGGGCTGGTTGTTATAGCTTGGATGGGTTGGGGGAGGAACTATCATTTGGGCCACCAGGTGTGGAGGTAGCATTTTTTTTTTAATTTTTTAATTTTGGTACTGTAGTGTCACTTAACCAGCTCTATTATAATTTAGTTGTGTTAATTTTTTTTAGAATGTTGCTACTATCCTCTTCCTTTTGCAGTCGATGGAGATGTTTTTCAAAAGATATCTGATTGCAGTTTTATTTTTTTTTTTTTATTATTTCTTCTTTTCTTGGATAATTCTGTTTTAATTTATGTTTAAATTTTGTCATGCAAAGATATTAAGGTCCTTTGCACTCCGCAGGAGTTTTGTTTGCTTTGAACTGAACCTGTTTTATGATATGGAAGGGAATTTAATTCCACTGGTTTTAGAGCATGGACATTACTCGAAGGGTCAGGGCTAGATTAGTATTAGTCCTAAACAGAAGCCTGTCTGATAACAACTTATCCCGTCAAAAAAAATCAGTTAATAGTTCAGTTTTACTTAATTAAAATTTTGGTTTATTAAATGTTAGTGCTCTACAGTCAAGGCCTCCAATTTATGATCTTATTTTGGATCATAATTTGGATGTTTTATGCTTAACAGACAGTATAGTGCTGGTTACGGTCATGGAACCTTGTCTTACAGAACTCAATTGAAAAGACTTAACATATTCAAATTTATATTAACCATACTTAAGTTTGTCATTTCATTTGTTCAATATCTTTTATTATAGTATGTTATTATATATAATCCAAAATAAGATCATAAATTGAAGAGGCCTTGACTGTAGAGCACTAACATTTAATAAACCAAAATTTTAATTAACTAAAACTGAACTATTAATTGATTTTATTGACGGGATAAGTCCTTTATTCAATTTATATGTAAGTCACATTTATATGTACTATGAATGTTCTTCGTTGTTGATAATTTTCTCTTAATGATAATTGTTTCGCTGTTTGGCATCCTTGTTGTTTTTGGTTCCTGCTTATAGCTCTTTTTTTTTATTTCTTTGATTTGTCATTAGTTCATCCTTTGGGCTTCTGTCCCTCCCGACGCAGCCCATGTGGCGAAACACAGTCCATGTCGAGGGACCAAAAATCTGTTCTCTTCAAGCAACTGTAAATAAACGATGAAATTGTTTTATGTTAAGTCTTTTCGATTGAGTTCTGTAAGACAAGGTTCCATGAACATAACCAGCGCTATACTATCTACTATTGTGGTCTGCCCCTATTACTGTATACCTCTCATCGTCTCCATTCCTTATTAGCTTATGCTTAACAGAAACATGGCTTACTCAAACAGGTGGTCTTGTGCTATCAGAGGCCTGCCCCTCGAGGTATATACATTTTTTTAAGTCACACAATTAAGGGTAAGGTTGAGGGACTAGCTGTGCTCCTTCAAAACTCTTATAAAGTAGCTGATTATACCTTAACTCAACTTTTGGTTTCTGAACATCTTTTGCTTAGAGTAGAAGTGTCTATAATAAGTTTTGACTATATTGGGCCCACAAATTCCTAATACCCTTTTGGAAAATCAGAATCTCCTAGTTTTGGGGGATTTTAATGCCTATTTGGATCAAATCAGTCCACCTGCAGTTGCTGATTTTCACTTGCTAGTGTCAGCTTTGGTTATTTTTACAAATAAATTCAGCCACCCATAGGCTGGGAGATACTTTAGATCTAATTTTTGCCTCAAAATCTCTACAGACTTATTTTTCTACACAGAAAGTAAGGAATACTGTTATGGGCTGGACTGTCCATTATTTATTTATTTATTTACTTTGTTTATGGGAATTTAGTACAAGGCCATTGCTTTGAAGGTTACTTATATTTTGAAGTTAGCATGTAACACATTTAAAACTATAATCGAAGAAAGTTCTTTTTCACTCAATGCACAATTAAACTGTGGAATTTGTTGCCAGGGGATGTGGTTAGTGCAGTTAGTGTAGCTGGGTTGAAAAAAGGTTTGGATAAATTCTTGGAGGAGAAATCCATTACCTGCTGTTAATCAAGTTGACTTAGAAAATAGCCACTGCTATTACTAGCATCAGTAGCATGGGATATTCTTAGTTTTTGGGTTCTTGCCAGGTACTTATAGCCTGGATTGGCCACTGTTGGAAACAGGATGCTGGGCTTATGGACCCTTGGTCTGACCCAGTATGGCATGTTCTTTTGTTCTTATGTTCTTAAGATAATGTCTTGACATCATCTGATTAGGAGATTTGTTCGTGTTTTCCAGATGATCTTTCAATTTATCAGTTGGTAGATCTAAGGAATGACAAGATTAAAGAACCTTGGAATGTTATTGCCCTTTAAAGAAAAGACAGAGAGCTAGCCTATGGGAAAATCTACCTCTCGGTTTATAGATGACGTCTGCCATATTACGAAATGGGCTCAAAGCTTGAAATAATATGGCTTATTTGTGGACTGCCCTTTGACAGAATTTACTATCTTATTCACACTTATACAGTCAACAGATTAAGGAGGGATAGAAAAATTTCTTTGAAGACATTAACCAAGCAAAGAGTTATCCCTAGGCTTTATTTAATCTAATTGGGAGCCTTGCAAATCCTTCTGCTAGATAGTAAGGAAGTTTTGTCCACATTAGGCTGTGAATCTTTTGCTGCACATTTTTTATCTTATTCATGCTGACTTAGATAAAGAGGTTTCTAAGAAGTCTATATCTGATGTGAAAGTTCCTAATCATTTTGCTTCTGAAAAGGCCAAGGACTAAGACTCTACAGGCTGCTACTTTGTTTGAAATGTTTAAAAATGTATTGACTAAAGAGGTTCAAGAGATCTTAGCTAAAACGAAGGCAAGCCTTGATCTCTGCCCTTCTTCTTTGATTAAGGAAGATTCTCTTTCATTTGTGCTTCTGTCAGTGTTTGATCTCCTCTTTATAATCTGGAGTTTTTCCTGTAAATTTAAAGCATACATTGATCTGTACACTATTAAAAAAAAACAAACCTAGGCTAGATCCTTTTGTCTTGGATAATTACCATCCAGTCTCAAATTTTATCTTCGAGTAAAAGTGTTGAATCTGCTACAACCTTAAAATTATCTAAGATTCTGGAGAAGCAAGATTTTTAAAATGTATCTCAATCTGCTTAGACCGCTATTATCATTAACTGAAGATTTATGTAGTGGTTCTGATAGGGACATGGATTCAGTGAAGGTTCTTCTTGATCTTTCAGCTTTTTGATATCATGGACCTTGACATTCTATTAAATTGTTTACAGGTCCCCAGTATTAAAGGCATTATGCTGAGTAGTTTTCTCTCTTTCTTTCTGAGTGTTTCTTGTGTGTTAAAACTAATGAGCAACATTCTCTCTCTTGGACATTAAAATGTAGTGTTCCCCAGGAATCTGTTATCCCCCATTCTTTTTAATGTTTATATGCAACCTCTAGGGCTCCTGATTAGATCCACTAGTGTAAACTATCTATCATATGCAGATGATTTGTAGTTGCAATGTAGGCTTGAGTCTGACCATGTTCAGGCAATTAGAAACTTACATGCTTATTTAAATATGATTCTTGACAGGCTTAGGACAAATAAACTACCGGTTAATCTGCTAAAGACAGAGGTTAATGAGTTACTAAACTTGTCCACTACCCGGCCTACTGAATATGACCCTCAGAAAGTTATCTGGCTAAAGTTTGTTGGATAAGTTGTGCTATATATTCAGCGGGACACACATCTTGTTGTGTCCCGTTGTTGTTCTATACTTGCTTAAAGTTATTCGGCTACATGAGGATGAAGAATCGGGGAACATGAAGGACCTATGGTAGCTTTTGATGAAACAACTCTGAATGGGGGTAACCTGCATGGAGTGACAGTTACAACCAGCCAGTGGGCATTTAAGGGCTCCATCTGGGCATATCTTATTGTAAACGTATTGTTTTGCTATCTGGTCTTTTACATTACTTCAACAAAGTTTAATAAAGTTCACTCATGATGGCAGGAGGTCAGGAGTGGTAGGGTTTTGCTTTGCCCTTCTCATTGTGCTGTGGAGTGATTATGCCATTGTTGCTCCTGCTTTATTGGTCTTTAGGTGCCTTGTGATGTTCATACCACTATTGTTGGAGCACTTTGTTCCCCTCTAGGTGCCTTGGCATCTTAATATCACTTTCATTTGTGTCCTTTTGCCCTCATTTGGAATCTTGGGGTGTTCTTGCTACTGTGGATGGCTGCTTTGTGCCTCTCATGGTGCTTTGGGGCCATCATGCCACTGTTTGTCATATTTTGACTCTTTCTTGGTGCCTTGTGTTTTTTTCTGCCATTTTTGGTGCTTTGTTCCCCCTCTCATGTGCCTAGGGCTATTCATTCCACTCTTGTTGCTGTTCTTCACCTCTTTTAGTGCATTGTGGTCTTCATTACACTGTTGGTGCCCTTTGCTACTCTTTTGGATGTTCTTGCCACTCGTGCTGCTGCTCTGCTACTCTTATGGTGCTTTGGTGTGTGGCTGCCTCTGGTCATCCATTGCTCCTACCATGTGACAGGAGCCGACCAATGGCACTGGTAGCCCCTGTGATATAGTAAGGCAAAGGCTATCGGCGCCATTTTGAATACCAGCAGCCGATGGTGTGAGTGCAGTAGATGGCTCCCGGACCCCCGCTGGACCACCAGGGAGTTTTGGCAAGTCTTGGGGGGGGGGGGGTCAGGAGGGTGGAGGTTTTGTTTAAATTCGCTCCTTTAGACAGCTGAATAATTCGGTGAAGATTCGATGTATTCATGGGAAATCGTGTTATGTTTCACAACGCAACGAATATGGCCCTATACGTTGCGGATTGCCAATACATTGCAAACGAATGCATACCCCTAGAAAGCAGAGGGAGTTTGCTTTGCTGCTAATGTGATCTAGAATCTAGTTCAGGGGTCGGGAACCCATGGCTCGCGAGCCAGATATGGCTCTTTTGAGGGCTGCATCTGGCTCGCAGACAAGTGTCGCCACACTTCGCGGTTTCCCGCTGACCCAGCTGCTCCCCGGTCCTCCGCCGCCCGGGCTTAAAATGCTGTCAGCCCGGGCGGAACGCGGCGGGACAGCTGGAGTCAGCGGCACCGGCGTGCTCTCTTCTCCTCCTCCCCCCCCCGCGGCCCGGAAGAGGAAGTGGTGGGCATCGGGTGCCTGCGCGGAAGAAGAGACCACGCTAGTGTGGTCTCTTCTTCCCGCGCAGGCACCCGATGCTCTCCACTTCCTCTTCCGGGCCGCGGCGGGGGGGGGGGGGAGGAGGAGGAGAGAGCACGCCGGCAGCGGCACGACTGGAGTCAGCCGGGTGCCAGCGCTGGAGTCATCGGGTGCCTGCGCGGGAGTCTTCCCGCGCAGGCACCCGATGCTCACCACTTCCTCTTCCGGGCCGCGGGAAGAAGAGAGCACGCCGGTGCTGAGCGGCACCGGCGTGCTCTCTTCTTCCCGCGGCCCGGAAGAGGAAGTGGTGAGCATCGGGTGCCTGCGCGAGAAGAAGAGGCCACGCTTGTGGGAAGAAGACTGCAGCGCGGCTTGGAGGAAAATGAAGAGTTTCAACCGCGGCCGATGGGACTCCGCCTCCGCGAGGGCTGAAAATGAAGGAGGTTAGTGTTGGGAGGAGGCTGCTGCTGCCGCGAGTTCCTGGGGTGGGGGTGGGGGAGAGAGAGAGTGAATGAGCGAGCAAGCGTGTGTGTTTGAGATCCTGTGTGTGTGAGTGAGATTGCATGTATGTGAATGATTGAGAGCCTGTGTATGTGAAAGAGAGTATGTCTGTGATTGAGAGCCTGCCTGTGAGAGAGAGAGCATGAATGTAAGTTTACCATTGGGAACCTGTATGTGTAAGTTTGTGATTGAAAACCTGTTTGTGTGAAAGAGTATGTGTGTATGATTGAGATCCTTTGTGTGTGAGAGAAATCATGTGTATGTATGATTAAGATCCTGTGTGTATAAGTAAGAGAGAGATCATGTGTGTCTGTGTCTGATTGACAGCTGGTTTAGGTGATGGAGCATGTGAGTATGTGATTGAGAGCCTGTGTGTAAATGAGAGAAAGAGAGGACATGTTTGTAAGCATGTGAATGAGAGTCTGTGTGTGAGAGAAAAAGACAGCATGTATTTATGTGATTGAAAGCCTGTGTGTGTGTGTAAGCGTGAAAAGATAGACAGCATGTGTGTAAATGTGTAATTAAGAGCCTATATAAGTGAGTGAGAAAAAACATGTGTATATGTGAGTACTGAGAGCATGTGTGTATAGGTGTGTCATTGAGAGCCAGTGTGAGAGAGAGCGCTGGTATGTGACTGAGAGAGGAGAAAGTTCCAAGCAAACCACCCCACCTCCTGCTAATTCAGAACAATCTCAGGACACCTGGATATCAAACGTTCCCAGGTATGCAGAGCAAAAAAATTTTTGTATCCTTATTATTTTTCATTACTGGATCTTTGTGTCTGCTATTTTGAAATATTTTGTTGGTATCTGGAAATGTTTTATATGAGTTTTAATTATTGGATATTCCTCTCATCAGCTGTTTCGAAATATGTTCTTTTTGTTAGTACAGTTTTACTGCTGATGATTTTATATTTCTTGATTTGTTTTATAAGGATGGGTGATGTTTCTTTTTTCCTTTGTTACACTGCATACAGAGACTCTGGCTTGTTGCAGTTTCCAATTCAGTTTTTTCTGCATGCTTCTTGTTATGCGTTTTGGTCTTTTTATTCTATGTTAGGTGAGGGACAGCACGTGATTCAGGTGAGGTTTTCTGCTGGCGTGTTGTTTCTGTGTAGGACTCTATAGCAGCCTGACTTGGTCCGTTTTCCTAATAGGAGATGTATTGGTGTCTTAAGGCCTGGTGTAATATTTTCAGAGACTTATTGTACATTAAAAGTGGGATCTTACATAAAATGCACACATTTACTTGTATTTAGTTTTAAACATATTGTATGGCTCTCATGGAATTACATTTTAAAATATGTGGCGTTTATGGCTCTCTCAGCCAAAAAGGTTCCTGACCCCTGATCTAGTTAGTTTAATATAAACATAGTTTAAAAGTACACACTCTTTTTCGACTCCTATTTCCTAAAAAGTAGAGATGCCAAATCAGTTGGGAAGAGGTTAAGGGTCTGTAAGGGTGCTTTGAGAATGTTTTTCTATGAAACCAGACTGGTTTGGTGGAGAAATAAAGATAATTACAGCAATGGGATTGCACTGATCACACTTGCAGGAATAGAGATTGCACTGATCAGACTTGTAGGAATAGCCAAGGCTGCTGAAATGCTAAAAGGTATGTTAAATGTCAAAAAGTATGTTAAGGATCAACATTGAGTTTTTTTTCTGCCTTTTGGGCTCAATTTACAAGAAATCATGGCTTATAAGAATCCAGGCTTATTAGCATATATGAGATAAAATTATAATGCCAACAAATTTGGAAAATATTATGCAAACAAACTAACCTATTGGTATGTAAGTTAGAGATGGTATTGTATTTAACTAAGTGTTATGGCTCAGGAGAGCTGAGCTGGCATTTACTCTGCATTGTTTGGTAAGCACTGCTACTATTATAAGATATGTTATATTAAAAGACTAAAGATTTTTCTCTTACTGGCTTTTGGTATTCAGTGTTTGAGTGTCCACAACAGGTCAGTTCTGGTACAAGTTAAGGATCATGTTTACATAGACTTAAGGGACAAATATTTGGAACTATGGTCACACTTGTCTATTTATAAATTATAAATAATAGTGATATGTTTTATGTTTAAAAAATATTTGTGATGCCCTCCTGGTTTCACTATATATCAATATAGGGAATGTTCCAGTCCTGGGAGGTTCCCAGAGTGTCTATCACCAAAGAATGGCAGAATGTTCCATCCACTAAAGAATGGGTCATAGGAGTTCTATAAAATGTGATTCCACGAGTCACAGGGAAAATTCAAAGGGAGTTCTTGGATTTAAAAGATAGAAAGTCTTGACGGGATGTGGGCCATCAGCCAAGGAGCTGGGCTCTGCTCTGGAGTCTTTTGTTTCCGCAGGAGAGTGTGCAGTCCTGTATGAAAGGTGAAACAAAATGAGGAATCCAAACCAAAAATTGGGGGGAGAACTTTTTTACAAGCATGCCACCAGTGAATAACTGAAATTGAGAGATAAGATTTTTGGGAACTGAAGAGGTATCTGTCTTTTTGGGAAGACACCAGGAACCTAGCATGTGGAATCATATTTAAATAGCATAAGGAATTGTTCATGTACTTTAGTTGCCTATGGAATTGGAAGAAAGGTTTCCTGTTTTGAGTTTTGTAATCTGAACTCTCTGATTTTTGTACTTGTTCAAACTTTTGAGTCTCAGTAAAATCTTTTCTTTTCATTGGAACACAACACCTCATGTAGATTGGTTTATTGTTGAGTGCATCCTCTTAAGGCCCTAGAGATTATCCTTTCCCCATCAAAGAATGTGCACCCACTAACCCTGCAATGAATGGGTCAGTGGTCAGCAGGGCTGTGAAGGGTGACCCTCTTCCGAAGGTGTGGTAACATATTTAACGGAGTCTTCCCAGCTCATGGTATTGTGTATTGTATAGGGTGAAGGTTCACTTGTTCTTTTGGCCATAGGTGCCAAACTGTGTGGCTACAACTTTGTACGTAAGAATGAGACAGTCCATGAGAGTCTTGGAAAACATGACAGAGTGAGACAAGCAGTGAGAGTATTAATACACCTCCTTTTTGAAGGTAGATTAGATGATAAATTGTGTTACTACTAAAACTATCCAATAGCTTACAAATTTGGCTTTGAGAATCTGATTTATACACATTTACCATTCTACAGAAGAAAATAACCTTCTTAGTCCTGCGCTTCTGACCCCAGATCAGGGTCACAAACTTAATAGGGAAGGTAATACCCTTAGGGGCAGATTTTAAAAGGTATGCGCGCACGGCACACATTTGTGCTCGCTACCCGGCGCGCACAAATGTGTGCCGGATTTTATAACATGCATGCGCAGCCGTGCGCATGCATGTTATAAAATCAGGGGTCAGCGAACACAAGGGGGTGCAAGTGCCGAGCCCACGGGGAGACCAGCTGGCATTCCCCGTTCCCTCCGAGGCTACGCTGAAATCGGAGCGGCCTCGGAGGGAACTTTCCTTCCCCCCACCCACCTTACCCTACCTGCTCCGCCCCCCAGCCCCCAAAAAAACCCCCAACCCGTACCTTTATCTCACAAGTTACGCCCGCCAGCCCAGCAGCCTTGCAGAGGCCTCTGGCCACGCCCCTGCCCCGCCCCCAGACCGCCCATTTTTTCAAGCCCTGGGACTTACATGGGTCCTGCGGCTTTACGTGCGCCGCCGGGCCTTTTGAAAATAGGCCCTGCACATGTAACCCTTTGAAAATCTGCCTCTTAATGATTTCCCTCTCTCTACCCATGCCTCTGATCATGGGGCCACACACAATGCTTCCTGGCAAAAGAATACTGAAACCTTTTCCCTGAAAGCATCTGAAGGTCTTTCATAGTGACACTATTACAGTGGTTCAAGAAGGGCCAGGTCCTCCTGCATTGTTCTGGTCATTCTTACGTAGCAGAGCAGCTGACACTATGCCGTGCATGAAAGCTTAAGCTATGGGTATCACTGTGCTTGTGAAATTGAAATGACATATGAGGAATCGGATATGACCCAGTGTGACCTTTTTTTTTTTTTTTTTTTTTTTGACCCATGTCAAGGAGTCCACATCCTGTATGTTAGTGAGTTGCTGGGATCTTACCACTCGTGGCTGATTGCTTCCTCAGCTGTAATCCTCTGGTCCTGGTCCACTTCCATGAGTCGGTTCACCAGTTCCTTTGCTGTAACGATATAGGTAAGTATCAGGATAGCATGTGCAGGTGTCACCACCTGTGAGTGATTAAAAACAAGTCCCTGTCCTTGTGAAAACACAGCCTGCATATAAAAAGCTATCATATGATGGTCTCTGGGCAGTAAGGGATAGATTGTCAGTGTTTGGTTGGGATATATCTGTGTAATGTCAGGAGTTAGGTGGTATATCTGGCTACTTGAAAATTTACCCTCACACGGCAGATAAAAAGGGACTGCATGTTTCACTTTAAGGCCAATATTCAAAGAAAGCTCAGGTCCGAAATTTAGGTCCCTAACTTAAGAATATATTTTCAGCTGAACTTTGGCCCTGAATTTAGGGACCCACATGTTAGGGGTCTAAATGCTGGCCCGCTATTCATTTCCCAAGTTAGGTCGCTGGTGCTGAAAATCAGTGCTAAGCATCTTTTCCTCCCCACCCGAACTCTGCCCCTTTAGCCATCCACTTTTTAAGACTCTAAATTTAGGGGCTTAGTAAAAATAAGAGCCTGACTTTAGGCACTCAGACTTAGGGTTGCCAATTGGCTCCAGATTTTCAGGACAGGTTGATCCAGACCTGGTTTTACTCCCCTGCATGCAGATACTTACAGTCTTGATTTTCTTAGCGAATACAATAAGTAAATAAGAATAAGACCCAGCATGCAATGGGATAAAACCAAGACTGGATCAACCTGTCCTGAAAATCTGGAGCCAGTTAGCAACCCTACTCAGCCTGGTAAGTTTTCAAAAGGGACAATTAGCCTAATTCCCAAGCAGGCCAATACAGTAAAGGTCACGGGAGAGCGGGCGAGCGCCCGCTCTCCTGTGCGCGCGATTCAGGGGGGACAAACATGCAAATTAGGGCCTGTGGTAACAAGAGGCGCTAGGGACACTAGCGCGTCCCTAGTGTCTCTTTTTTGACGGAAGCGGCGGCTGTCAGCGAGTTTGACAGCCGACGCTCAATTTTGCTGGCGTTGGTTCTCAAACCCGCTGACAGCCACAGGTTCGGAAACCGGACATCGGCAAAATTGAGCGTCCAGTTTTCAACCCACGAGCCGCGGGCCGATTTAAAATGTTTTTTTTAATTATTTTAAACTTTTAGGACCTCCGACTTAATATCGCCATGATATTAAGTCGGAGGGTGTACAGAAAAGCAGTTTTTACTGCTTTTCTATACACTTCCCCGGCGCTGGCAGAAATTAACGCCTACCTTTGGGTAGGCGCTAATTTCTGAAAGTAAAATGTGCGGCTTGGCTGCACATTTTACTTAGTGAATCACGCGGGACTAACTAATAGGGCCATCAACATGCATTTGCATGTTGCAGGCGCTATTAGTTTTGGGGGGTTGGACGTGCATTTTTGACACGCTATTACCCCTTACTGAATAAGGGGTAGAGCTAGTACGTCGAAAACGTGCATCCAAACGAGGGGTAACAGTGCGCTCTGTACTGTATCGGCCTGAATGTTAGGCAGGCACCTAAATTCTTTGAAAACTGACCTCTACTACAGGGGTAACATGGCACAAATTTTCCATGAAATGGAACACCAGTTTTCAAAGTAAACTTATGCACATTTCACTTTGAAAATTATCCCAGCAAACTAGCTGCAGAGAGTTACATCTGCTAATATGTGCACAAAAACTTTTTGGATAATACAAACATATGCACATAAATGTTAACCCTGCCCCTCCCCCCTCCCAGGAATGCTTCCTCTCAATCTGGGTAAATTTGTGTGCATACATGACATTATGAGGTCAATGTTCAAAGCCATTTAGATGGATAAACTCACAAGTTATCCACTCCCGCATAAAGTTTAAGCTCCTTTCTAACCTACAAATGCCTTTACTCTGCAGCACCTCACTACCTCTCCTCTCTAATCTCTCTCTACACCCCTCCTCCTGCACACCGCTCATCAGATAAGTCACTCCTATCTGTGCCCTTCTCCTCTACCGTCAATTCTCAACTCCGTGCTTCCTCCTGGCTGTACCATGTGCCTGGAATAGTCTTCCTGAACTTATACGTCATGCTCCCTGTCTTCCAAAATGAAAAAAGGGAATTATAAGCTCTAAAACAATAGAAATTTTTTTTTATTGGATACATTTCATGTACTTATGATATAATATATTATTTTTAAATTCTATAGCATGAGGATAAAAGATTGTTAAACATATGCATGGCCCTGCCCTAGCAAGATACTAACTAAACAAATACATGAAATCACAAAGTACAAACATATGACCCTTATTTCACACACATACCATACATTCCTACAAACACTCAATGTACATAGATACAATGTATACAACAAGATATCCACACACAGTCTATATTGATACAACGTGCACAACCAAGATACCCCAACAGAGGCCACTGTTTCACCGAAATGGCTTCATCAGGGAGATCTGTGGATTACAATGTATCCTTGAACAGCCTTTCTGTAGATGGCTCAACAATCTGGCGCTGTTTTAGCAAATATTCACTTCTAGATCCACTCGGGGTGGGGCAAGAAAACATCAACAATCCTAATGGCACTGTGACATAATGAAAAACAGTTAAAAGTTAAACAATATTGAAATATATTTATAGCCAAAAGGTTGTTTTTATAAATAAAATGACTTAGAAAGGATATCCACATGTGAATAAATTTTAATCACATGTGACTAATATGAAGAAGACTTGTTTCTTATGTCTTTTTCAAAATACCTCTATAAAACAAATATCTGTAAGCCCAAAAAAAGGGGGAGTTTGTGTAAAAATAATTTTTATAAAAAAGACTCATAAGTCATAATTTTTAAAGTTAAACTTACCACAATAAGAATGTGGGGGAAAGAAATCCAGAAGGTATTGGCCACAAAGGTTTACACAGTATCTCTTGCCCTTTCCAAGTGTCTGAAGACGATTACACAAATATACCATTATTTATACAAGAAACAATGGTTTTTTTAAATAATGTTATCATGCATATATGTCAACAAATACTTAGACTCCCACCAAAACCCCAGAAAGATATGAAAATTATACTGTTATTTTTTAAATCATGTAATTAGCTATTTTTTGATTCTTATGCTAAACACACCCATGACCCCTTAAACCATATCATCCAGGTATACGGTAACCAAATTACCCAAAACTACATGTGGGGATATATTTACAAGCTTGAGTTTTTATTCTTATTAGAGAGATTCTAAACAAAGGACAATGTTGCAGAACACCTAATAACAATAGGGTTCAGAGCGCACAATAGCACACCCGCGTGAGGGTGTCGGTGGTGTTTTAAAACATTAAAAACAAAAGTGTGCAGGCACAGACAGCAGGCAAAAAATATAATACCACATTTTTGTCAGGCCGATACAGTAAAGCGCGGCCGCTGTTACCCTGCTTCTAACCCGCTTTGTACCCACAATTTGGCCGCGCAAGTCCAACCCGCGATTCACTATCCCTTTTCACCCATCCTTACCGCTTCTTGAAATCAACAGGTAACCCTTTCTGCCCGCGGCATGTATATATGTAAACGATCGGATTAGCTATTCCCTCCCATACAGTAACGTGTGCCCCGATTATTGTCTTTTTAACCTGCAGTTTTGCCGCGTGTTTAACCTGCTAATTTACCGCCTACCCTTACCCCTGCGTTAGTGTGGAGCGTCAGGCAAGCCCCAGCAGAGAGAGACGAAATTTCACGGGCAAACTTTCCTGTGAGGCTTCAGCAGCCTGGGGCGGATCGGACGCTCCCCATGCGAGGCGGCTTCCAGCAGCCCCCGGCGAAGGTGCATGAGCGCATGCAAATGATTGCTTCACTGCCTGACCCCCTCACCCCCCGGGACAAGACCTTTAGAGGAGCCAGAATCGGGCAAACTTTCCCCCAGCCCCCGCTCACCTGCCCTGGCCACGTCCATGGGTGCCAGTCTCCCGTGCGGGCACGCTGACAGCTCCGGAGCAGCCCCAGTCCTCTCTCCCCTCCTCCCGAGCGACTTCAGCAGCAGCCTGGGGCGGATCGGGTGCTCCCCATGCGAGGCGCGGCTTTCAGCAGCCTTCACCGGCGAAGGTGCATGAGCGCACGCCATGACCTGAGCGCCCGGCTGGACGTCCAAGGTCATGGCGTGCGCTCATGCACCTTCGCCGGCGGGGGCTGCTGGAAGCCGCGCCTCGCATGGGGAGCGCCCGATCCACCCTGGGCTGCTGCTGAAGCCGCTCGGGAGGAGGGGAGAGAGGACTGGGGCTGCTCCGGAGCTGCCAGTGTGCCCACATGGGAGATCGGCACCCATGGACGCAGCCAGGGCAGGTGAGCGGGGGCTGGGGGAAAGTTTGCCCGATCCTGGCTCCTTTAAAGGTCTTGTCCCAGGGGGTGAGGGTGTCAGGCACTGAAGCAATCATTTGCACAGGACAACAAAACAAACTGCACCAGCCCTTCTCCTGTATCCACTTCCTGGTATCTGTCATTTCAAATGTCATTTGAAATGACATTTGAAATGACAGGTACCAGCGCACCCAGGATACTGTATAGGCACTGTATAGTGCTCTCTACAGTAAAATGGATTGCGCTTCATGAACGCTTCATGGACGCGCTTTGGATGTGGCTTGTATTTGCGTGCCATTTAAATACTGTATCGAGCGGTATGTGATCCGGACTGTGTGCGCGGCAAACGAGGGTGCGCCCGGCACTACTGCACTCTTTCTTCCGCTTCCTTACTGTATCGACCTGTGTGTGTTTGCAACAAGTTATGATATAATTAACAAGCGAATTTTCCAAGGCAGCTATCGCTGAGACCCCAAAACATTATAATAAATAAATAATGATAAAAAACAATGTAATTATAATTTAAGATTATTTCCTTTTCGGATATTCTTTGATTAATTTTATTTTTTAATATCCATCATTATAATTGCAAAGGATTAAGGATAAAATTTTGATTTCTGTGTATAAATTTGTAATGTTGAAATGGTGAAATGTTATAATTTTTGGAAGGATTATCAAAGTGTAAAATTGGAAAATGAGAAATAAAGTAAAAAAAAAAAAATTATTTCCTATAATGTGGTGAAAAGTGCGCCACAGCTCTCTGGGCTGCTCTTCCCTCAATTTGTTTAAACCTGAAAATATATGAAAAGAACAAGTCACTCCAGACTGCGTGTATAACATGCGAATTTTTCAAGGCAGCTATCGCTGAGATAAAATACGACTGAAAAGAGGAGGTGATGTTTCATGTTATATTTTTCAATGGGGACCCGAGAGGTCCCAACTTAGAAACTGAGTGATCAGCATTTTTATTATTACGTTTTTCTATTAATGTTTAGTTTGCCTTTGTTCAGCCTCCGTACATTCTTCGGCTGCATACAGTACCTTTTCATAAACCTTTTTGTTTTCAATTTTTACACAATAAAATTTACATTGTGTGTGTGGTTTTTTTTTTCAGCTGGTGTTCGTTGTAGCATTGCTTATGGCTCTATACATAATTGGATTATCATTCTTTAACAAACGTCTTGCTATAAATCCCCCTGTTTATTCTTTCATATTTTATACATGCCCAATCGAGTTTCTCTTGGTTTAAAAAGCCAGTACAGGAGCGGCCACCGGAGTTTCATGCGGGCGGTTTGGGACGAGCCACTAACATCACTGCGATCAAGTAACATGTTACATTTCTCTTTTTACTAAAAACAACTAGGGGCAGATTTTCAAAGACCTATGCGCGCTGGGCCTATTTTCCCCCTCCATAAAAGTTAACTTTTGCAAAGAATTATACACGCAGTCTGGAGTGACTTGTTCTTTTCATATATTTTCAGGTTTTTACAAATTGGGGGAAAAGCGAGCACTTTTCACCACATTATAGGAAATAATCTTAAATTACAAGTATATTGTGTTTTATCATTTTTTATATATAATGTGTAGGGGGGTCTGAGCAATAGCTGCCTTGGAAAATTCGCTTGTTAATTATATCATAACTTTTTGCAAACGCACAGAAATTTGGTATTATATTTTTTGCCTACTGTCTGTGCCTGCACACTTTTGTTTTTAATGTTTTAAAACACCACCGACACCCTCACGCGGGTGTGCTATTGTGCGCTCTGAACCCTATTGTTATTAGGTGTTCTGCAACATGGTCCTTTGTTTAGAATCTCTCTAATAAGAATAAAAACTCAAGCTTGTAAATATATCCCCACATGTAGTTTTGGGTAATTTGGTTACCGTATACCTGGATGGTATGGTTTAAGGGGTCATGGGTGTGTTTAGCATAAGAATAAAAAAAAATAGCTGATTACAGGCTTCATTTTCTAAAGTATCGCAGGCTTGCGATACTTTAGGAAATGAGGGGCGGGGGGCCGAAACGGGGGGCGGGCCTGCACCATCGCGGTGCGATTTGCTGCCGGTTTCGCACCCAATAGCTACACCTTCTATGGACGCGAAAAGGGCCTTACCTTTTTGTCGTCTGCGGCGGCTTTGCGGAGTCAGCCCCGGTGACCCTCCGACTCCTCCTCTTCCGGGGCTGACTCCGCCCCCATTTTGGTATCGCACGCAAAAAGGGACATTTCGCGTGCGAAACGTCCCTTACCGCGTGCGATACTTTTAGAAAATAAATAAGGCCCTAAATGATTTAAAAAATAACAGTATGGTTTTCATATCTTTCTGGGGTTTTCGTGGGAGTTTTTCTAAGTATTTGTTGACTTGTATACGCATGATAACATTATTAAAAAAACATTGTTTCTTGTATAAATAATGGTATATTCCTGTAATCATCTTCAGACACTTGGAAAGGGCAAGAGATACTGGGTAAACCCTTGTGGCCATTACCTTCTGGATTTCTTTCCTCCACATTCTTATTGTGGTAAGTTTAACTTTTAAAATTATGCACTTGAGTCTTTTTATAAAAATTATTTCTACACCCCCCACCCTTTTTTTGGGGCTTACAGATATTTGTTTTATATTTTGAAAAAGACCTAAGAAACAAGTCTTCTTCATATTAATCACGTGTGACTAAAATTTAGTCACACGTGGATATCCATGTTTAAGTAAGTCATTTTATTTATAAAATGAACCTTTTGGCTATAAATACATTTAAATATATATATATTTTTAAACTTTTAACATACTGGGGCAGATTTTAAAAGCCCTACGCGTGCTGAGCCTATTTTGCATAGGCCTGGCAACGCGCGCAAAGCCCCGGGATGCGCATGTCCCAGGCCTTGAAAAAAGGGGCGGGGCGATTCAGGGCAGGGGCGTGGCCAGAGACCTCTGTAGGGCCACTCGGCCGGCACATGCAACCTGCGCCTGCCCAGAGGCAGGCGCAACTTGTAAAACAAAGGTTGGGGGGGGGGCGGGTTAGGTAGGGGAAGAGAGGGGAGGGGGAAGTTGGTGGGGGGGGCCGAGGGAACGGGGAAAGCCATCGGGGCTCTCCTAAGGCTTGGCACACGCAAGGTGCACTAGTGTGCAACCTTTTGCACGCACCGAGCCCAGATTTTATAACGTGTGTGGCTGCGCGCGCATGTTATAAAATCGGGCGTACGTTTGTGCCCACTGTTTTTCATTATGAGTCAGAGCCATTAGGATAGTTGATGTTTTCTTGCCCCTCCCGAATTTATCTGGAAGCGAATATTTACTAAAACAGTGCCACAGACCTAGATTCCTGAGCCATCTACAGCAGGCTTGTTCAAGGATACTGTTGCGCGTTTGCTTACCTTGAGCTAGGCTGCAGCACACCCCGGACGTCGGGTATTTAATTTAATGGCAGCGCACGTGGGGGTTAGTCGGGGAGCGGCGCAGTTTCTGACAGGCGCCCCGGATGTCGGGTCTCTAAATTAATTTTGAGTTTGCCTCTGGGATCGTTCACTGCCAGGGGTTGGCTGCGAGTCCGAGGTGATTGTGTGGTCAGGGCTCCGTCGTCGTCCTCTGTGTTTCCAGGTGTTCCTGATGTCAGGTTTGTAAGGTTCTGCGATTTGTTTACTCTGGTTTTTAAAGGAGCAGTAATTTCTTTTTTTTTTTTTTTTCCCTTGAGCCTATTTCTGTCATCATAATGACATCACAATGCAGGGATTATATAGGAAAGTTCCAGCACAGCACTAGTGCTTTGGCAACATTTTCTTTCAAGTGTCAAGTCCTTTATTTTTTATCTCCTGTAACTCCTGAGGTTCTGGGTTTTCCTGTGATATTTGGACTTGCTATAATTTACAGATTTTTTCCTTGTATTTTCTGATTCCTGTTGTCAAATACCAGTATTTATTTTTTAATAAATTCTTTAATTTTTGGCTGACATCCATTGATCTTCACTGTCTACTTTGATCCACCTGTCTGTGCTGAGTCCGGTTCTCAATCTGAAATCCCATGTAAGTCCATCTGACCCCGGCACCCAAGGGCTCAACCTAAGGGGAACGAGGGTTGTTTTGGTGAAGATTAGTGGGGTTTCAGTGTTGTCCAGTCTCGCCTCCTGAAGAAAGGATTTCACCTTACAGCCTGGTCACCTTTCTTCAGCTTAAGGGTCCACTTTATAATAGTCCAGAACAGATTGCCAAAGCCATGGATCCGGCAGATTCTATTCTGGGCTTAGCTCAGAAGATTTTGGAACAACAAAGAGGTTTGGTTCTTTGCGGCTTCTATGGATTGGCTCAGTGCTTGTTTTGATTCCATGGTACCTGGAAACATACCTTCAACTTCATCTATGCCACTACCATCTGTCTGATCAACTATTTCACTACCTACTCCTCCTCGCTATGCTGGAGATCCGTTGCGATGTCGAGGATTTCTTAATCAGTGCAACATGCATTTCTGTGTCCAGAGTTCTTTGTTTCCAGACAATCTTACAAAAACTACATTCATTTTATCTTTACTTGAGGGTAAAGCATTAGCCTGGGCTTCTCATTTATGGGAATGTTCTGATCCCATACTCCAAGATCTCCCTCGATTTTTAGAACTTTTCCGAATAGATTTTGAAGAACCAGGTCGTTTGGCGGCCTCTGGATCTGAGTTACTACGTATTCTACAAGGTGGACGTTCTCTTGCAGATTATACAGTTGAATTTTGTACTCTGGCTACTGAACTCCATTGGGGAGAGAATTGCCTACGGACAATTTTTTTAGATGGATTAGCTCCCAGGATCAAAGATGAATTGGCCGCTCGTGAGCTTCCAACATCTCTAGAAGCTCTCATTGATTTAACTGGCAGAATTGACCGATGCTTCAAGAGAGATCTCATGAACTTCAAATATTGAGGAGACGTGAACCAATTAATCGTATCCGAAATTTGTCTCCAACCTCACATCCATCTTCTTCTTCTTCTGACAAACAATAGATGAGCCTATACAGTTGGGTCATTCCCGTTTAACTCCTGAGGAACATCAGCAACGTCAATGGGCTAGACTCTGTTTGTATTGTGGAGAATCTGTTAGTTTTATTTCTCGTTGTCCTATCCGACCGGGAACATTCCGGGCCTAGGATCCACTGGGGGTCGTTCCTAGATTTAGCTTCATCTGTTTCCCCATTGACTCTGCCAGTTACTCTTTCTGTTGGAGATCAGAATTTTTCCACTTTAGCTTTAATTGATTCTGGTGCCGGAGGAAATTTTTTAATGAAAGATCTTGTGGAACTATTGGCTATTCCTATTCGTGTTTGTCCTGTACCCCTGACTCTTTCTTCTATTCATGGAGATTCTCTTCCAGGAAAGATTACACATACCAATAAAATTTTGCACAAATTCACATCATCAGGAACATCTAGCTTTTTATGTCATTTGGAAGGCTATTCACCCAGTGGTACTTGGAATTCCCTAGCTTCAGACTCACAATCTACAATTCGATTGGACTTCAATTAACTCATTGGAGTTCAACTTGTCAGAAAACTTGTTTGAAGGACTCTATTGAACTACCTTGTTCTTCCACCATCTTATCACCTAACAACTTACCTACACAATATCTCCAGTATGCAGATGTTTTTTCTAAAAAGGCTGCAGATTCACTACCTCATCAAAAGTATGATTGTGCAATTAATATGGAGCCAGGTTTTACACCCCCTCGAGGTCAGGTTTACCCATTGTCTCTTCCAGAACTCATGCTATGTCAGAATATATTAAGGAAAATCTACAAAAGGGTTTTATTCGACAATCTTCTTCTCCAGCAGGAGCGGGTTTTTCTTTCTAAGTAAAAGATGGCATTCTTCAACCATGTATTGACTATCGGGGCCTAAATGCAATCACCTTAAAAGATTGTTACCCATTCCCGCTCATAGAGGAGTTGTTTGATCGTTTACAAGGAGCTAAAATATTCACTAAAC